>NW_008825162.1:5563561-5608561 GCF_000699105.1 Pygoscelis adeliae
ATGCCTTTTGTCATTGCTTGGTGATATGCTTGAGGTGTGCAATATTTGATGAATCCAAATTAAAAAAAAGGAATAGAATTGTCCTTGATCAAGTATTGTCTCTTCATTCAACACTTACTCCTTATATAAGATCTGTAGAAGCCTATGTGTAGATGAGGCACTTAGGGACATGATTTAGTGGGCATGGTGGTGTTGGGTTGACGGTTGGACTCGATGATCTTAGAGGTCTTTTCCAACCTTAATGATTCTATGATTCTATGTATGAGGCTAAATGAAAACAGAAATAACATGCAAGACATGAGAAAAGGTAAAAGGGAAAAGAATAAACGATAGCAGGACCCAATAATATCAAGGGTTTTGTTGGTTATTTTTCCCACACTGAAGTGGTTCACTGCTGTTGTGTTTGTGTACTTCAGGCCTTCTGGTGTTCTCATGTTGTTCCTCACTGCAGCTTTTCTGCTACATTTTATTCTATTCGAAATATTTGGTGGCATTAACTTCTGCTTTAATTACTCTACCAGTAAAGACACATCCCCTTATTCCAAAACAGTATTTGACTGCCTAATTGTTCACAATTTTTGTTACCAAGACAGTATTTTCCAGTAAATAATAAAGGTTTTATCTGGGGATGGCATGCCCCATCCCTGGAAGTGTTCAAGGTCAGGTCGGATGGAGCTTTGAGCAATCTGATTTAGTGAAAGGTGTCCCTGCCCGTGGCAGGAGGGTTGGAACTAGATGATCTTTAAAGGTCCCTTCCAACCCAAACCATTCTGTGATTCTATGATCTAAATTCTTAACTTCTCAAACTGGCAGTTATCCACAGGGGTAACGATGAACAGGAGACAAAGCCTGCTGTCACTCTCTGGTATCAGAACTAAAGTAGCACTTTAGTTTCCTGGAACCCACAGTACTTAATAAAGATAGAGTTATGCTTTCTGCTGGAATGTGTTTGTTCAGCTAACAAGCAAAGCTTTGCCACAGAAAACTTTTCACTGAAATGAAATCTATTCTCTTTGTCTCAACTGTATTAGTCCATACTGTACAAAGGTAGAAAATACAAATATCCATATTCTGCTGTCAGGAGCTGAAATAGGATAGACCAGTAATTATTTGCAGTAACAAAATTATCCTTATAACCATAAAATTGAAACTACTGTAGGTTTTTCTTTGTTTTTCAAGTTAAAACCAAGGTTGTTTTCGTCTTTGTAAGCACAGCAATATTTTCAGGTAGGCTAAAATCAAGATATAAATTTCACTAACCAGATAAATAACTTTCATAGTTCTACTGAATGATATTTGTGGTAACCTTGATTAGTAGCATCTTGAACCAAACTCACACTAAATTAGCTCTCTTTGCTTCTATAAAGTTTACACAACATTCAACTATTCCCCATTGTTTTCAGGCAACTGACATGTGAAACATCTGCTTCATAAGTGCATATGGGACAGATTTTTTCATCTCTACATTAACAGCTAAGTTTTGGCAACTTACTCTTAATGTATAGATAAGTATGGGTAAGTAGTAGATAAGTATCAGTAAGTCCAGGGATGGACCGGACAACAATCACTCAAGTTATGGTTAAGTATTTTAAAGGGAAATAAACACACATATTATGAATAACCAGATTTGTTTAGGGATTCAGTTTTTGAGGTTAGCTGCAGCAGCAGACTCTAAAATATCATCACAAAGGCTTAAATTAGTCAAGAACACAGTGAGTCCTAAAGTATTTTTTCTCACTTGAAGGATTTTGAAATTAGTACCTTACTGACATGGATTATGGGTGAAACTGATTATGTTTATCTGTGGAACCTTACTCTATTAAAACTCAGGGTAACTGCAAGACTCAAGGAATTAGGAAAGCAATATTGAACGCTGGAGGTTCCTAGTGTTTCATTTCTGGCAGACCAGCAGGTACTGCCTTCCAAAAAATACCAGGCAGGTGACCGCCTCTCTCTTTGCAATCACAGGGAAAACGTCATCATTCAGGCAGAGATAAAATGCAAAGATCATCTTTAGTCCATTATTAGCATTATCTTATAATAACATTTTATAGCATCCCAAATACCAGCAATTCTTTAAATTCATTAATCAACATTTCATGATATCCTAACAGAACATATCTTAAACATTCCAATCACTTCATGAAGGTTAATTTAACACTAACCAGTATTAAACTACTGTTTAATATCGTCATCAATGACATAGACAGTGGGATCGAGTGCACCCTCAGCAAGTTTGCAGATGACACCAAGCTGAGTGACGTGGTCGACACGCTGGAGGGATGGGATGCCACCCACAGGGACCTGGACAAGCTCGAAAAGTGGGCCCATGTGAACCTCATCATGTTCAACAAGGCCAAGTGCAAGGTCCTGCACGTGGGTCGGGGCAACCCCCGGTATCAATACAGGCTGGGGGATGAAGGGATGGAGAGCAGCCCTGAGGAGAAAGACTTGAGGGTACTGGTGGATGAAAAGCTGGACATGCGCCAGCAATGTGCACTCGCAGCCCAGAAGACCAGTCGTCTCCTGGGCGGCATCCAAAGCAGCGTGGCCAGCAGGTCGAGGGAGGGGATTCTGCCCCTCTCCTCCGCTCTGGTGAGACCCCACCTGGAGCACTGCGTCCAGCTCTGGAGCCCTCAGCACAGGAAAGACACGGACCTGTTGGAGCGGGTCCAGAGGAGGGTCACAAAAATGATCAGGGGGATGGAACACCTCTGCTATGAAGAAAGGCTGAGAGAGTTGGGGTTGTTCAGCCTGGAGAGGAGAAGGCTCCGGGGAGACCTTATTGCAGCCTTTCAGTACTTCAAGGGGGCTTATAAAACAGATGGCGGCAAACTTTTTAGCAGGGCCTGTTGCGACAGGACAAGGGGGAATGTCTTTAAACTAAAGGGGGGTAGATTTGGACTAGATCTAAGGAAGAAATGTTTTACGCTGAGGGTGGTGAAGCACTGGCCCAGGTTGCCCAGAGAGGTGGTGGATGCCCCATCCCTGGAACCATTCCAGGTCAGGTTGGACGGGGCTCTGAGCAACCTGATCCAGTTGAAGATGTCCCTGCCCAGGGCAGGGGGGTTGGACTAGATGACCTTTAGAGGTCCCTTCCAACCTAAACTATTCTATGATTCTATGATCAATGAAGCTTGATCACTGCTTTGTGAATGAGTTTGTTTTTTTCCAGTCCTTTCTTGGTCCTTGACTAAGGCTGAGCACTTAACTATTGGTCTGATCTGCAGTTCCTTTCTCCAAAGCAAAACCATCTGTCTAAAGAAAAGAAAGCAAAGGAAGAAAGTAGAAAGGAGAAACACGTGATGTATTTGTATATTTTTTTTCCAACCCCAGGTGGTGTCAATCTAAGAAAAAGCCACAAAATAGACCATAAGTTACAAACACGTCCTTGCTATCGTTACTCTTATTTTTTACCAAGCCTGCACTTTATCTGTTTTCTATATATAAAGAGTTGCTGATCAGCAACATTTGCAAGCTTCACATAAATAAAAGAGTTATGAAAAATGTGATATGACTTCTCTGTGTGTGGTGGAGAATAAGACAATGCAAATCCGTTTTACCATCCCACATGGTCTCTGAATGGTGAAACAATTTCTATGGAAGAAATTTCTCTTGATTGTTTGCAGTCCATGTGTTAGGGAGTGTATGATTTGGAACATCTCCATATTGTAATTTATTCTTGCAGTTGTTTACTTCTCCAGAGCTAAAGTAACTGGTTACCTGACAGCCTATCAACAGGAGAACAAAATTTAAAAGAAATAAAATCATTGTAATTTATGTTTCACTGGTTTCTTAAAAAGTTTCCAATCCTTCTGTTCTTCAGAACATTCTTTCGAAAGAGTGCCTTTTGACTAGTTTAACATGGGGAAAAGATTGGTGAATCCCAAATTCGTACTCAGCCTGTAGGATAAAAATGCAAACTTATATAAAATACTATATAAGTCCTGTCAAAATAGCTGTGGAATTCAGATTCTTTCAATACTGGAAAATTGTTTGTCCAAGAGATATTTGTGTCACACCAGGTTCCAATGAAAGTCATATTATACTATAAGATAACACATAATAATATAATATAAAAGTAAAAGTAATATTTAATAATGCAATATAACAATATAATAAATTGTATTTAATAATATAATATTATAACATGATAATGATCTGAAATTTATTTTGATTTCTTTTTTCTAACTGAAATCATTATGTCAAAACACACTGTTGTTTGATCCTAAGCATGTCAGACTCAGTAGAGAAGGTTTGAGTGGTTTAAACGAGCTGTGGATCAGGCTATTACAGGGAAGAGCTGCTTTTAAGTTGTAAAAGAGTTTGAAAAGCTCAGCATTTCAATACGAGCCATGTGTGGTCATGGTATGAAAATGCTTCCTTAAGTTAGACAATTAGCAGAGCTGTAGCTCTTACACATGCTGCTAGGACACTGCACTCCTGACATGTGCTCCTGCAACTGTAGAGGCTCAGCTGTAATTCCCTTTCCGAAGCCTTTTAATGCGGCTGTTGCTTTATTTCCTGGTAATGAATAATATAATCCTGGTTTTGCTCACTGAGCTTAGTATGTATGACAGTACTGCATCCCTCACTTTTTTGGTACTGGCTATCCATAAAATGCTCATTTGACATGGAATTGGTCTTGCTGTCTCTTAGAGCTTTTAAAGGTGAAATTTTTTCTAACGTGATTTAGATATTTTTTCACAGATTATCCTGATTAATGGGAAGGCAAGATATCTGCATGATTTAAGCATAGAATAAGTGACTGGGTTGAAGCAGGCAAAGAAGACAACCACGTTACGAGTCTAAAAGAGGAGGTGGTAACACCGCTGATGGGGAAGTAAGATAAAGAACTCTGTCAGTGAAAGCACTGTCAGTTGGTGGCTATACATCCTCCAGAACACGTCAGTTAGGCAGGCTGATGTTTCCATTTGGATAAAGGAGTTAAGAGGGAAATAGAAAGCAAGATATACAGGACATTAGCCTAGAGAAGCAGTTCTGTTGGTATTGTAGGTGATGTTAGGTAACGATAGGGTAGAGAAGAGAAACAAAGAGGCAGAGTCAAGGGCAAAGACTTAAGGAAGTGCAGGCAGGTGAAGCAGGGATGAAGACAGCTCTCCAAAAGAGCAAGAAAAGGAGTAGGAAGAGGAGCATCACTGCATTTCTATAGTATTCCTGTTTTATGGGGTTTTGTGAGCTTCCTGATTTGGAACTGGAGGAAGAATATGGAATACAGGACTATAACTTAAAACTTTTAGAAAAAATTATTAAGTGTTTACTAAAAATGTATAAGAAGGAACAAGAAAAATCTGTTCTAGACTCTTGAGGAATGAATAGGCCTCCGTAACCATTATAGCTTCTGTTTTTAAAATGTAGTTTACTTTTACAGCCTGCGCGCATATAATTTTATTTCCCAAAGCGTATAAGATTTTAAAAGTTCCTGAAGATTTAATTTAAAATTAAAAAATATCAATTACTTAGCTTAAAAGTTTTGTTAAACACTTAACACTTTCATCTGATTATACCTTGTTTAGGAGCATAATTTAGAGTAGAATAATAAGATGTACAACTAATGAAACAACAATATAAGCAAACCACTTAAAAGAAAAATAGAATTAATATGCAGAAAAAAGTCTTGAATGATATCTATTTAGGCATGAGTTCATTTTTAAATTTAAGAGGCAGAAAGCCAGTTGCTGGATACATTATAAATGCAGAGTATGTTGTTGGTCACAGACCTGAACTGTCTGGTGATTAGAGTATGTGGTTTAATTTTTTCCATCTTAAGTTTTTATCCTTTTTTGAATTTACATGGTGAGATTTCCTTTAAGCCCTGTATGTTACGCAAGAACCTCTTGCTTTAACGCTCTTTTAAAACAGCTGTAGTTTGACACAACAGACAAAGATAAATTGTTGCTTAAAGATGCTTTTCTCAATTTGATTTATTGCTGAATAGCTGAAAAATTAATTTGGACACCTTTACCCAAGTCACTTACAACCCATGTATTAATTCCTTTCCTTGAATACTGACAGAGATGTACACTTATATTGCTGTTTGGAATATATGTTCATAACAAACCCCACACTCCTCCTAATGTACCATAAGGCTTTTACCATAAAGAATATATAGGCCTATGTTTTGCTGCCATAAGGCATTTTATACCATTAAAATAATTGACTGGATATTATCCAAGGCATTTGATGTAGTGCGCAGTAATGTAGCTGGACAAAATTTTAAAGCAGTAATAAGCTGTTTATCTTACTGGACTGAATTCTTTGATAAGAATTTCTGAAATGCTGAGAATTCTCTATGTAATGGAAAAGAAAAAAATCTGGCTCATACTTAGCTGGTTGCCGTTACGCTGGCTCTTTAGACAAACAAGATCAGCAGTGTAGATTAAAGCACTTGAGCCTTACCTGCAGTAATTTATGAGGATGGATGTTCCTGAAGCATCCTTTTTGCCACTTCATTGGGCCTGGCTAGAGCTCTGTTTCCTGCAGGGTTAGTATTGTCATCTCTTCACACAATGTCGACTGAGCTTCAGGAAAAGCTGGGGATATCAGAAAAAGACAAATTGTGAAAGAGTTTAAGAGCTATATAGTTATCCAAGTCCTTCTCAAATCAGTCGGTATTTGGTACTTCAACCTTTCAGGTAGCTTCGCAAATCTCTACCAGTAGTTTTAAAAAAAATATTTTCTCATTATGGCCTTGACATCTAAACTCAGTACTGTCTCATTTTCTGCTCTGTAAGATGAAGACCATAATGGGGCTACCTAAACAGTGGAAGTAAGAGTTTCTTTATTTTTTTGCAAAAAAATAAAATACTGCTTTTATACATGAACTAAATTACAAGATAAATATTACCATGACCTGTAAAATCATGTGCCTTATTTGAGAAAATTAGAATCTCTGATCTCTCAATCTCTCTTTTTACCTGTTTCCAGATGAAAATGTGGTAATGCAAAAAAAAGAGATACATCACATTATTTTTGCTAGTCTGATGTAATTGACATGTTTCTCGCTAATTTTATATATACTGTATTTTATACATACATTTTTGGTGCTCTGTATAATTCTTGCAAATATGAATTTCTCTGTTCACACAATTTATATAGCACAATTAGTGAATAAAGCCAAAGAGATAATTACATGCAGGAATGTCGCATTGTGGTTGAGTTTTTTGCTCTATTTTAATGTGATGTAATAAATAGAGAAGCAACTGATGTGGAGCCTTAGGTATTTCAGGCTGCGTGTTTGTGGTGGTTTCCCTAGTTTGCCTAGGGAGGTCTCATTGGGAATGACAGTCAAATCTCAAACAAACTTTGGATGAGGGCACAAATTACGGTATAGAGAACTGGGATTTCAACAGTGAACAGCTTCAGCATATGCCATATTTCCAGTCATATCAGCTAGCTTTGTATTTGCTCTTCTGAATTATAGTGCTATTGCTGCTGATGGAAACTAGGTGGCTTGATCCAGTTACCTTAAGATAGGTGTTTGATGCTAATTGAAAGACTTTATAGAGTGTCTGAGACATAAGCTTTACAGATATGACACGGCATCCACAGACCCCAGGGCAGCAGCTGGAAGCTAGGTGGGATTGCACGCGCATCTCAAATATCACTAGAAACTTCTGCTTAGGCAAATATATTGAGCTTTCGATGGTAGTCCTGACTTGTTTTCCTTCAACAGTAAAAGATCTCTGAATTTAGCAGTAAAGGTTTTCTTTGGTTGTTGTCCCGATGACGATTGAAGAAATTGTTTGAATACGTTTCTCATATTTCCTTGTTAGTTATAGATGCAGAGAAGAAAAAAAATTTATAATCTTAAACTATGAGTTTTAACTGCTGATCAACTTCTAAACAGGGTGAAAATAATTGAAACGTTGTTAGAGAGGCTCAAATAACAATATAATGCAACCATTTCACTAGAGAAGTTTCAAAAAGGGCAAATTAAAAAACTATTTTCCTCAAGTGCTCTACAACCTTGTTTCACTTCATGCTGAATGTGCTTGCCAAGAATTGAGTTGTATTATTTTTACATAGGACACTTGATTTACTGACTGGGATTGATTTACATGGACTCTTTTTTTTTTTTTTGGCATTCCAGGAAACCCTGTAAAAATAAGCAATATTAATTGCCATAATAGTCTACTGACTTATTTGTTAAAATCTGATACGTGTTTAAGCAGTTTTTTGTAAATTTTAAAGAAAGCTTTTGGTTTTACTCAGAACTCTGCATCTGTGTTTCTTTGTTTTAGATTGAGGAGGATACGTGGCAGAAATACTACCTGGAAGGAGTTGCAAATGAAATGTACACAGAATATCTGTCTAGTGCCTTTGTGGGTTTGTCCTTCCCTGCAGTTTGTGAGTAAGTAGAAATACATATTAATATACATAAGTATTTGCCTTCTCAAGTGAAATCTAAGGTTTCTGCAGGAGACTTTTTCACTCTGCTACAGTCCTAATGTTGCTACATCAGATGGGATCCAATAAAATAAACATTAAAGCAATCACTGCATGGAAGTATTCCAAACTTTGTAATGCCTGTGTTCAGAAGAGATTTGGAATTAAGTGATTGTAAATGAAAGCATAAATGTTTTCAGTGTTGAACAAATTCATCAGCAATCCATTTAAATTGAGTTGTTTACTTGTAAGTGCCGTCCCATTGTTTCTTCTAATGATTCCCATTCTTTGAACGGTGGTTGTCAGCGTCACCATCTTGGCTTATGTCCCATTCCAAGGAAACTATTCATTAATTGAAACAGATGTAGTGGAGTCATATAAGCAGTGTGGCATCCAGAGCTCTGTGGAACTGGTTGCAAACCACTTTTAACAAGTGAAATATGTCAGAAAAAATACGTCTATTCTGTAATGAGAAAGGAATATTTGAAGCATATAGTATATAACCATAGCATAAGCCATGCTACACCTTTATTTCTAGAGACTGAAAGTCCTTATATTTGTCCTAGAATGATTCTGTGAATGAGAGATTTGTATGCACAACGTTTCTATGATAAATACCGTGGCCACAAACATAGTCAGGATAGTTTAGCACAGTCATACTTCCTCTTCTGTTGGCATTGTTCTTCATTACAGCTGTACCAAAAGGTCACAGCAAAGACCGTGGACAGCTTTTGCTAGGCACTGTTCAAATGCTTAAAAAGAAACAGACCCTACTCTGAAGAGTTTGATGTCTAACTAGATAACATAGAAAAACTTCTACGGACTCCATTCTTAGAGGAGGAAATAGAGGAAGAAGTAAGATATCATCTGTTATGTAAAGGAGAATGATTTTGCTTTAACTCCTCTCACTTCTGCCACCTTTTCTGATTTTTACAGTGGCATAAACATAGGTTATGGCATAAGAACGAGGGAGAAACAACTGTTAGACAAATGTTATCCATTTAAACATCTGTCTTTTTCTGGGATGTAGCTATGACAGAGCCCAGTTGTGAATTTGCTAGTAAAATGAAGGGGTTCGTAATCCATCCCTCCACTGTGTTAACCAGACTGTGACTAGGTTTTTGAGGGAAAATGTTTATTACTGTAAGCACAAAATTTTGCCTGGATATCTTGAAATAGAAAATCTCATAACGTATTCTAGAGATTGGTATTATATTCAGAATGATTGGTGATTTGTGCCATTTACACTAACTACAGTCATGAAAACTAAATCTCCATGCCAAACCATTGTCAAACATAGTTGAGTTTCTATACGAGTTCTTAGAAACATGTGACTGAGACTGTATTTGACATAAAGCTGACAGTCATTTAACTGTGCTGGTAGAGCTGAGATAAAATAATCAATAAAGAAAGGGCATTTACTGAGATTTAGAAACATACCTAAACTTTGGAGCTCTCCTAAAGCATTCGATTATCTGGAGGCTTAATTAACTGTGTTTCCTAGCTTAAATTAAAGAAAAAGATTTATCTCAAATTTTCCAACAGTTTACTAACTCTATTAAATTCAGGTTAATTAAAGCACATTGAAAATTAAAATGTAGTGTTACATATTAATGAGTTTGCACAGGTATTTTCATTACTGTAAAAACTGGCTATTCAATTTCCAGAAGAACCAAAGGACAGGAAGAAGTCCATTGCATTGGTTTGTGAAGGGGAAATAAAATCAGTGGACAGGCTTAGTGTGATCAACTACCCACAAAATATACAGACTTTGAGAACAGTTTTTGTAATTTCACTTTTAAAATTGATGCAGTCGATGACATTTTAAAATCCTGAAACTAAATGAGATGTGCTGCTTCCTCAGGTTATTGGTCTTGATTGGCAGTCTAGGAATGTGATTCTTTGGTAAATAGGCTGCCATACAGTTTGGATAACAAACATAAAGAGAGTGGAGAAACATCTCCTCTTTCAGTGGGGATGGGACACTCAATATCGTTGAAGAATTTCAAGCTTTTGATGTCAACACCAGGGTGAAGAATTAGAGGGAAATATAAGTTAATATCAGTCTATGAGTTTTATTTATAACTCTGAGTATATGTGTGTGTACTGTGTGAACATATTCCCACCAATATATTTTCAATACATGAATGTAATTCCTATCATTCTGTGCCCTTGGATATTGTTGGACCAGATGTGGATGATGCTGATTGAAGAGTAAACTAACCAAACTGTTACCCACTAGCACAGAGTCTTCTAGTGGGCCTTCTAATATTTACGAATGCAAGGTTAACCTTCACCCAAGTTCTAGGACCACCGTTCTCCACCCAAAAATTTTCCTAGTCAGGCTAGCACATCTATGGATTCACACTTGACCTAGCAGTGGAAACAGCGTATGCAAGGTGTTCATTTCTCTTAATATATGTTAAATCGGGCCCATTTGCTGTTGGTTCTATTTTTTAAGTCACTCATTCAATCAAATGTCATAGCATGTTTTAATAAAAGGCAAAATTCTAGAGATGTCATTACCTCTATATTTGTGCAGCGTATTGTTGCACGGTTTATAACGATGGCATATATTCCACATCAGTCATGAAGATTTTTGTATGTTTTTGTAACAGACCATTTGGGGAGCTAATCACAGAAGTCTTAAAAACTTCACTGTCCTGACAAAGGAGAACTAAGTTAGGCGAGTAGGTGACACTCAGCGTTTGTCTGCATTCTCTCTCAGCTCCACAACAGATTATTTCTGTTCTGGATATATTCATAGTAGTAGTACTTCCTAGTCTGAGAGCAACTCCAAATTAAGCCAGTCTGTCACAGAGCAAGGGCAGCATGGGCTACCTGTAACTGTCAAGTTCTTGCTTCTATCTTTGTACCATTCTCTTCAACTAGATTTCTGACTTGTCTCGGAGGGTGAGGTAAATCTTAGGCACTTTTGAACTCTTGAGACTTAAGCCACACATAATATGACCAGTACAGTTTTCTGCCTCTCTGAAGCAGTGATGCTGGATCAGTCCATACCTGTTAAATTAAGAGCTTTTTCCTGAACCCAGAACTTTATTCAACATTGCAGATGTGTGTCAAATTTTAGACTCAACAAACCTAAGCTCAGCTCAGGTAGTGGCCAAACCGCAAGACTGCCTCTAGACTGACATGACTCTAAATTAAGCTTTCCATCTTCTGACTGTGATTAAAATCAGGCTCCATCTGATCCTGCCAGAGATGTCTCCTATATTTTACACCTTTTTCCAAGCCCTCTCAGAAAGTCTCCTGTGGGTGCCCCCAGCAAAAGGTTGGCCAGCCCCGCTGCCTCCACCCAGCCAATGACTACGTGCTAAATAGTCTCCTCAGGCACACCCGTGAGATAGCAAGAGCCAATGCATGAAAACAGATGTTGTAAGGTCCCGCTGTGCTCCCTAATTTCATGTCAGTGGACAGCAACCTTTTCACAAGTATGAAAAAGCTGCTTCAATGGAAAAGTATCCATAGACCAGCAGAGAGGCCTTACGGCTTCCCACAGTTCTTTCTTCTTTAATGCGTTTAAAGTATGGATGCCTAAGTTGCCGTTGCCAGTGCTTACACCATGGTTTTGGATAACCTGGATTTTACTACACTTGGTACAAGCAATAATTAGTGGGCTAGTAATTACTGGACAAATTTTGGTTTATTAATTCAAAAACTGTATATGTGGCAGCCATGTTTCCTGTTCATACCAAGAAAACTAACAATACCCACTTTTATAAAGCAAGCTTCATTTCTTTGTGTTTAAACCTTCAGTTGAGCTCTTACAGGAGCAACATCCTTACCTAGTTTTCTTATTCCAACATGATCAGCTTTAATGGGAGCCAGAAAGAACAGTGGAATGATAGTTTTGTTTAGCAGGGTAAGACTACACGAAGGTAATGAAAGACAAATATTTATGAAACTCTTCAGCCAAGTGTGTATTGGAGTAGGATGTATTCCACACTTCACAGCACTTCCATTGCATTTCAAATCAGGAATCATCTCGTGAACCAAGATAATATTTGATGTGGGAAATACAGAGAAAAATCAATGTAATGTTCTGTATTGACATTTCTTACCTTCGGCGTTTTCATAACAGACTGACAGTCAGCAACTAAAACTGTTAAATATTCAGCTCACGTTCTCACTACCATCCTAGTAATGGTAGTGGTATCAACAACCATGAGCAGCAAATTTATTTGCTCACCTGTTCTTGGTCTTATGAGCAACCACTGACTGGAACTGGTACAAATAATTAATCTGTATGAAGTGCTTCTGTGTGTATATGTGTGTCTAGAGAGAGAGTAATATATGTCATTATGAGTGACGTATGTCATATTATCATGAGTGACATAAGTTACTCTCTACATACTCTATTATATTGTTTACATAAGGACTCATGAACCCACTAGAAAAGAGCCTGATCTTTATCAAGAGTCACCCATATTCTCTACATGCTTTTGTATTAAAATCTATCCTTGGTGTTGTGTGCTCCCTCTGGATGTCTACTTTTCCTGCTTCCATGAATTCCACGTTATCCTAGTAGAGTTCCCGTCTTGGAGGTCTTTTTTCACAGTGCTAGATTTAAAGAGTACTTTGACTTTTTTGATTAATTTATGCAAACTGTGGCCCACTTCAGTGTGGTTTTTTATTACTTTAACTTATGTTAATTGTTTACAACTCAGTCTCATAGAATTTAATAGAAGGGTTTTCCTTTTGGACATTGGATGATCCCGTAAGACCTTGATCTCCTAAGGAAAAGACAAAAGGCCTTGTCCACAGCCATACACGAGTGATATTCAACACAATTATTGCTAAAAAGTTTGTTAGGTCTGTAGAATAAGTGCATAAAAGACCCATACCAAATGCTCAGCTTCTGCACTTGACAGGGCTGATAGCTTTTTCTTTTTTTCCTTTTTTCTTTTTTCTCTTTTTTTTCTTTTTTTTTTCTTTTTTTCTCCCCTATCTGTTACCCTGTCAGAGACAGGGAGCTAATCTATTGTAACCTTCAACCAGGAGATCATTTAAAGACTAGGGGGACAAGAACCTTTTCCAGATACTTCCCATGATGAGCCTTCAAAGATAAACTAGCCTCATATCATGATTTAACAAAGTGTGCTGGTTTTGGCTAGGATGGAGTTAATTTTCTTCCCAGTAGCTGGTACGGGGCTGTGGTTTGGATTTGGGCTGGAAACAGCACTGATAACACAGGGATGTTTTCATTACTGCTGAGCAGTGCTGACATCGGGTCAAGGCCTTTTCTGCCTCTCACCCCACCCCAGTGAGCAGGCTGGGGGGTCACAAGAAGCTGGGAGGGGACACGGCCGGGACAGCTGACCCCAACTGACCCAAGGGATATCCCACACCATATGACGTCGTGTTCAGCATATAAAGCTGGGGGAAGAAGGAAGGAAGGGGGGACGTTGGGAGCGATGGCGTTTGTCTCCCCAAGTCACCATGACGCATGATGGAGCCCTGCTGTCCTGGAGATGGCTGAACACCTGCCTGCCCATGGGAAGTAGGGAATGAATCCCTGGTTTTGCTTTGCTTGCCTGTGCGGCTTTTGCTTTCCCTATTAAACTGTCTTTATCTCAACACATGAGTTTTCTCACTTTTACCCTTCCAATTCTCTCCCCCATCCCACCAGGGGGGAGTGAGCGAGCGGCTGTGCGGGGCGTGGTTGCCGGCTGGGGTTAAACCACAACACAAAGCAAAAGGAGAGAGTTCAAAACTTGTGTATTGTATTCAGATACATCAGGGAAATGTTTACGTGAAGTACTAAAGTACATTTAAAGTGCTGCCATGCAGGTGCATTAGACAATGTTTGTATGTAATACTTTTCATTGGTTTCAAATCTCTCTCTGATACATCTATTGGTTCCTGACTGACTAAAGAAATTAAAAAGTGCATTCTTCAGTGTTTTGGCAGTAAGTGTGAACAATGTTTTTCATGCACTGAACCTGGCAGGGAGTATTGCTTTGTAGCCAGTGATTCATAACTTGCAAAATATAAAACTTGTTTCATTTTATTGGTCAGATGGGATTAGACCGGAAAACATACCTTGAATATGTAGTATCTCTGTGTCTCTTCACAGCTGAGATTATGGTTAAAATTCTAATCTGACATGGGACTGCCCACTTAACTAAAGCCTGTCTAGTAAACTAAACTCCTCACTGGCATTGTTTGCTTTTCATTAAGCTAATGATTCCATTATTTCAGTGGAGTTACTTCTGCTTCGCATCAATGTAAGATACATAGCAATCACAGATCCAGAAACATCTGCATGATTACACACACACGTCACAGCCGTATTTTTTTCATTCTTCTATATTCCTGAGCTGGCCTCTTAGGGTTTCTTATCCTTTCTCAGCACGCTCAAAGTTTTTGCTATCTTTCTGAGGTGTAAATAGTAAGTCAACAGTCATGTAAGGTAAACAGTATTCTAATGGGAAATAACTGTAATAGTAGTTAAGTACTCTTACTTTTTGAGCAAATTTTCCATTACTGGTAGCCAATGAATTCTTCCTAATTTATATAAAACTACAGGAGTTGCAACTAATATTGCAACACCACCAGTGCCGTCTGTATTACATATGTGATAGATTTTAGCCAGTGGCTCTCCATTTCTTAGCATCTCTAATTTCCGATTCCTCCTCTAACTTCTCTTGTCATGTGCTTGTCTGTAGCATGCTTAAAAAGGTCCAGCAATTCTAATGCAATAGTAGAAGTGCATGTAATGATCTAGTAAGACACCTGAAAAATACATTTCAAATATTTTAACAAGACCCCCAAAACTCTTGTTAACAAACTTATCATTTTACACTTGATCAGACAACCACTTACATCAGTGCTTGCTTTTGACTTTTTGAATAGTTCTGTGAAATTCTACTAGTGGAATATTTGCTTAAATTTTTTTTCTTGCCTGAGCAATACATGAGTGCTCAGCATCTGGAAGAACCCAGCTGGAGGTTGAAAGCAGAAGGTGCCCATCCTTTTGCCAGTTTCACATGATTGAAAATCAGTTGAGCCTGACATTAACAAACCTTTAAAAGGGATATTTGGGTTATTAAATATATATTATGATAATTTCTATTCCAACATACAAAGCTTATTGACTGCACTGGTTTTAGACACTGCTGCTCCATAAAAGTAAAGTACCTGCTATTCTCATGCTTCCAACTCCAAAGGAACACAACGTACTAGCAAGTACCAAAGAAAGCATCAGTTGCCAATGTGCATAAAAAATAGTTTGAAAAGACAAAAATAACGTATTTATGAAAGAATTCTGATATTGTAAGTCATTTGCTCAGCTTAAGATGCTACTATAAGATACTACTTTTTAATCAAGAATGGTATTTTTGCATGTATTTTTCATTAGGTGAATAGCAAAGTGATGTAACATATATCAAAATACTTTTGCTAACTGCAGCTGAACCAAGGTATGGAAGTAGGTTGAAAGTACTTTTTCTCTCCTGAGGAGAGTACCTATTCCATTGTCGAAAGTAGTTCAGCAAAAAAATGTTATAACTGACCCTGAGAAAAAAACCTGAATTATTTATGGTGTACAAGATTTCAATAAAAAATTTGTTTGAAAAGAAAAAAACTTCCTTCCAGTAGATTTTCTAATTAAAATCCTTTTTTTTAATGTTTGGTACAAAATTAAATAATTAAGAACTAATCAAGGTTATATCTTCATGTTTTGCAACTCAGAAAGGAGAATGATAACTTCTTTAAATTCTAAATATCCCAGTACTTTCACATGCAAATAATACAGCAGGTATCTATGGTTAATTTATGCCAATGATAGTCTTACCAGTAAAGAAGGAAGATTTAATGTCAAAAACAATTTATTTCTCTCTGGGTAGATAGAAACAGTCAGATTCATATTCTTAAGAGCCTTTGTTCCTGACCATCTGTGTTCATCAGTAGTTAGCAGATGATGCTGACAGTTGAAAATAAAATACAAATTAATGCCTCATGTACTGTCATTGACAATTTTTGTGGACTTCTACATAATAATTTGAGATAAAAAGTGTTCTAACTTCTTATTACAAGGTTCTTTATGTATCTGGGGAAAAAAAGCAGGTTAAGATCTTTCTGTTTCTCATTTTAATCGTATCAAACTACATTTGCACAATACAGGTAAATGGTGACACGTATTAATCCTAATGTTTAATAGCATGGCCAAGTGCATGTAAACCTATTTATTTTACTACTTAAATATTTTTAGTAAATGTATAGATAAGAATGCGATACTGATGCCAAATATTAGGGTAGCATTGTGCTTCTCTCTGTTTGGTTTGTTGGTGTTTTTTCTTTTTAGGAAGATATATAGATAGATAGATTATCAAATAATAGAAAAGGAAGGAAGAGAAGTTAAGTGTGTTTCCTAAAGGAATGTAGGTGGTCAAAATAAAAAATAGATTTAGAACTCTTGACATTCATGGCTCATGAAATTGTATTTTATTGTATATTGTACTTGTATGTCATTTTTTTGTATTGTATTAGTTTGTATTGTAGTTGTATATAATCTTTTTTAAAACAGATACGTAATAGTCTTAATACAACATATAGGGTACTCAAGTGTTAATATGTTTGAAAATTGATTTTTTATTTTATTTTCCTTTTTTTGAAGCAGATAGTCAGGCTTCATTAACCTGTTAATATTGTAGGAGGTGGTGGGCTAATCAAGAATTTCCTAACTATCAGGATTTTGTCTGCCCATTTCTGACATTGGCTGGAGTGCTGGGGGTTTAATTGATTTGGAAAAAAAGTTAAATGAATCTTGCCCTGTGTTACTTCCCAATACTGAGATATCACCTGCCTCCCCAGACAAGGAGACTACAGAGGTACTTTTACAGTCCTTTAAAAGGAAAATTTTTGAAGAAAAAATATACTCAAGAATTACATTGCAAAACTTAAACAATGCAAAGTAAATTCTATTGTATATATCCTTATGTGATCTGCAGCACATTGCCTCAGCATTGTCAGAAGCCCTATATCCATGCTTATCTGTAATTATTCTCTAATCCTGAAGAAATAGCAGAAATTAACTGTTCACAGAGATTTCTGAAATTTATTATAGAAATGGAATATTATCAGTTCAGCAGCCAATTCCTTGTTTTCTAAGTATGTGATTGATGCAAAGTATGCAGAATATTGCTTAGATTTGCTTAAAGAAAAATAAATATTCTCGAAATACGTGCAAAAATATTAATAAAGTAAGGAAGTTTGTAGAGAAGCACTGAGAACTGGAAAAGTTAGTGTATGATACAGAAGATGGCAGCCATCTAATTGAAAGGTGAGCCCTAGAATAATTTGTGACAAATTCATAGAACAGGAAGCAAATAGCGTTGAATTTGCGTACACTTCAATAACAAAACTGGAAAATGGTTTCTAGTTATTTTTAAAACATTGTTGGTTCGTTTATTCTCAGAGAGCCTATTAGCTTGAAGCAAATGTTGTTGTGCTAACTGAAAGTTCTGCAAGTCTATGAATATCACCCTTGAGTTGTTTTAATAAATAGCCACTTGTACAGACTTTTACAACTGAAAAAAATGTGTATTACAGTATCAGAATATACTTCCCATATATTGGTCAGAAATTGCTTCCAGTCACGCTGTTCCTCTGTGACAGTAGTTGGCAAATATTGACTTATTAATAGTGTACTCTCATTTTAGTTCAGTACATACATATTTTCTAAGGAATGCACACTACAATCAACATGTAGCTGAATTCCAGCAAAGATTCGAAAAATTTCCTCAATGCATCCACAACTATAGCCAAACGCAATTTTATGTTGTGTATCGTGACCTTTGTTATTATTGCTTAAGTAGACTTAGTAACATAGTGTTGGTGCTTATGCTACTGTTTTCAACTTTTCAGTTTATATTTTTAGGAAAATATGTGTTCATTACCTTCAAAATAGAAAGACCTTAATATACATTCTGTGTATACCTAACCGAAAAAATGGGAAAAGATCTTAGTGTAAGTTCTCAAAGAAAAAATACCCCACAGCTATCTCTACATATGTGATGTTGGTTGTAAAAAAGGACTGACTCTTGGCCTCTTCTCTTCCTGCAGACTGGTGTTTGCGAAACTAAAGCTCTTAATGATAGCCATAGAATACAAGTCGGAAAAACGAGAAAGCAGGTATGTCCAATGCCTACAAATTTTGAAGTTCTGGAATGCACTGTCAAGAATTTTGCCTGCTTTTTTTTTCAGAATGAACATAGCTATTCTTATATTTTTGAAACATTTCAGAGTATAATTAGCATGCCATCACGTTACACCATTTCACGTATCACTGAAAGGCTTTCATTTCTGCCCTGTTCTTTTTCCCTAAAACTAATTTAAGTCAGAACATTTAGTAGGTGAGGGGACAGTGACACATATGTCCCATCTCCAGAAGTGCAATTCATTTTTACTTAAACAAAAACTTACAGAGTTTTTGCTCATAGTCTGTCAGTTTTAATTGGAGGTCCAACTTACTTCACTGAAAATGGACAAATGGAAAACAGATGTGATATCAAAACTCATTATGGCTATGTGTATTCTCAAAATAATAATTTCATTTAAATATGTTTGGAAGAACCAGTTTAGATAGGATACAGAATAAACAGAAATATAGGATAAACATAGTCTTTATATGGTATCTGTTCTGACAAAACTTGCATATATGAGTATCATGAAACTGGAAAAGATTAATTTAGCCTTGAAATTACCGACTGACTCCTTTCCTCAGCCAAAAAGAAAAAAATTCATTTTTATTAGTACAGATTCACAGACAGGAAAAGTAGTGTTTCTTGGCGGGTTTTTTGTATGAAAATTCATAAAAATCCGAGGGAACTTTGGAGTCAATCTGCTATCAACTTGTCCATCAGTGCTTTATGTAACATTCGTTTTTGTATAACAAAAATGTAGAAATGTACTCTGCAACACGTGGAGGGGCATATAATACAAATATGACAATACTGACTCTGAGCTGAATTTTATTTTCCTCTGTCAAAAATTATATTCTGTACTACTGTAGTTAATCTGGAACAATACATATTAGTTCATCTTCTTTTTGGCCACTAATTACCTAAAACTTTCGAGGGCAATTGTTTCTCCTCACAGGAGAACCAATTCTGTCATTTGAGCTCATGCCACAATTTCTGAGGTTTTGAAAGTTTATTTTAATGTTTATTATTATATGTTGTCATGGGGCATTTGACATGGAAAATGCAATGTTACAACTGTTTATAAGAGTATTTCCATGCGCTACAGTTGGTTTTGCTTGATTCTTTCCTATGTTATAAAGTGATATGTGAAGTGGTGTATGTGCTATTGGATATTATTTTTGTCCACACTATGCTGATTAAGAAATCCTTTTTTTTTTTTTTTTTTTTTTTTAAATAATCGGATTTTTTTTTAATGCTTCCAGCTGCCAGGGGCTCTTAAAATACTCTTCCATTGAATGATCTCATTCTGCATTAGCTAATGTAAAGCAAATGATTTATTATTCTTTTGTCTCTGAGCAGTTCAATCTCTTCCTAGAAAAAAGAAAAATACCATAGTAACAGCAGTGGAACTATTTACCAGATTTTGTATTTCCAATATTAGAAAATACTTGGTTTCTGTTGCCTCTCCTAAGAATTATTGCCCAACTTTAGATTGTCATTACTTCAGTTGTCATTTACTTACACAGGTGCTAATATTACAGTCTCTTTCAGTAATAACAGATAATTCATGGCTTCCATATCATTCTTTGCACTAACTTCAGTGGGAGTTGGATTGAGTTCTGAATCACAAGGTGATGCAGAGGATCCCACAAAAAGTAACACAATGTGATACAATCATATATTCCTTCTTACTTAAAGCCACACAGGTAACAGTTCACAATTAATTAATTTGGTAGAAAAAAAAGAGCCTAAAAATTGCAGGAAACAGTACTAACAAAAGGATGTTAACAGCTGGATTTTGTGAATACATATGTAACAAGAGGAGAGCACGTAAGCTAGACGTTCACATTTTCTTATAACCCCCATCCACAGTAATATGTGCTGACTTTATTAACCAGTGATAATTTTATAGCCACTGTTTGGTGAATCACAGAGCTACCCGCAGCATATCTTTACTGTTCTGCTTGTTCCTGCGCTCTTCAACCCAAATATGTTAAGTACGTATTTGTGGTTTTCTGAGCTGGAGCCTTTTAGTCTAACCAGAAAGGTAACGGAACAAAACTTCAGTTTCTCACTTCTTAGGTGTACTTGCATTTCCTTGCATCTTATTAAATGAAAAGATGGGGAATTAAGAAAAAAACTAGAATAACATGGTTTACCAGTGCAAGCTGTCTTTGAACAGGATAAATTTGTCATTTGTCAATTATGTTTGTTGATGTTGACTTTGGAAATATTTTATTCTACTTCATATCTTAAGTTCTTCATCGGTAATTCTTCATGAAGATGAAGGGGGAACTGATTATGGTACCCTTTTAGCTTTCACTCCTTATGAGAGTGACCAACAGTAGATATGTGCCGATTTATTTTAGGATTATAGTTTAGATTCATATTTTGTAAAACTATCGAGAGGTTTTACACAGTTTACAATTTAGAGCAACAATGATAAATATAAACAAAAAATTTAGAATGTTATCTAGGTGGCACTCTTTTATTAAGAGCTAGTATTTCCTGCCATAGCTGAGGTAGGTCTAGGACCAGTATTTTCAGGAGCAGAGAAAATTTTCAAAGCGTTCTGTCTGCCTAAGGGATGAGAAGATCTTACTCCCACCAGTTTAATTTTTGTTACTAGTCATAATAGAATATCTATATAAGTAAATTATATATCTGATTTTTTACTTACACAGGGAGTTTCCTTTTAAGATTAGTTTCTTCTGCCTTCATCACTTTGCACTCAGAGCTAAAGCAACGCAAAGTGAATTCAGAAGTGTGTGCAGGTCTCAAAAGTGATAATGTGAGGGCATTCTAGATTTCCTTATCCCCTCTCTAAATTTTCACCTTGGTGTTAAGGATAAATCCTAGTACCATTTTAAGTCAATGGCAGAATTTTCATTGACTTTGTTAATGTCTTCATTACATGTAGAATGGCATAAATACTCACTTATCTATGCACTTTTTTTCCCAGGCAGTCTCCTAGATGCTGGTTTTCTAAAGCTTTCTGATTTACAGCCAAATTCTGTTAACTCTACCGTAGGGAATTTGAGATCAATAGTAATTATAAATCACCAGAACTCTATCTAAGCTAATATTAATGTACAAGTTAGCAGTTGCTGAGCTTCCTGCTTGCAGTTGGGCTTTTTCTCCTTTTTTCCTGACTCCTAATAAAGCTACACAAAACACTAAGCACACCTTGATAACAAGTTTTCACAGTATGAGATTGTTAATTCTAAACAATTTATGACTTTACAAGATTGATTAAAAGCAGAATTTAAAAGTTTTCAAGCCTAAATATAGGTAATATAATTATGAGAAATACAAACTCGTTTTCAAATAATGGATAAAGCATCTATAGTATGTTCATCTTTTTAGGCAACTGTTTCTCATCAAGGTATCTTAAAGATTAATTAAAATATCCATGATTAGATTTTTTTTTTACCTTTACATTTATATATTTAATAATGTTTAAATTACGGCTCAGTTATCAAATAAACCTCAGTTTACAAAACGTGACTGAATTTAGTGGGTTTCTGAACAGCTACTAAGGTCTGCACTTCAGTAGTTCCGGGTCACAATATGAGTTAGCCATTCCTTCATCTCTAATTAGTATCTGCCAATATTATAATAAGTTATTAAGAGCAGGAAGCACTTAAATTTAAGTTTTTGTGTTCCTGATGCAAGTCAAATACTTTACCTTAAAAAATGGTCTTTCTTAGTTCATGTGTAGAGAGGTTTTGTTTCTTCTGTAGAAAAAATGCTAAAGGAACATGGAGAACATCAACCTGAAAATGTCACAGTGGAGCTTGCTGGGAATAGAGAGAAAAAAACATCAGTTCAAAATGCAGACATTCAAATGCCTCATCTGAAATCCCTTTTAGAGAGATTTTTGCATTCCTTTTTGCCCTTATTTTTTTTCTTTTTTCCACGTGAGTAAGCAAGAAGGAAAGCGTAACCAGGATTCTTCCCTCCTGCACCCTGTGTTTACTCCTCTTGTTAAATTTTCTCTTTGTCTATCCATATATTTGTTCTCATTCTCAGCAGAAAAACCTTTGAGCCTTGAAGACTTTTAAATAAAGGGTTTTTTTGCTTTTGCTTTGGTGCCAGTTGATTTCTTATCAAAGTGTTTGATTTGCAATTTTTTTCTTGTCGTTTGCAGAAGCCGAAAGCGGTATGCCCTCTTCGTTACCTTTCCTTCCAACCTCAATCCTACCTCCACTCCTTCTAACTTCAGGACTAATTCCTTGCCAAGAACACAGGAAGATAACATCTTTGTCTATCTTTCTCTGTATATACACACACATATATACATATATATATATTCATCTGTCTATGTGTATATATATATATCTGTGTGTATATTTATATATGAGTCCCCAATCTCAAAGAGGAGAGAGAATAGCATTTTGTCTCTCCATTGGTTCTTGTGACTCACGCACTAACTTCTTTGCAGGAAGTACAAAATAAAACAGTATAAGTTTTTTAGGCTTTTTTTTTCCCCTTGTGGAGTCATTGGTGTATCAGATTGTTGCATTTGAAAAGCAGACTTTACTGTTAACATCTCCCCTCCTCTTTTTTCATTTGTACTGTATCGTGACGATGTATATTTCGTCTTTACCAGCCCTTGTGCTGCCATATTTTCTCCATATTCACACCTTCATTGATGTCCTTCTTTCCCCAGAGTCTTCCTTCAAAAACACGTCTTACAATACAGTAGTTCATGTTCTCTTGTAGTCTCACCTTCCATTAACAACAACCAAATACCTGATTCTTTGCATTGCTGGTCCTGTTTTGAGCCTAGTTATTCATACTACAGTACTCATTAAAGCTATTGTACTGTTCCAGTGAAAGTGCCATGGATAGTTTGTACTATATGTCACATTCATTTTAATGACATTTATTAAGCTCATTTATGAAGATGTTACCGAATGTATTTGTTTCTCAGTTTTGGTTTTTCTTTGGGATGGCATGTTTTGCATTTTCTTTTGGTATACCATGCTGTGAGCCCCTCTCTAGTCTACATTCTATCTTGCTGCTGTTGGTTTGGATGAAGTAAATAAGGCATGCTCTTCCATACCCTCTCTTCTCCTCATCTCTCTTCCCCCTCTCAGCTTTGTTTTTCTAATTGCTTATAGCAGTCTGTCTGACTGTCAGTGGTGCTCTTTGGAGATCCCTTCTCATTGTCCAGACATTTCAATTTCCTTCTTCATCGTACTCTCCAATGTCTGTTGTGTTGCGTGTTGTACATGTTATATTTATTTAATTTTTAGTCTTATTCTCCTGTGGTTTATGAGTAGATGTGTGAAAAGAGAGGTGGCTTCCTGTCAGTTTGGCATTATTGATATGATCCAACTGCAGAGAAGTTACTGCAACACTTAGCATCTTCAAGGATCTGCAGTTGTTGCACCTCTACTTCGCTTCTTGCTTTTAAGTATATCTTATCTTGTGGTGGAGGCATGTTAACGCTGGCATGATGAGCAATATGAAGAAGTGTTGTACCAAGTGAAGTTGCTTGCTCCCAGAATAAAGTATATTGTGCTGCTTCATTGTACTGATAATCAATCACTTCTGGAACCAGAAAGAATAATTTAATTGTTTCAAAGTGTATTGAATTCACCAGCACCGTTGAACTAGTTTGGACTGTGCCCCAATAACATACCTTATGCACATCCTGTAGATCATGACTTAGTAGTTGCTATTGTAAGGAACTTAACTCCTGGGAGCAACCTTTTATATGCTTGTAGTAATTAAGCTTGAATATACGGTAGCATGTAATGTGCACTGTGTCTTTTGCCTTGTATTCTTTTTAGTGTCTTACTGGATTTTTCTGTATAGAGCAATATGGATCTGAATTAACGTCAATGATAGAGCCCAGAAGAAAGAAGCAATACTCATGAGTAACAATCAGTGTGAAGCTGGTATGCACGCAACTCCCACTGTGGGATTTGTGCACCTACCCTCACACTCCACTTCAAAACATCCCCTGAAACAAAAAATACTGTCTCAAACTGATTTTGTAATTCTAATTCTATAGTTGTGTGAATGACATGGCACATTTTAAAAGGCTGTTACGCTAATAGTGGTGCATTTCATCTGGGCATGGCATGCAACAATCAAGGATAATAGCTGGTTTTATTTAAAAATGTGGTGGCTATAGTCAGTAATACCACATAGTCTTGTTTTAGATAATGTATTAATAGTACTTAAACAATATTATATCTTCCTGATTACTAGATGATATTGCTACTGTTTCAGTCGCACGGGGAATGGTACAGTACATCTACCACAAGGTTTAAAACAGAGTTGTTACAGCTTTTGTAATTTGTTTAGTCAAAATTTTGCCATTTGTGTTTCATTTAATTCAACAATTGATCTTTTCTTGTTTTTAGACAAGGATGATGGCAGTTACAAGGGTAGCCATAAATCTGAAAAAAAAAGAGGGAGTGTTACTGAATAAGACAAGTTTCCTTGATGCAGGGATGAACTATTCAATTGATCACTGATAATGGGATTCATCTCACCTGATTTCATCAGTCTAAATGTCCGATGTCTAATCTCCTTTTAGTTACCCAGACTTGGTCCACAACTGCAAGGGAAGGGAAAGTTCTTGAAAGCAGCTTCCATTCTAGACAGATGAGATGAATCCCACCTTTAGTGCTGTCTAAAATGTAACCTTGAAAGTAAGAACAAACAAGAATAGCAGATAACTGAGGCTGCTGACAAGGAAAATTCTTAAAAGAACTCTTCCAGTGTGCGTCTTCACTGATTGACCTTATCTATGTCTTCCGGTTTTTAGTCTTCATATAGCGCTGCTAAAATGTTTTTGCCCTTGCCTATTTTCTGTGTTGAACTTGCTAGGCATCTCCACGTGCCTTTGTCAGCTCAGTTTTAAGACCTTTACTGCACCTCTTCCCTCATTTTTTTCTCTGAGAAGACTGGCAGTTATACAAATCTGAGAGTCATCTACTGTATAAATGCTGTGTCCAGATTAAGAGTGCAAAGTTATGTCCGTTTACAACTTCAGCAGTAATCTCAGTTTCAAGCTGTGCAAAGCAAATTGTGGAGCCATGCCACGTAGCAAGTGGCCTACCAATAAATACATACAGCGTAACGATGGTTCAGACTCTAAAGCTGATTGGTTGTTTCTTCCATATGGTTCACATAGGAGATAGCTGAATACTATAGAAAGCTACAGGAAATATTTTTCGTTTTCTATTGAAATGTTTGTATACTGAAAATTTATTAGAAATAATGTTTTAAATATTCTAAGAATATGAAGAGATATCAGCCAGCAAACTTTCTAATGCTGTTTTAACCCAAGAAACATAATTGGAGTCCAACACATATGATATTTGAAAGCAGGAGACAAATAAAAATCACCCAATAGCAGAAATGAGTAAAAAATAAATAGTTGGAGGGAATTAGTCCTGCCCCAAAGTGTCATTTCACAAATTATCCTACAGTTCAAACCTCCGACTATCAGGTTCTCCATCAAATACCTTTAAGTTCAGCAAAACATGGAAGAACCGCAATTACTAATCAAAACCTTAGCTCACTTGTAACGCTTTAAAGGAAGACATAATATGGTATTCTTTATCTAGGTCACAATATTGTTGTGTTGTGCAGCCAATCATCCGTGCACTCATACCAAAAAGGTATTGAGCAGTGCTTATGTTCTGGGGTAGTTTCAGGTAAATAAGAATGGATGAACAGATATTTACATGTGTCTGTATTTTACTGAAGGTAGCATGTATACTTAAAACATCAGAAAGATATAATCCAACAAGTGAGTAAATTGATCAATATTAACACACCGTCAGAGTTACTAACAGATACCTATTCTCCACTGACATGAGAGAGTCATCATGTCCTATCTTAACTTTTCATTGAACAATCTGTGTAAAGAGGTCCATAAGCGTTCGTCTAGAATTTTTCTGACCACATTTGAATTTTTCATTTTTTTTTAAACGGTGCATCTCAGTGTGCACTAATTCCCATTTGTGCTTCACCTGCTTATATTTCAGTCAGTCTGGGAACTCAGTTTCAACTGTATAGACACTTTTGTCCTCATTCTTTCCTGAGCTTGAAGTGTTCAATGTCAGGTTGGATGGGGCTTTGAGCAGTCTGTTATAGCAAAAAATATCCCTTACCGTGACAGGGGGGTTGGAACTAGATCTTTAAAGGTCCCTTCCAACCCAAACCATTGTATGATTCGTTCTATGATTCCTGAGAGCACAACTGAATTCAAGGATGATTTCTATATTTTTGATGTGTGACATTTTCATTGCTCTTAGATGCATGATCTTGCATCTGGTCACCAAGTGAATCTTGTTTAGCAAACGGACTAACTTTTGCTAGATGTCAGATAAGTGTAAAGCAGAGGTTTCCAAACTGCATATTCTATTCCACAAGTGGCTTACAAATTGTTGTATTATCATAGAGTAATGGAACTGGCTTCTCCTAAGTTCATGCTGGTGAAGTACATTAGATTTCTGTTAAACACGTTAAATCATATTTAATTTACGCATATTCAATTTACATGGCTGTAATTGCCACATGTTCTAAATGTTCATGTGTGAAGGAGCAAGCAAGTCAAAAGAGAATCTTTTTTTTTGCTGTGACATGTGACCCCTCTCATGAAAAGCTTTGTCCTGAGGAATGTATTTCTGGAACTGGAATTGTTAAGGAAATTATGACTAAAAGTTTTTTGAGCTTGCTATTACTTGATTAGTTTCTGAGGTAACCTAAACTAGAAATGTTATAAAATTGTAAAATTTGATCAAGATCTTAGAACCTTCTGAAGTATTTGGCATTTCCTGCTTGATTTCATGAGCTGATTTAGGACATTAAAAAAAATTATATTCTATGATAAAAACATTTGGAAAAATCAGGGGTGTCATTATCAACAGCATTTTTTCCAATGCATGGCACAGAATGCATATGGATTAGCTATATCTATTGCTATTAAACGTAATGAATTTCTGTGCTTTTTTTCCCTTTTCCTACATCTTCCTATATCTGCAAAACTCCCCAGTCTTGGAGATACATAAAAATGAGACATTAGCTGACGCTTTCTCTCTTAAAACTCCTATTTACTTTGCCACGTACTTCTCAACTGTGGGGTTATATATATATATGCAGATTTTCATGGGCTGCTTAAACAGATACGTGCATCTCTAAATAACTGATGGATGCATTCTTCTTGGTATGCTCAAAAGCCTGTTTTATTTTTTTCTGTCCTCTTTGTTCCCTATATTCTATTCTTCAAAACATTTCCCTTGCTGTATATATTAGAGTGAGTGCTTACCAAAGCATAACTTTAGCTAATGACACTACAGGTCTCATAAGAAATAATTCAATTGCTGCTTTAATAAGCAGCATATTTAATAAATCCATATAGACTCAGTAGAAGTTGCTCATGATTTTGTTCTGGTTAAATATCAGTGTGTATATAAACCCAAAGCTTTATGAGCCTTTGCTGTAACTCTTTGCCAATAGCAGTGATGGGGCAAATTAATTTTTATTCCCAACAGAAGATTTTGCTGCTGAGGTCATACTGCATTAACTGCGATCACATCTATATTTTGTGGCTATAAATACATTGTGTTTGTGAAAATAAGTATATGTGAATGACGTATAAGATGTGACAAAAATAAAGTCTATACACTGACCCATTTGAATTGATTTCATGTGTCTCAGAAAACCTTGAGATACAAAATCATGCTCACAATTCATTACATCCTAAGTGAAGCCAGTTACTTCTGATTTAAGATTATGCTCACTATCTCTTAAAAGAACTGCTTCCTTTGCTTATTACTTTGTCAAATTTTAAGTTCTATGAGGGGGAGTGAACATTTACATATCTAGTGGTTACCTCAGCTTGTGGAGTTCGGGTTGTTGAGCTTCTGGTAGGATTTTTTACTGTTTGGGTATGGTTTATCTATCTCCAAGAATGGGATGAGGAAAAAAAAAAAAAGGTGGGTCTATGTAAAGAAATGCGTTCAGCTGTCTTCACTGAAAAGCTGTATGTAATATTTTCATGATTAAGGGCAAAGAACGAAATAAAGGCAAAAGAAGTATTTTTCTGGCAGAGCAGTACCCATTTGTACCTAAGAAAAATAGCCAACCCTAACCATGTTACAAGTCTTTGCGTATTTTAGAAGGAACAGTATAGTAGAAATAAATGAGACTAGTATCAGTGGAAGATTTTTGAGTTTAACAGCTAAATTCTCAGCACAGTGGCAGAATTTAGCAGACAGGGAAGAGGAAAGGTAGAGACTGAGACACGGATGCAGTTACGGACATGATAGAAAGTTTTGGCAGAAAGACTTTGGAGAGCTAGTTGCAGAAAGATTCTCTCCTGGTTCTTGAGAAGTGACTTATCTAGGCTCACATAGGCTCGCAGGCTTAAGGTAGGCCATTCCCAACTTTTTTCTGAGTGTACTGGTAGAGTGTATGTCTCATCTCCCTTAGTGATGGCCTGTTAAGGTAGCTCTGTAGCAGCTAGTAAGTGCTCTGTTGCCTCAAGTGACAAAAGTTTGTGCAGGGAATCTAAATCTTCCGACCTGTTTGTGGCTTGAGTGACTGGTTTCATATGAAGAAATTCTTGTGGGGTTGTTGGGCTTTTTTCCTGTCTGTTTTATTCCATTTTAAAACCTGTGAAATTGCATTTTAAAACCGCATTAGGTAAATGTTTTGGTTGCAAGCGCAACCATTAAGCCCAATACACTGACAAAAGAAATGCCAGATGTGAAGTTTAGCTGTGCAACTTTAATTCATCCCATTTATCTGCGTGCATAATGTAGGTGTTATGTGCACCATCACATTTCATTTTTTGCAATACTACTGAAGTGTGCTGTGGGGATGAACCTGCTTTCTGTGGTGGTGACTTCCATTTTCTGTAGTTCTCCTCTCCTTTTTGTTGCAAAGCTTGAAACTGTGAATGAAGGAAAAGGAAGGATATCTGAGTAGATGCTTTCTTTGAGATTTAATTTCTGTTCCAGCCTCTGCCACAGAATAGCAGTGTGAGAGCGAGCTAATAATTTAAACCAAACCTTTTACAGGTGACTTCTGATTAAGTGTTTATTATTTTGGGAACCAGGGGCTGGGCTTTTGGAAATGCTGAGCATTCTTGCAGCAGAAGTCCCTGCGAGGTGTATATGGAGCTATGCAACGCTAAATACTTACAAAAAATGGCCTGTAGGCATCCCAAATTAATAGCTGCTGTATCTCATAGTGACTTAATCTTTCATCTGTAAAATGGGATAATACTATATCTTCATTCTTCTTGTAAAATAAACTATGTATTTGTGAATCTTTTGCATGCTGTAGTGATGAACACTGCAGAAAAACACATATGAAAAATGTGATGCTGATTTTAAAGAAAGATAAACTACATGAAGCCATGTCTGGAGTAATGGCAGTAAAACACCACTGAATGAAGTTCCAGATTGTGAGAAAAAAGTAGTTTGTGGCTATTAAATTAAGAATTGTATCATAACGTCTACATAACGGGGGCTGCATGATCAACCTTTTAATTCTTAACTCGTGAGCGCTTTATTTTGCAGCCTGCATACTCTTTTCATAGGGCCTTGTGGGCATGTGCAATCACACAAAACAATGTGCTCATGATAAAGCTTTCAGGTAGAGTTTTTGTCACACTAGTTTATTATTAATGTATAGATAATAAATAACATCTTGAATAAGAGATCTGCTGAGACCCATTTTCCCGCCTAACAATAACATGGAAGATTTTTGGCCTTCAAATTTTAGTAATGTCTGTCTGTTCAGAAATGTGCTTTAGTTATTTTTGTATATATATACTTCCCCAAAATCAATTTTCGCTAAATCCGCAAGCATTTAAATTGCTGGTAGTCTTTATTTACTGTAGATTGCGTACGTGTGCCATTACTACATTTTGACTTACAAAGTCTAAGCTTTAATAAAAGGCAAAAAAGAGAGAACCTTTGACAAGCTTTATTAAGTTTTAGCAGGCCAAAAGCTTAGTTGTATTACACATTAATAAAACTTACTGGAGAATATATTTACATCTATCTCTATCTGTATATTCATATTTAGCTTGGTACTTTGCAAATTGCCTTACCTAAAATCTAGTGCTAAATTATTATGACACTAAAAAAGATATTTCGTAGAGAGACATGGAGTGCCTCACTTCTTGATAGCCGTTTATAATTTCCTTCATCAAATTTAGTTGAGGCTATTCTGTCAGTGTGGTTGGGTTATCTTTGTTCTTCCATGGCTGCATAGCAGTGTTTTAAAAATTTTCTATTCATTTTATGTTTTTTCAGCTCTCGTGACTGGTTGTCTTGTACCATTCCCCTTGAGTGTATGTGTGCATTTATTATTTTAAAAAATAATATTACATGTCCAGATAGGGGTCCCATTAACATTCTATTTCACTAGAAATTGGCAAAAATTTGCATCAAAGGGTTTAGCTTCATAAATAGTATTTTGTATTGTTATTGAGTGGTGGTTGCTGGTTCTTCCCTTTTCACCATATCGTGAATTTGTCACCACTTGGCATGACAGAGCAAGAAAGCTGAAATGCTCAGCTTCACACATCACGTTTCTGAAAGGCTTTGTTATTTTGTATAGTCTATATTTAATGCAAAAATGTAAGAAAACAGATGTAAACACTTAAATGATGTGATTATAGGTGGAGGCATGTGACTGTCTCAAACTTAAGGTTTTGTAAAAAGCACGTGAAACTGTTATTTGATTGGAAGTCTCAAGGAAGAGTGGCTTAAAATTTCCTTGCAGCCTTTCCTAACTAGTGGGTCCCCTATAACAGAACCAAATAAAGCTATTTTGGAACATTCAGTTAACAGTAATTTAAACTTATGGTTTTGTTGTTTTTGTTCTTGTTTCACTGAGCAGTATATTAATCAATCCTGGAAACCATGTCAAGATTCAAGAAGGTACTTTAGGATTCTTCATTGCAAGTGATGCCAAAGAAGTAAAAAGGTAATTCATGTGTTTTTATCTTTAAATTTAAACATATAGTATTTAACTTCTGTTTTTTCTTTACATGTAAACACGTCACCTAATTTTCGTTATTAACTGTTTAAAGATTATCAGGGGGAATTGAGTTGGTACTCTAGTGAACCAACCATGTGTGCACGCCATTTTCTTAACTACAGTCCTAAATATCAAGGAAATTAAATAATTCTACAGCAGATGTGAAAAGAAATGAGGCTTTTTTTCTGAGTCCTACTAGACAATGTAAAATATTTTTATTTCATTAATTAATTTGTCTCAGTGGAATTACTTTGAGAGAGGACAGGGATTACAGTTTTGTCCGAGCTTCAGGTTTAGAGTAGTTCTTATTTACATGGACCAGCAAATATTTGATGTGAGCAAGCTACTGTGTTCATTCGGTAATTGCATTAGCAGAATAATATTTATGTTCTTGTCATTTTTCTTTACTGGAACTACATACTCTATGACCTTATAATAATAAATCAACTACAACAGTGCAGTATATCCCAACCATTGTAGACAACTTCATTGGTTCGTTGTACTTGGCCGTATTAGATTTGGGTTGAATGAAAAGGGTTTTATGGTATTGTGTTTAGGACCAAACGTGTACTCTTGCTTGTTAGGATTGTAATACGCTTGGAAGGAATAAAATAGCAATGTGAGAAAATAATTTTTAAAAGAAATAATTATTCCATGTCTGTAAGATTTAAAAAAAAATAAGAAAAGGAATACTTGCAGCTGAGTGCTTCCTCATAATTTGTATTTTTGTTGTAAGTCATGCTATCAAGAATCGGATTTTTACTTGATGTTCTCCTTGAGATAGACACTTTAACTAAATCCTATACTTAGAATGATGAAATATTCAAGTGATGACCTTTACTAAGTCCTAAACTTTTTATGATTAAATTACAGTGAAAATAATATTTAAGCAATGCATGTTTGCCATGAATATTTAAAGAGTCAAAGCATCAAAACAGTGAAATCACCGAGAACTTGAATTCTATTGTTGTTCATATAGCTAAGATAGTTTTTGGCTAGGTGAAGCACACCAGTGCTCCTGTCCTCTCATATTTCTAGCACCATCTTTGGAGTATTTGCATCCAGCATTGCCTCAGGTGTGCTGCCTTTCAGCGTATAGCTCTTTTCCTCTCTGGTGCTTTTCTCCATTTGAATCTACAGAACTGTCTTCACATTCCTTTACTGAGATGCTAGCTTTTTTCATTTATAAGGCATTTTACCCTCTCCTATGAAATTATTTCAGACTGTGAGTAAAGATTACCTGGCATAGCATTTTTAACAGGCAGAAGTTGACTGCTATTAATGTGTTTAGAGAAAAGTTAGACATCATTCACCTAGCACGTGACAAAAGTCCCAATTCTGCCTTGTTTTTTGCAGAAGGCTTTGTTTAGAAACATGCTGCCTCCCTTACCACATTTCTTAGCTGTTATGTGCAAAGCACATGATTATCAGATGTGTTTCAACTAACAAAACCAATTATGTAAAGTGTTGATTTCACCCTTTTCAGCTCTGAATCAATGAGAAAACTGTTTTAACTTTGAGGTCTTTTGGAGGGGAAAAAAGGGATTTTTTATTAAAGCAAAATTAAACATGTTATATACCTGAAATGCAAATTAAATTATTCTGGTTTTGTTTACATGCTAATGGATAAATTTCACCTCCTTTAAGCTAAAGCTATTCATATTTACCAAATATACATTTCACAGTGAAATATAACATGCAATGTTCAATTACTCTTCTTGTAGAACGACTTTTGCATTTTTAGAACAATAGTTTCACATTAGAAACAATTATACATAGACACAATTATGCCTAGGTAAATAGCTTCATGTAAAATGTTGACTGTTTAAATATAATGCAAACTATATGAATTGCATCTTTATTATTCTTTATTCATTTACATGTTAGTACTAACATCAGAAATCCACATGCTTCAAATCCAATCTACTTAATTCAACCCAATTTTATAGAAGGATAATTTTATTACAGCAATCGCTTCAGGCGTTTGCTCTTGACGTTGCACATAGGATTGAAGGTACTCTTTAGGACATTTGTCCTGCAGTGGACTTCAGGAACATGATCTGTAGAAATGACCTATCTCCAATTCATGTCATGAAGTTTTGTGAGGGAATATTTGTGATAGTGGATTCTTGTTCAATACGGGGGCTTACAGCTGGATTGGGGAGAAATTGTAAAAATTGGAGGCAATTCTCTCCTCCTTGCTTATGTCTTGACAACAACTCATGGTTTGAAAAATATTTTATTCTCATTTCCTTGGAGGCAGTTTGTTTTCTTTTTGTTGGAACTTGAATATTTTGAAGACCAGAAATTTTCTGCAGCTAAGTGTACAAATGCTCAGAGAAGGCTTTTTCATTTTACATTTTGCTTCTTGGAAATAGTAAGACAATTTCACAGTCTGAAAGAGTAATCTTCCTAGAAGTTTCTTAGAGAAATTAGGTCTGCTACGTTTAGGACTTACATCTTCCATCAGTAGCTTGCACGCTATCTTGATTTTAGAAATTTTAATAACATTCAGTGAGGTCTTACTGCAAATTTAAATTTGTATTCTCTGGTCCATATCTCATATGCTAGACCTGCTACCTTTCTCCTGATGGGCCACTTTACCTGGGCCATTATTCAGAGGTGTAAAATAACTTAGAGAAATCCGTAACTATTTGAATTAGGTATCTAGTTCATATTTCTCAACATTTCCTTTAATATAGTTCCACCTGTGGTGGACACTGCCTAATTAATCTAAAAAGAATTAGTAGCAGTCATCCTAGCTGAACTGTTAGAGGCTGTGTATTAATATTGTTTATTTTTCTTTTTATATTTTGGACTGTAGATTGTTCTGTTCCGGTGACCCCCATACTGTTGTAGCAATCCAACCACCCTAAATCTGTGAACAGAACTGTCAGCAAAATCCATGGGTGGTTGCAAAGTGGCACCTTTAGTTCTTACTGCCAGTTTGTGTTGAGAAGTATGCAATGAGAGAGGGTTGAGAAGATAGGCACGGAGCAGACAAATCCTGTGTATGGATAAGTACAGGGAAATTTCAGCAGGTTAAAAAGTATGTTTAGTTTGTTATGCCAGCAAGAATCCTGAGAAACTGTAGCTGTCCAGCTAGAGGGCAGCTGGGTGATCCTCATGAAATGTGTCACAGCAACCTTACGTGACATGTTGACTTGACAGGCATGATTAAACTCTCCTGTGGACAGTCTGATGCGTATTTATTAAATTGGACTTTTGTTTTAATCTTATATAAAGTCAAATGTTTACCCTTTCTCACTTCCTTAGTTCTCCTTGTGTTTCACCTAGTGGTGAGCCATTTGATACAAAAGTAGAAGTTCATAACCAAAAGCACTAAATGGAAACCTAGATGGTTCACCCTGAATTGAGTATTTTTTTTTTTTTTAAATTTTGGCTTTTGTCTGTTCAAAACTAAAATGGTTCTGCTCTATTCCGATATAAAAGACAAAAAAATAGTCTGAATCAAGATTATTTCAGTTCTTTCATTTATATGTTCCTTTAGGAACTTATTTTGATAGGATTTTCCCTTTCTGGTTTTGGTTGGGTTTTTTTGATAAGTAGCATATCTGATGTTATTGTCACATTGATCTCATTTCAGTCTCTCATTGTATCCAAAATGAAGTCCTACTTGAGACCAGGCTGATAAATTGGCCCAGGGTGATAGACAGTCTTTAAAAAAAAAAAAAAAAAAAAAAATCTGGTATATCTGATAAGAACAGCGAATTCATTATATATATATTTTTTGGTGACAAAATTCATTGGATGCTCTTTTTTCTAAGATGAAAGACAAATGAACTAATATACTGTGTCATAATTATCATCCTCCCAATTACTCTTCAAATAAAAGTATATTGAAAGAAACACTAATTTGGAGTCTTATGTTTGCAATTAATGGTCTTGCAGCAAATACTTCCTACTTTAAATGCCCAAACCTTTTCAAAGATTAAAGGAAACTAGTGCTGGCATGTTTCATTAATTTGGCACTGCAACAAGAGGAAATGTGGGCCTAATTTCATTTGTATGGATTAAGAAATGTGTCAGTTTTTCCATTCTGTCTCTCTAGGGCATTTTTTTACTGCAAGGCCTGTCATGATGACATCACGGATCCCAAAAGGATAAAAAAATGTGGCTGCAAACGGCGTAAGTAATATTTCTATCACTCCCTTCCTCTCCTTTTCATGAACTGTTCAGCCTTGAAGAATATCAGTACATGCGTTTACGTGTTTTACACAGTGGTACAGAAAAGCTAAGAAATAAATGCACAGCAACATAGTAACTGCCATTTGCATTTCTGAAGTCCATATATTTTTATTACATTTCGCACCACTCACACCTGTTTCTTCATTAAAAAGTCCATTAGGGTCCAGAGCTAACAAAACCTGAAGAATTAAATCAAGCTAGATCTAATTGTGGAGGTTTCCGAGTTAAGAATGAGCTAACAGTGGAGTTCTGCTCTCACTCATACCATGCAGAAATCCAGTAATTTCAATAGATTTCTGTAAAGTAAAGAACTTCTGTCTATCTTGCTGAACATGATTCTGTAAGAGAAGAAACTAGGGAGTAATATTCCATCATATAACTATTGAAATAAATTATTATTGAAATAAACGATCAGTTTTACTGGAGTAAGGGACTGTCTGGAAGAAATTAAATATTAGTGCCTCTTACATCTATCCTTTTAGAAGATTCCATAGCTGTAATGATAATATTTGGTTTAGTTAAGTTCTTAGGTCTGCTCTTTAAATTGTTTGGAAAATTTTGCATGAGGAAATAATTGAGTTTTGGAATTGAGATCAGACTTTGTATCTGTATTTTTATAAATATATAGAAATTAGCATTTTATCTATATATACTTAGAAAGGACTTTTTGCAGGAACTATCATGACCACATTTTGGCCAAGGATATGTTTGACCCATGCATATTTGTAATACCGATATCAAAAGGATTTAGGGATCCATTTCTCAATGGATATCTGAATATTTACGTGCATTCCATGGTATTCTGCCATGAAAAAGATCATTCAGTTCAAAAGTACTGATTAGGTAAATTGAAAGATCTCAGAAGAGCTTGATCATGTTTATTTTACCATTACTTTTAAAAGGGAAAAAACCTCTCCTATTTATAGATGCAGTCAGTTATCACTGCACTGTCTTAGAGGACGGAAGAAAGCCTAAACTGGACCTTCTCTTCCTTTAAGGGGTGCCTGAAATTGATGAATTCTTGAAAGTGATTTTAAAAAGAAAAAATATGTCACTGGAGTTTTTAAAGAAACTCCTCTCCCCACAAAAGACAGGAGTGTGGAACAAAGTAGTGTAATTGAGAGAAAGCAGCTGAAACACTGACAGAAAATGGTATTTATCCTCCCAGTAGCCACAAGGAGAGCAAAGCACATGGAAAGCATGCCTGATGTGGAAGGAATGTATGCGTTGCCTAACATATTGGAAAAAAATTGTTCAAGAACAGTTTATCCACGTGAGAATGTGCCCTTTGAACTGCTGCCAAAGCCAATGAGCCTGCCGAGTAAGTTCTGGTAAAGCCAGTTACAGATGCCTCGGGGTGCCTGTAACTCTCAAACCCAATCTTTTTTTCCAAATTACGCAACAGTTAAAGAGAAATATGTTACCTGTTTAATTTTATCTGAGTCTGTCAAAAAAGTCCTGTTCTATTTGTATTTTCTTCTCTACTCTTCCTTCACATAGTGTATGCTTTTCACACGTGCTGATTAGAAAAAAAAATAAATTCCCAAAGAGCTGTCATTTTAATGCGAGATCTACGCTTTTCATTGAAATCTGTTGGAAGCTAGGAATCAGGAATTCACAGTATAAGGGGCAAGAGCCCTTTATTATACGTTAATGAAAATCAGTGTAGCCTCCTCAGTACTAGGAAACCAGGGAGAAAACAGAGTATCCTGTGACCCAGGCAACACGATGGATATATTACCAGCAGTAGGGCCATGGAGAGGCGAGAGTGACAACTGCTGCGTGTGGCACTAGGAAGTGTTCCAAACGGCATGGTCACACCTATCAGTCCACTAAATGAAAGGGTGTTGGACAGATGAAGAAACAAAATGATGGGGTTAGTGAGGCTGAAGGAGGCGGCTGTCAGAGCTGCTGCAGTGAGCACTGAACACTGAGGAGGGAATCCTCTGAGTCAGGTGAAAAAGAAAAAAAAAAAAAGGTCAGTGAGAGTAAAATCTTAAATTTCCCTTTCATTGTCTCCCCTCTCCCTCTCCCCCCCATTTGCCCTCTCCCCCCTCCCTTCCTACATACACATGCATATGGTCACAGGTACCACGATACCTGGCAGCTCTCAGTGCAGCTGAGAACAGCTTCCACTTAGGAGCATGCTCACAACTATTAGGAATAATACAGTTGCTTTGCTTTTTGAAGTTCTGTCAATCAGCAAAAAATTTAAATGAAAAGTTTCAACAGTAATTAGTGATTTTTGGTCTCTCAAATTTTGATGACAATCTTGAGATCCCTTTTATGGGACCTGATTCTTTTTAAAGGTAAGTCTTTAGTGCAGTCTATTATTCACATAAAAATGTCTTAGCTTTAGCTTTCAAATCACTAATCACTTTTGAAAATCTTAACTATGTTATCCATCTGTAAGCTACACAAATCATTGGTCTTAAAAATACAGTCTAACCAAAACAAAGCATAAATTAAGAAAACTTCTTGCCCTATGGAATTAGGAAACTGTCAACTGATCCGTCAACAGCTAATATGTCAATTTGATTTTCAAAGACACTGCAAATAGTCACACACGAGTATATGTAGTCCTATATGATAAATATATATTTTAATTAGCGAGTAACATAGCAATTAGAGGCAGCTGAATGTGGAAAATATGTAAGATGAAATGAAAGGTTGTATGTAAAAATATTGACACATTCAGGTGAATTAAATGTGAAAGAATATCTTTACATGGAAAACTTAATTATGGTGGCATTAATTAATGCAGCTTCCCGTGACACTTGAAAACCACATTCTTTAAATAATGCATCTGAGGTTGCACATCAGTTTAGATACTGTCTGAACATTAGCTCGTGGTATTGTTGGGGTCTAAACGTGAGTCTGACCTACATAGCCATTTGTCCAAACCTGTTAGGCCTAATATTAATAATCAGGGCAGATCAGTACGTTTCCACAAGGCCAGGGATAATTAAAGTAACCTCGCTTTCCTTTTGCAGTTTCTTTGCCATCCCTTTCTCCTTGCCCATCCCACGCCCTGAATAACATATGAATGCTGATGTCACACTGTCCAGAGAAATGCTTGTGTGGAAATTTTATTCACAGATTGTTAATATTTTTTTTAATGTTTTCAATCTCTTTCCTATTCCATTTAACTGTAGTTTTTGCAGCAAGGGGCCAAATACATGTATATATTTATATAAAATGCAGCCACGTTGGGATGGTATCTCTAAACTGGATGACCTGCTCCTCCTGTTTCTTTCATTTTGTGCAACAGCTATGCTCTAATTCTCTATATATTTTTTCCAGTGACAGTGCTTGCTGTGAATGGTGGGGGTTGAACCCCAGAGGGGACATATCATGTGTACATTGATGTGTTTGAAGGAATTTCTTGTAATCTATGACAATTGACAAACTTTTGATTTATTTTTCCTCTTGCTGCCTTGGAACACGGCCCCTACTATATTTTAACTGCACACTGATAGTGATCTATTGTGAGTAAAAATGGGTTCCCTGTAGCCCAGAGTGCGGTCCAACCTGTCTTTCTCTAGCAGAGAGTATTTTTGTTCAGTATTTTGGTTCTTTTCTTTATTTATGTTGCATGTAGCAGTGACGTCATACCCACAAGTTTCTCATCGTTTACACCCACGGAGATTAGGGTGACGTTGAAGAAAATACAGCAGTTTTCCCCTCTTCCACCTTTTTGCCCCTTTTTTTTCCACAACCTTATTTTTTATCCCGATTTGGAAATGAGATCTTGGCAATGGCATTTCCTTGAAACGATTCTAGAGATAGCTCATGAATTTTTAGGGATATCGGTTAGGCTGGGGTAATTACCACTATAGCACTGTTTGCCTGGTTAAGCGCAATTCATTGCCAGACCCGTGTTCAATTTTTTTGTACTTTGTCTTTTCCATTGCATAGCTGTCACAAAAAGCAACACAGCAGTCTCTTGCTGTCCTGATCTGACTCCTTTCTCCCCATCGGCAAAAAAAAAAAGGAGATGGGGGTAAAGCCAGACAATGAATTAAATGGGTGGCTAGCTTCTAATGTATAAACTACAGATATCTTCGACAGGAAACAAGCTACAGTGATTATTTTCCCCAGCTTGCTTGTTTTGAAATTAATTACATGAGTAGAGCCACACTGACTTTTCAGGACCCAAGCTGTAAAGTTTTACTTTATTATTATATATAGAATATGAACTTTATAGACCACTTCATGTCAATCTAAATCATACCACTTTAAAGTGTACAGAATCTGTGAAGGCTCTCGTCAGCCACTTTCAGTGTGTACCGTTGTGATAATTTAAATAAACACAGCATTTGGGACATGGAAATAATTTGCTACTTAGAAAGACAAGCACTGCAAAGAAACGTACTGGTTGTAGGGCAGTGTTGGCATTATACGGGCTTGTTCTTTCAAACAGCAAAAGGGATCAAATATTTCATAGCTGCAGTGAGGCATTACTGTACCAGATTGAGACTGCTAACCATACCGTATAACTGCAGCTCTTCTAAATAAGTGAGGCTATGAGACTTTTTCAACATTTCACCAGATATTCCGAATTTATTGTGTGATAACACTTCAGGTCTTAATCAGGATTGAGATATTTTTTCCCCTCTCAGCTGTACACACCATAGGATCTTGCAAAGAATCAAGGAAAAGCTGACACTCCTGGAGTTGCAAGATAAAGTGCTAGCCATCTTGGAACTGTGATGGCCTTCATTATGATTACCATTATTTACTATTTATCTTATTGTGGTGCCCGCAAACTACACTAAAGGATTTGAGATCCTGTTGTGGTAGAAAGCATTCAAACAGAGAACAGAAATTTCTCCAGAGATCTATTTTCAGCCAATAGAGTGACAAGGCAGAAAGATGGGGCAGCACAGAAAAGCAGATTGTGAACAGGTCAGCATGATAAGAATCAATACTTAATAATAAACCAGAAAGAAACTAATTTCTATGGATAAAATGATGAATCCTATTGACTTGGAGGCAAAATACTGGAAGTAATTTGGATTTATTTGAAGCAATGTATTTATTGTAAATATGTTGCTATGTTGAGGCCTTTCTGGACCAGAGAAATGAGTTTAAATAGTAATAAATAAACAAATAAAAGAGCTCTTTATGCTAAGAGAGTATTAAAAAAGAAAAAGTCATGTGGCTTTGGCTTGGTTTTTTCCATTTCCCCAATAGCTTCAGTTTGTTCAGAAATGCAGTTAGCTTTGAGAGCACGCTGGCTGAGAGTCTTCTTTAAGGTAATGAAGGAAAGGTCATGATCAGATTTGCAAATTAAAATGAATTGGTCTATAAATGTGCCATTACTTCAAAACCTGTGAGTCATTCTTATAGCTACTAAAATAGGGCAAAACGTCCACTCAGGTCACCTGCTGTTTCTACAGTTTTGACAAAGAACAGCACCGTATGAATTATAGCAAACCACTAACCAATTGCCTTTGATTGCAAAAATTGCAAGACAGTGAACAAGCTGACTTGGTGGTCTTGAAGTTGTTCTGTAAAAAATAAATAACGGAGAGATAGCTTTGCCTGTTGTGTTAAGAGAAAATAAACTCTCACAAACAGTTTAAGATACGCTGCTGTATTTTTCAGGAAACTGAAATTGTGCCGGGGGAAGTCCTTTCAATATTTCAGTCTCATGATGCTAACCAGCATTGCTAAAAGGCGATCAAATCAGTCTGGTCGTCCTTTAATGCTGCTGTTATTTTCCTCATAGTGAGGATCATGAGAACTTGATGAATTGAAATGACACTGTATGCATTTCAATTCTTAAGTGTAGTGGGACCTTTTTTTACCATTTGCTGGTCAAGAAACCTCCAGTTCATCATCTTCTTAACCAGCTGTAACCTCATAGAGATCCACTAGATGTCCTCGTAGATCTACTTTTTGTTACCGTTGAGGTCACAGGAAAACTGCTCTAGTGATGGGTGGAATGCCAGGATTGGGTAGACTGTATGGTTAAAAAAAAAAAAAAAAAAAAAAGAAAAGAAAATCAGCAAAGATGAAGGGAGACTTTGTTCTGCTTGCTTTTAAAAAAAGGAGCTGTTCCTTGGCATCTTAGGTAGAGAATAATCTGCAGTTTCCTTTGCTTATTTTTGCAGCTGGAATTATTTCCCATTACTGTTTGTGAACTCTAAGTAACACCTCAGATTCAGACAATCTAGAAATTTTAACTGGACTTTTTGAGTTTTTGAGATCAGAAAGCAAGGTACTGCTAGAAGCTTAGACATCTAAGGCACATTCCTTCCTTATTAGAATGGAAGGCTGCTGCCTTCTGAGAAAAATTGCAACAAAAAAAGTTTTTTAAAGTATTGATTTACTTTATAAACAATTGACAGAAATTTTGCTTTCCTTTTGCTCTTAACAAATCAGAAAATGACTAGTTCATATATGCCTTGTTTTGTCCGTAAATTATTTAAGTAGTCTGATTTCCGTGTCCATGATAACTTCCCCTGATATTTTTACTAATTCGTTTTACAAATGCTGTGGGATTGTCATCATCCTAAGTAGAAGGATCTGCTCTTCCTTTTTGTCCATCTATTATTCAATTGAAAATAGGGAAGTAATTTTCTTCATGTCCCAACTTACATTTTCACTAGTTGCAAATAACAATTCTATCCAACATCCATAACAGTTCTATCCAACATCCATAACATTTCTATGAATAGAAATGAGTTGATTCTTATGCAGGTGCTACAGGTGTCAAATGAATTTAACACCCACCCAGAGGCTGTTCTTAAGGTCCCCCTGTCTCTCTGATGATTCCCATTTTTTGTTAATGTTTATGGAAGTTTTCTAGGAAATGGTATTTGTGTGGCTGAACCATTTAAAATCATTTCTGTCTTTGTCTTTGATCTTGTCACTAGTCATCCCTACTAATAATCCATGTTTTGTTTTATTTAAAAGAAAATAAGTATTGTATTTGGTATGAATGTAACAATGACTGTATAAAAGGAATGAAGAGTAACAGCATGTTTTCTTTCCGAAATGTATTGCTCTGATATGCAGTTGCTTATATACTGGTTGAAACCCTTATAGCAAGTCCTTTCTGCTACTTATATTTCCAGGTCCAAGCCTGTTTCCTGCATGTTAATGATGTGAAATATTAAAATGATGCATGATCTCCAGAACAACTGATAATAATAGTTAAAAACAGTCCCTGAAAGGGCATTGCTTTTGAGAAGCGCCATGGAGTCCTTCCCCTGTTGAACAGAAGGGCTTAAATTTCCCACCTCATTGGTTTAAGTCTGATGAAAATGGTACAAAAAAATTTTCCCTTCCCAACCCTCTTTGCCCTTAAGGATGATTTCTTTTAATTTTCATAAATGTGTCCTATCCTATTATTGACTGTTGACAAGATATGGCTACAAGTAAATGAAAACCAGGGACTGTTACTAACCAATGACATAGCAGTTGAGAATTTCTGAGCAGTGTGTTTTGCTACAGCATTTGATTAGAAAAAGTCCTTCAAAACAGCTATAATGAAAACAAAATGGGCCTGCCTTTTACCTCACCTACTGTTAGTGTGTCTCACAAATGCCCTTTATTTTTCTTTCATTTCCTTAAAGTGAAAACAATAAAATAGGCATAATGGAAAGACTTCCACATTCTTGGTAACAGATTTCACTTTTCTTTTTCTGCCCAACTTTTCAATTTTAAAGAATGTGTTGGGAAGAGTTAGACAGAGGGAAACCATGGGAAAACAAACGCTGTTTTGAATTTTCTGTGTAGTTTGAATGTGTATGCATCAAAAGCTGCAGTGGAAACCTTCTTACTAAAAGCCAAGCTCTGAGGAATGATGTACCATGCAATGAACAAGCCTGATGCTGCATGATGACTTTCTGAACAGCTGTAAGATAACTCTACTAGGATGCTAAAAGAACATGGCATTAGTCATGTGAGCAAAGTTTTAGAGGAATGGAGTCGCTGCTGAAGAGATCACTCATTCATCTCCCTCAATGCCTGTTTTCCACAATCATAATGTTACCCTTGCTTGACAAGTATACTGTATGGCAAGTCATCAAGGCCTTAGAACAGGACTTGACCCATTTGAGCGATTTCAATCCCTCTTCCCTGGTGACTGTGGCATTAAGAAACTGGGAAAAAAATAAGAGAAATCATCTAAAATTTAATGTCATTACCATAATGCAAAAAAGACATCCTAAACTGAAGGTACAGGCCAGAGAAACATTACCTTTTTTCTGCATTTGCTTTTAAGGTTTTGTTTTTGCCTGTCAGTGTTCTGTTTTGTTTCTAGTATAATTGAGTCAGTTCAATCTAAACCATTACCAAAAGCGTTGGTTCAGTGCAACATGTGAAACAATCTAAGTGGCCTTTGCATTTCTTCAGGCCTAAACGTACCCGTGATGCAGGTAACATACACAATTGCACGATGGTAATTACACATGCAGTTATAAAACAGGATGCTGTATATTTCTAGACCTATATAACAAGGACGTTCCCATGCCTGAAGGATATAAATGTTCTGTTCTAGCCTGGCACTCCTCTTGGAATTAGCCCCTAATTCTACATTCAGCTGTTTGGTTCTCGATCCGCCTTGAATCTAGAGCAGAAAACGTGCCGACGATTGGTTCAGCATGTTTCAGTGGACCAATGCTCTGTGTGCTTTTGGTGATGCCTTATTTGTGAACTGATTTTGATGTCAAGCATATTTACCATTATTAGTTGTGTCTCTTATATGGGCAAATTTTGGTATTCTGTCAAGAGTTAATTTGAATTCCTGAAGATATAATGTAAATGAAGTAAATTTTTCAGAAAATTTTATGAACATCTTGTAACTCTTTAGTAATGTGTCATTTATTGCAATAAAGGAGTTCCCTGGCACAGTTTAATACAGAGAAATTATTAGCATATGTTTAAGAATAAATATATTTATATATATGTATATATATGTATGTATGTGTATAACGTGTATGTGTGTGTGAGTGTGTGTATGTAAGAATATATGTGTATGTGTGTTTTTGTGTGTGTATACATACATATATATAGAGATATATAAAAGTCTTTGATTTTTACAGGAAGCGGGATAGGCCAAAAATATCTAATGGATTAGCAACTTCAGATTTTTCTTTTCATTTTAGCCCAGTAGTATTAATTGTGCCAAGGGAAAAATATATTCTTAGGATTCTCTGCTTTTACTATGTTCTTT
>NW_008825162.1:5609952-5619103 GCF_000699105.1 Pygoscelis adeliae
GGCAAAGAAAAACTGTAAAATTATTCGGATACATCTATAAGGAGTATTAGGAATTTTGATCAGGAAGCATGTCTGCTTTTACATGACAAGTCATCACGGATAAAAATGCTTTCCACTACTAAGAGTATAATGTAGTTAGTAGATTATGCATCTGGCTGCCTTTTTATACCATGTGTGTATTGCAGTGTATAGTCCAAGTGGTGAATGACTCTGCTCTAACTATTTTGACATTTGAACTATTTTTCCAGACACAAATGTGGAGTCTATAACAATACTATGATTTTTGTTAGCATTTTTTGTCTGAAGACTGTGTCAGTTAAACTGATTCTAATAGGATTTCTTAGAGATTTTACCAGAAACCTTCTCTCTGTATATGTGTGTAAGCACACTCAATGTCCTTTTTATCTACTTGGTCGCAACTCGTGCACCACCTCAGGGGAGATGCTTCCCAGTTTTAAGTTCTATTCTAAGTTACAGGAGTTTTTATCCTTTAAAGAGACCTTTATCGTAGTAAAACATAGCAAAACTTATTTTATTAAGAAAAGTGAACAAGAAATCTTCCTGGATTGAGAGTTACTGCAGGCAGTGCTACTTACACAGCCTAACGGCCTCAGTAACAGAGTGCCTGGTATAGTTTGCATTAATACGGACTAGTGCAGAGAGTATGCGGTTGGGTCCCGGCACCGGTGTTAACAGCAACCAGACCAGGCTAAATGAATATGTCCCCTACAAACGGGTAAAATTTCTGCCATTAGCACTGTTTGGCAAGGAGAGAAAAACCGTAATTTGTAGGTTTACCATAGCTTTCAAGTTCACTTACAACTCTACAGAGGCAGATAAAGTAAACATTTTTGATTGTGTTGCCTGCTGAGCCAAAAACCTCCACAATAATGGTATTATTGCCACCAAAAACAATCCTGTTGGGAAACACGTTAGATCTATGTCATATTTTGAAGGATAAGTGATATTGACAGCTTTGAGGATTTTTAGCATCCTATCTTTCAAGGGCCTTTTCCCCCTTTCATCACTCCATCAAATCAAAAGAGATCTCACTCTTCCCCTTGTGAGACTAGTCACCTTTGACTACTAATAATAAGTATGAAAATCAATACCAATCCATGCTCTTTGCAAAGCAGCATAAGCTTTCTTTTCAAATTAAAATATATATATACACACATGCATCGTTTCACTGGCAAGGCTTCAATGGAAATCAGTGTGTTTTCTTTGCAGTACACAGGGGTCGTATGATGCCCATCTTGACAGAGCTAGTTAACTCAAAGAATGGCGGTGAGAGTCAGCTTTTCATTAAATATGAGCAGATGTGAAATGCAGAGTGTTTGACAATTAGAAATGGCAGCAGCAGGGCCCCAGAATCAAAGTGAGGTCAGATTGGTGGATCAGATTACCTCTCTTACATTCTTTAGTTGTTCTGAAAATCATTTTGAATTAGTGTCAGTGGAGCCATGATGGGTTTTGCCCTTTGTCTTTTATGCTAGGACTGTATTGTTTCCCCAGACACTCATTAAAGGTCATTATACTATTACAGGGCTTGCTTTGGTCGTGGTGCCCCAGTTGGGTTGGTTTGCTTCTACAATTGCTTAATGCATTTCTTTCTTTCTTTCTTTCTTTCCTTTTTTTTTGGGGGGGGGTGTGTGTGTGTGGTTTTTTTCCCAAGGTAAATAAAATCACAGACCATTGTATGAAACTTCTTGAAACAATGAGTAGCTTTTGTAAGAATTAATGTTGTTTGTAAGAATCTGATGTCAAGTAGAAGATATCAATTTACATATTCAATGATGTATGCAGGATTTAGTGTACTAATTGTATAATATTTAGAGAAAGTGACACTTGCAGTGTATTTTCCACTGTGAATCAGTTTCTCTATTATGATATTGTTGCCTGTACTTCCAGCAAATGAAAATCATAATTTGATTAAATATAATTACATTAAAATAGCTTTTGAGTTTATAGGCAGCTGTCTGGAAAAAAAAACGGATATGATCTTTCTAAATGGAAGGAAATAGAATTTTCCATTTTTTCAGGTTTAGCTGCTTTTGGTAGATTGCTACATGAACAGCAGACAAATGGTCCAAGCATTTTTTGTACTGGAGACTCAAGTGAATTAGAGTGAAGAGAGGCATGTAGCCACTGAAAAACCTGGGCTGGTTTATACAATGAAATTATGTTACTAATAAGTGTGATGTTTCTGCTTAGGTCTGTGCCAAATCTTGGGGACCGCCATTCAAATGATCAGTTGATACAGACAGAATCTTAACCTGAACCATTTAATTTCTGTGTCTCTGTATCACTATATGGCTGCTGCTTCTCAGGAACTTCAAAAGTTCATGTTCCAAAAGGAAACCTTTTCTAATCTTGCCATTGTGCCCACTGCCATGGGAATCTAGACGTCTAAGGACATTCTTGATACTAGACCCAGGCATATCTAATTCAGCTTGTGAGAAAACATGCTTTGGCATGCTCTGATAGTTCTGAGAAGCTTTTGGTGAATATCAGGGATCTCCGGAGACTAAAGACAAGACTAATTATCACTAGATTTTGAATTCAGGGTTCAGCCCAAACTCCTCGCCATCCTATTTGGAAAGAAAGACCGCGCTAAGACAAGCTGGGGAAAGCTTAACTTTTGATAGCCAAAGCACGTACCTACCCGTGTGCCAAGCCCAGTTTAGAACCATATATTCTGTCTGGTCTTCTAGTGCCATCACGTGGTTTATGCTGAACAGACAAGTTAGCTGCTGAGTCTTTCTCGAAGGACCTAAAATTGCATTCTGCAAGATTAGATGAACATTTTGGGTAGCTTGAATAAGGATGGCTGTTGAACCAAGGTTGGTACGCTGTGCTGAAGCTGTCTGGCAATGTGGTTTAGCAAGTTAGGTCAAGGAATACTCTAGCTGCGTCATTGACCTGTGCTACTTAGGGTGGTGTAGACCCTGCCTGTGTGTCTTTACAACTTAAAAACCCAAACTCTGTAACGAGAGTTGAAATGACATGTCACTTACTGATTTAGCCAGAAAGAAGAATGCGTAACATGCACACATTGGTCAGTGTATCTAAAACTCATCAGCTGTATAACTGTGCTTGGGCTTTTCTAAATGACTTGACTATTAAGTCCTGGATTCCTAAATTGCTGGCTGAAAAGACAGTGTAGTCTTTATTTCTCCTAGAATGCAGGAACCGTATCCTCTGCTTTCTACAGAACAAAACTAACCTACTACTTCTCTAGCCCTGCTGAAGTAGCCAAGACCAACAAGAAGTAGTTGCTTTTTTGCATGAGCTAAGGTGCAGGACGGACATATGTGTGCCCTGTCAAAGGACGACTTTCAGTGCTAGAATTCACTTTTCACCCTTCAGCAGCAACAGTTTCCCTTTACAGGATACATGTACCACCTTGTGGTGGCTAGAGACTTTGAGATTCTTAAACCAGCTATAAATGTGATCCCACTTACGTTACAGTACTCTGAAGAGGAAAAGGTAGGGTACTGCCACTGCTCTCTCCCACTACACACCTTTTCTGAGCTGTGAGAATTCTATTGTGGCCACAGGAGGGATGGAGACTCATTTGCTCTGAAATTCTTATTTTTACATATGCTGCATAAACACCTTTATCTTTAATATAACCCTCTGATCCCTGTGTGGTCACACTGTCTCGTCTTCGTCCTGCACAAAACGCCAATAGCACACCTTTAATGTTTTGAGGAAGAAGAAACTGAAGGAGTGAATAAGCGATAGGGCCTGCTTGGAAAGGAAAGGCAGATGTTGCCTCTCAGGGATGGCATCATAACATCATAAGCAAGTGATTATAATCAGATTGTTACATTTTTACAGCTCACTCCTATGGAATGACCCCACCTCTGTATACTGGAGAATGATATAGCTTTATCTTGTGTAGCCTGGTGTTTTGTTTTTTTTTTAATGAGATTCATGCAAATGGGACATTAGAATGAGACATAGCGCCAAATAAATTCCTGTGAATTCAAAGCCACAGAGAATATAAATCATAAGCCTGTGTACCACGCTGTGGGTAATAGATTGATTTACATAAACCTAGTTCCAAATATTGTTCTTTCTTTTAGGGTGACAGATTTTTGCTTCAGTTACATCAGTTCCCATGTATTCGGGGTTGTAATCCTGAGAATTGACATGGTTATGACGTTTCCTCTAAGTACCTCTGCAAGACTGCATGTGTCCCATTTCAAAATACTGAAAATAATATAAAAATGGACACTTGTGGGTATTTTAGAGTGTTAAGTTTTGCAGAGAAAATATTATTTTAGATAACTCAGTTAAGATACAAGTCCAATACAGCCGGAAAAAAACCAGACATAGACATCTTAATGTAGTCTGTGTTGCTGCTGGGTAATGAAGAAAACCAACTTACCTTCCTTAGCCACCTTCTCAGAATGAACTACTGTCAGGAAAGCTGCTGTTACCAAAACTGGCCAAAGGGGTTCTGAACCATATAAAACCAGGCAATGGAACAATTGAAAAAGAGTATACTGCTGTGGGAGGTTCCTGGGCTGTTCTATACAGGTTCTTATGGTGTAGCTACTGACATGAAGTCAATGCTTGTAGATGGTAGAGATTTGCCGTATTTGCAGCCAGCTCAGTAGCCTGTGGTACTGGCAAATGAGAAGCCAGACACTATGAGATCTGCTTTTCTGAGAATGAAGATCTCCTAATTACTCTTCCACTCTCAAGCTTAGTTTGTATTTGCAGTTCTGCCTAACCTACTTTCTTTCCATCCTCTCCTCGTGGCAGTCATACAAAGATGCATGCAGGTGTTTCCACTAAAGAAGATAGGACAAATTGACTCAATATACGCAATCAGTGTCTTAACCAGCATGCCAGAACTGCTTGCTGGAACAGGGGTTTCACTGAACCAACCCTTTGATTTGCCTGCCTTCCTCACACTCTTGATGCGCAGACCTTCAGGTGATCCTCTCCTTGCTGCAACTGTATGTTTTTCTGCATTGCTGCCATAGAGATAGAAGTTGTGATCAGAATGGGCTGGTATATGCCCTCCTGAGACTCCAAGTACCTATTCCATCATTTTTTCATGTGAATGAATGCACTGGGACTTTTATATTTCCTTTTCAAACACTGAATAGACAACATTAATTACGGGGGGGGGAGGTGTAACATGAAACAATATGTATTTTAAAATAGGTGACTTCAAGTATGTAGTTTGACATGAACACTGAAAAAATGAATCCCTTTTATTATTCTATATTTTAATAGAATCTGAGTGCTGCTAAATGATTTAACTTTCTTTTGGATATAATATGAGAATATAGATGAACACTGAGATGTAGAAATGCAAGAGTAGAAAAAAAACAAAACCCACCCCCCCAAACCAAGCTGTTCCTTTTCAGATGGTAGAATGGTAAAAGTGAGACAATCTAACTTGTTACTCATGACCAGAAAATATAAATAATGAAGCACACGCCTTTTCAGATTAGTTTTGTGATGCAGTATATACCACTAGGCTGATGAGAGGATGCTCTGCCCAATTTATGATGTCGCTAACAAGGAGATGAAGTCTTGCATGACCATGGGATGGAGGCACTGCTAAGTTTAGCAGCAAACCTTTTGAAGAATTGGGAAGGTGGGGGAGGGAGAGATCAAGAAGTCTGCATTTAATTCCTTTAGGCCTTTACATTGAGTAGTGATTCTTACCAGGGTCACAGGGAAGAGACTAGTGAGTGGCTTGCTTTGATGGGGACAAGCTAGAAAAGATGCTGTCTGCATCCTGTGGAGTGAATTTAGCAGAGGGTCTTATGCAAGGTGACATGGAAATTATGTTTGCATTTTTAGTTCCTGAGTGTGGCTGGTTGTCATGAAACTCACCGTGACAGTTTCTTACCACCAGGCCACAGATTCTTCCTGTTACCTCCTTGGTGTGGGACAGATGCTAGCCGGTTAGCTCTCCTTCTCCACTGTTTCCGAGCTATTTCAAGCGACAGATGCCAGAGCTGGCTCGGTTTCAGCTTGAGCATTTCTGTCATAGCCCTGCCTTGAGCCCAAATTCTGACCTTTACTATATGAAATAAAGTACTTATGAACAAGCAGTGGCTTGATCCAGAGCAGGCTTAGAGCAAATGTCAAGTGTCAAGTCAGCTTCCTGCCTCCTTATTCCACCTGCATTAGGAACCTAGATTAGACCCTAGACTACAGCACCGACTGCCTTAGGCTTTATGGGTCTGGAGAGACATAACTTATTAACAAAGAGTTATTAAATTTTTATCAGTTTTATAACACAATGTAAATGCCTTCTATGAATCTACATTGTATTCATTATCATTTAAAACGTTAATTAAGTCAAAGTTGCATTTAATTTAGTTCTAAATGTGCCTTTGGGAGGAAGCTTTTAAAAACAGCTGCAGGATTGAGAAGCTCATTGATGCTGGGAAGTTGTTAGTACCGCTTTTCAGGATAGGTCCCCCAAGTTGATTGCCATTTTGAGTCTTAGCTAATTTGTGTTGATGTTATTGGGCAAGGTCTCAAATTAATATTGAACCAATAACAGCAGAAAGCTATCAGCTCATGCTAATCGCAGATACACTTTGATGTGTAATTTGTGTTCTTTTCAAATTGCTTCCAAACTAAAATGAACGGTTGATTCGTAAAGCCTGTACTTCTTGTACTCTTGTATTATATTTTTTTCATTTGATATCCTTATTGGTTGGCTCTTTTTATAATTCAGGGAAAAATATGTTCACTGACTTGGAATATTATCCCTCAGATTCATAGAAAGAGAAGTCCTCTGGCCTAATCGTCTACATGTCATGTGATTTGAAGTTATTGTAATGTATAGAAGGAGGTGCTTATTGAAACATACAACAGACCACAATATAGTGTCAACATGTAAAGTGTTTCTTATAAAAAAACCTAGAATAAAAGCCCTCCAAACCAAGTTAAAATGTGGTTGGCTTGCATTATGTATGGGAGTGTTATTGCTTTTGATGCTTTTTGATGTAAAAACAAGAGAAAGGAAAAGATCAAGTACAGTGTTTCCACCATCTGATTGTTCCATTAAGGCCCCCAGCGTATTTAACGTATGCATACCTTTAATCAGGTAAGTAGTCACATTAGCTGTAGCGTGGCCACTAATGCACATACTACGCGATTCGTACTTCTGGAATTGGAGCCAGAGGGAACCAACCTCATGCTTACCTAAGCTAGGAGAGGCCATTGAACTAGAACCAGAGATCTTCAGATTTTATCAAGGTCAGTGCAGGTCCAGCAGAGTGGTGCAGCCCTCAGCCTGGAAGCCAGAAGCAAGTAGCAAGACGATTTTTTCTGGGTCGTCATATTTTCTACTGAGTACCTAGAACCTTTCCAGGTATTTGTATATGCCGGGATACATAACCTCCTGAATTTTTTTATGTGCTACATGAAAAGAGGAGATTGTCATCACACAACTCTGTGTGTGGTTCTTGAAGTGCCGCAAAACAAGCACCCATCCTGTATCATTGCTGTGATTGAGGTTATAATAGACAGGAGGGAGTTAAGCAGAAGTGGAAAATTTTTAATTGATTTTTAAGAAATCATAGCTATATTTTTTTAGTATGTAATTTCTTAAATATGTTGATGGTATACTTTAAAATAGGTTAAAGTTCAGTTGTTGTACTTTACTACTTTGGACTATTTACCAGCTTCTGTTAGCATACCTTTTTATAATACAATGGTATAGCTTTCCTTGTGGTATTTTATATATTCCTGAATGCTGTAATGCTGCAATTCACTTTTTATCAATGACTTTAGGAAACATACTGTGTGCTACCTCACACACACACATGCTTCACTGATACTGACCAGATCTTGTCAGCACAGTACAATTATTCTGAAAAGGAAGGGTGGAAAAAGCATTATTACCGTGTAAGAAGTAGTTAAAAATTCATGTGGACGTTGTAGTTTGACTGGAAATTCTACCTAGGCAAATGGCACGAGGCAAAGATCCCAATCTTGACTGCGCCACTGACTTACTGCATGACTATAGTTCCTTTCCCACCCAGAGACTGAGAATATTGTATTCTCAATAGCTTATATTGCATTTTGTGCTAAGAAGTGCTTTGAGATCCTTATATTTTGAGGTACTGAATATAAGCCTGGGTGTCCTTTTGACATAGTGATTCCCCTGCAGAGGCCAATTTTCATGTCTTCTGATCTTTGCTGAAGGAGGTCATAGATACACGGCAAGGAGAAGAGGAAAGTGAGATGGTGTACATGACAGAAGGAAGGAATAGGGAAATTACCAGAACTGCCTTGCTGCTGTCTAATTTAGGGAGGTTTTGAAAGGGGATACTACCTAAGAGGGCATGAATACCTTCTGTTTATCTGTATCAGCAGGGAAGAATCTCTTTTTAGATTTCTGGGGGAAAAAAAATTTAAAAATCATCTGCAGTTTTTAGCTGCTTCTAAACTTTAATTGGAATGCAGTCCTTGTTTACTGTGAAGAACTGCTGAAGGAAATCCAAAAAATCATTATAGCGTCTTTGATCTTTGTCATGCAATTTCCTTTGTTCGTTCTTGCATAAAAGATTTTGCTTGCACTAAGCATGTTGCTTTCTCCATTCCCGTGTTCCTGACATTATTATCTTCACTCTCTAACTCAGTGGTGTAATCTGTTGTCTGACACGGCACTACACTATGGAGAGAGATTTTACATCACTATAGCTATGCAATGGAGGAAGAATGGCAACAAGATATGGAGGTTCTCTTTTTGAGCAAACTCTTGCCAGAATGGACTAGCAGGTGTGCCATCTAGCAACGCAGGTGTTGTATTCTACAACTAGCCCCTCTTCTGTAGTACTTATGTGATCCCGTAGGGGACATATTGCTTGGACTTTTAGTAAAAATACAAGTTGTGAGATATGGACAACAACTTAGAAGTCAAGATAAACATTTGCCTAGCTGATAAAGTTTCATCAGCTAATAGAATTAAGATTCTTCTAGCAAAGAATAAAGACAATGACAAGTTTTAAGCCTAATGTAGAGACGATGCTTATTCCTGTTCCATGAGGAGGGCCACGAAAATGATCGGGGGATGGAACACCTCTTCTGTGAAGAAAGGCTGAGAGAGTTGGGGTGGTTCAGCCTAGAGAAGAGAAGGCTTTGTTCTATGATTCTATGA
>NW_008825162.1:5619399-5658814 GCF_000699105.1 Pygoscelis adeliae
GGTGGTGTTGGGTTGACGGTTGGACTCGATGATCTTGGAGGTCTCTTCCAACCTTAATGATTCTATGATTCTATGATTCTATGATCAAGCAACCTTGAAGATGTCCCTGCCCACACAGGGGGGTTGGATTAGATGACCTTTAGAGGTCCCTTCCAACCCAAACCATTCCATGTTTCTATGAGTAACATGAGGTAAAAATCCACAGTTGCAAACTGATAGCATGTTTCATTAACAGGCATTTGTCCAGTGATTTTTTTATTCATTCTTTATCTCCTTTGGAATTATTCCTGATGTACCAAAACATGGAAGGACCGTCAGGTTCTCTGTGATCAGTCAGTCACAAGATGGGTGGCAGCAAGGAAGTGATACAGTATTTATTTAGAATCGCAGGGTGTGAAAATGAATATAATTCACGTGATGAGGCAGCAGAAGGGTGAAAAGAAGTGAGATGCACCGCTGAATAGAACAGGATGTACTTTTCTGGCTTCCACTACATAGTGTCCTTTACAACATATGGGAAACATTTCCCAAATTTTCAGATGACATGCTAATATTTCTCACTAATAATGGAACCGGACTCATAGCCATTCTTGCATCTTGTCTTGTTTTTGACATGAAATACTGCTTTTTTACTTCATTCTGAACAAAGCCAATAAGCTTTCCAATGTCAGGGCAAGCAGCAAAATAGCAAAATACATTTTATTAACTCTTGGATGCTAAGAACTGCTTTTGATATCTCACAGAAAAATATTTATCCTACTGTGTGAGATTGCACATCTTCAGAGTACTAGTCAAATTAAACTTTAATTGTTGCTAAATTATATTTTGTGTAAATTGAGACATGAAAATGTAATTTTTGTTTCATTTTATGTACAAAAAAATCTGTTGAAAATTAAATCAGTTTTCATTTGGTAAAGATCGAAATTTTTCCATAGTTCTTAAAAGCTGGATTTTTTGCACCAGGAGCTTGTGTTCCATAGAACAATTGTCCAAGGAAAAATGAATATATATATATAAAAAAAGCATTTCATTGTGTATATTTTGATTGTTTCTAGTCAAGAGTGTCACTGCCCTGGGTAACAAGATATACCTTATTGATGTCTTCATTCAGACCGAGGAGAAAAGATGAGAGAATAGTAGATTTGGGACAGATGTCAGTCTCAGCACAGATTCTGTGGTGATAATCGTAATGCAAGGATCTGCAGAGACTGGAATCAGTGATGTAATCCTAGCTATTTGAGAGCATCCTTCCATACAAGGAGTCCAACTTACAGGCATCTTACCCTTCAGAGAGTTCTATGACTCAGCAAAAGCCTTTGGTTTTTGGGAGAGAAGTAAATGAACACACCATTTGCGGTGACGGGGAAGATTCGAGCCAAGCATCTGTGATCGCGTAGTCTAGATTGTCTGATATTACATCAGTCTGAAATTCTGCAAGAGCAGGAACTGGCATTCTTTCAACCCATTGGCACCAGATCCTTCTGCGTGTTGGTGTATGTAGTATGAATTCTGTGCCTGATCTGTGCACTTCAGTATGCCATTATTGTATAATTCTGCCGTTCTTAGAACTCCCTACACCTAAATTTGCCTCTTTCAAGCATGGAATTATTTTGATTTTTGTTTCAGATCTCCCCTGTGATCACCACCACATGTTCTTTTTTATTATGGCGCATGGTCTGTGGGACTTTTTTTTTTCTTTCTTTCTTTTCTGAATAATTCCTGAAAATACTATCTCCTACTTGAACGAAAATGCATACTCTGTTTTTGGACTCAGGATTTCCAGTGTTACCATGTCTAGTAGCCGATCAAGCTTTAATGGTCTTTTTGATTGGCTGAGTCTTTGAATGTTGCAGCTCATTCATCCACAGTTTTACTGGGATTTCTCCTGCTAAATAGATAGATAAGCTCTTGTTTTGCATCTCAAATTGTAGCTTGAGGGAAAGCAAGAATTGTATCTTTAGGCTCATATATTCAGCCTCAATACTCAAGCCCCACATACTCCTCAAGAAATATCCTGAAGTTGTCCCTTGGGTCCCACAGATTTCCTCAGCAGTATCCCTGAGTTCTGCCCATGAGGAATATAAAATATGTCAAAATATGCATTTGTTTTTAATCTGCCTTTAGCATATGAGTCTTTTGTCTGCCCTCTTCTTTCTCCTCAAGCAGAACAAAATAAAATCCTCAGAGGTAGAGCTCCAAGCAATTCGCTTTTGGAAGATGACTTTCTTGACAGCTGTCAGTGTCCCCTGAGCACTGGATTTCTGGATGCTTTCAGTATCTGACTCTCAAAACATCTGGCAGCAACACTATTTCCAAATATATTGACGTCCTGTGGCATTTGTGGTTGATATAGTTACTTTCAGGGTAGTAACTGACCCGTAAATCCTATGAAATCTTACATATCAATTTTCTCTTTGTTGGAGAGAGTTCCTCCTCCTGCAGGTGATTGTGGACTTTATTGTGAAATTGGTGTGATAATTATAGCAGAAATACTGGCAGTTCAGTGGTTTCCTGCAGAATTTTCTTTCTTTTTCTTTTTTTTTTTTTGAATCAGTCTTCTTTCCTCCTTATCATGCTACCTGCTTTGAAAATGAACGTCATCTGTATTTGATTTTGTACTCACAGAGTATAAGTGATTTCCCTGGTATAACACCGAGCACACCAAGCATTCTGCAAGGAGATAGCTAAGCAACCTGAGCGGCTAATTAAACGCTTTGACAATCCTCTCTCAAAAATTCTCCATCGCCTTCTTTCCTCTCCTCTTGTTTCAGTGCGTTGTGTACTAACAAGGAGGGTGCTGCTCTTGGGCTACCTTCGCTTTCTCTACTGATGTCCATATTCTCATCAGGGTTTGGTTAATGAAACCAAAAGGACATAGCACGATGCATTTACCTTTGATGAAGTTTTCTTTCTAAAGCTGTTCCTCGTCCTGGGTTGTGATCTCTTTGCGTGATCTGCCTGATCCTTGTCATGAACTAAGCAAGCCTGACATCTCTGTGTAGCTTTAGTAACAAAGTGAATAATAAAGGGACAAAACGTTTTTTTTTTTTTTATTTTTAAAGCTGGCTATCAGTTTAATTTGGTAGATTCAGTATTATTTGCTTTCTTTCTCAGTTCTTAGTCTGCATAATTTTATACCGTTATAGTTTGTCTTACATGAAGTGAATGTGAGATGGCATGCATTTCCCTCTTACAATAATTCTGGGTAGCTCAATCCTAACTACTGCGTGTATTTCAGTGTTATCAGTATTTTTGAGTATTAGAGAAATAATCAGAGGGAATTTATAATAGTAATTTTTTTATTTTGTATGGAGGTGTTTTGATCCTATTTAGGTTTTATTCGAAAAATATGGTCCTTGCTAAATACATCCATCCTTTTGAGTACTCTTTCTGTTAGAGTTCAAAACACTAAGTAACGTTGTTATTAGTTATCACCACTGGATTTCTTAGCTTATGCTTGATTTTCTACCCTTATGAAATTGCCAGCCCTTGCTTCCCCATAGCAATCGATTTCCGCCAAGCTACTGTGTGCTTTGGCAGAGATGTGAGTATTAATTCTCTCGCGGGTTCTTTTGCAGATACAGTCAGAGGTAGACATCACATTTCTGTCTTTTTTTTTTTCCTATTATTACGATTATTGTGTTGTTTTACTTCCTTTGTTTTGCTGTTGTTTACCTAGAAATTATGTGCTATACTTCCCTAATTTTCCATAGCAATGAATTATATTCCATCTCTATTTTTGCTATCGCTATTTTTGCTATTATTTTATAGAGTTAATCTTAGTTATTTATATCTTGGTTGTTTTTTATATTAATATATTTACCAGGTGATATTGGGTTTTTGGATACATTTGCTCAGAGAAAAACAGAGCTTTACAAGAATGGAGTACATTGTAGAACTCACTAAGCCAGGGAGCACTTAGAAAAAAAAAATACTGATTTCTTAGTATCATGAAGTGTATTTAACTGTATATCTGTAAGTGATAAAACCAGCGCATGTTACAATAGGCTTTTTAATGCAACAGGTTCAATCTATTTGATTAATTTGGATGTTTACCCTGTGACTTACAGTACCTTGCATAAGAGAATTGGTTTGTCAACAATTAACATTCCCCGCTTTTATGAAAGCAATACTTCGGGTAATAGAGTATTGGTAAACTGCAACCAATGTGCTAAAAATCTGTCTTCTGGCAATAACATTTCTGTGCATAAGAGCAGCTGAGAAATACTGTTCTATACTTATGCATAGACTTGAAGATAGAAAAACAGCTCTGGGGCTCGAAACTCCGTGTTACCAGCAGGTGGTGGTGCTGGCTTAGAAATAAGCAGTGACTGAAAAGCTTCCAAGAACTTTTTTATGTATTGCTTTTGTGAGGAAACAATTTTATTTAAAAAAAAAAAAAAAAATCTAATGTTTCAGATGGCTCGTTTTAATTGTATAGAAGAGTTTCCGAATAGGTATATACAGTGTAAGCACTTGTATATAAAACCAGCATGTATGTAAACATGCACAGCATTTTATACTTAGTTTACATACGAAAATGATATTATGACCTCACAGGTAACAGTTGTGTGAAGACCTCCATCCCAGAGGAATATTACAGCTGAACCTGAAAGAGTACTGGGGATCACTGAGCCTGATCCTATTAACATTTAATAAAATGGAAGTTTTTCCACTGATGTGGATGCAAGCCGGATAAGACTGACGATAAGAAAGCCAGAGTTAAATGTCAAGATTTCAATTCTTCTTGTTCAGAGACACAGACACTTGTACACCCAGGTAAACAACAGCCAAAAGGGAAAAGAAATTCAACGGTAGTGAAGTTTAAAAAGTAAAAAAAAAAATCCAATTTATTGGTGGCTTATTAACCACCTAGGAAAAAACCAAACTGAGCAATGTCCTCTAAATTGTGCATTTCAGAAGTAAGAAAACTCACTGGGAGCAAAGGAAGAATTCAAAAGGAAACAATCTTAGAAGTTAAGAATACAGTCCCCTAGATTTACAAGAAGTTTATGAAAAATCTCTTCTTTCCTCAACAGTGCTGTACTGGCAGGGAAATGGACACAGGGACCTAGTACGTCTTCTTCAGGAAATATGTTAATGAGAACACCTTCCTCACAAATTTATGTTTAAACTTGTCATGAGCAGGGTAGAGAAAAGGTTATTTCAGTTTAAAATTTCAGGATATGCAGGCTGGAATTACACTGGAAATGTGTATTTGTAAGATGTTGAGATAAATTGGCACTCTGAACTCGAAAACAAAGTAATAATTCTAATTAGATTTCTGCAGGATGAAATCTGCAGTTCCCAATGTTCTCCGGAAGGAAACAGTTGCGGCAAGACCTAGGTGAAATTTGTGGAGTCCTGCTCCAAAGAAGTGGGCATATAACTATCCCTTTCCTATGCACTGAAATATTCACTCTTCCTGAGGAACACAATCTATGCAGTAAATGCAAGATTTCTAATCCCAAGAAGCAGAGCAACCACCAAGGACTCCGGTGTTTACTTTTGCCCTTAGTTACTTCTAGGCATCGTATATTTTCCCACTGAATTTAATGGAGCTGAGGGAGAGTAAACAGCAAACTGTTCATAGGCACAATGGGGAGTGGCCTTTCAAATTTTTATTTTAATTTTTTTTTTTTTGATAGGAGCTTATTTTTTGTCCACATAGAGAACTTCACTGGGTTTAGCAGTGACTGATCATACTGTGAGCGTATTCAGTCACAAAGGGGAAACTTCCTTTCCTTTGTGAAAACAGGACCGATTCCTCCTACAGTTTGACAGAACTACGTAACTGCAGTCTGCCCTCGCTAGTGCTGCAACTTCTCCCTCCGCGTCCCTTACAGTTGGTGTCAAAATCCTCTCTGAGGCAATAGGACAAAGGACAATACACTTTGGATTGCTGTGTTTTGAGACAAGGATAGTCTATGACAATGCACTGAATTTAGAATTATGGGTGTGGAAATTCTACGATTTGCTGTGTGATGCTACTCTTAAAGAATCCCCCAAAGATACGCCTTTTGGCTTTACATGTCATGCCTTGGGGAACTGTCAAATTGGTGTCCTTTAATAGACAGTGTATTTTTTTAAGGAAAGAAAAAAGAAACATAGAAATATAAAAGATGTTACAGTTATTTGATGTTAAAGAGAGACGCTTCCATGTCTAATTAAAAAAAAACCCAAAACACTGTAATAACAATTTACTCATCACATATGCATGTGGTATGTTTTTATGGAATGTATTCCCAATGTACTTTCCAAACAGCAATAGCGATCTCACCATCTTATTCCTGGTAGATCTGAGAAAATTAGTGATTATGAGCAACATTTTCAGATAATTTAGTCACTTGAGTCTTAGCAAGAGCTATCAGTAAGGAACTCCGGTAAAAGGGAATTGACTGCAAGTGAGCAACCCAAGGCTGTGTAACAGATCAGTGGTAGAACTAAATTCCCAGTCAAGACATTCCCAGTCTTCTGTTTGTAGCCATGGGATCATCAGGTAGTCTATTAAAAAGTTAGCATGTGGCTTTGAGCAATCCTTTTGTACTTTGCTTCTGCCAGACGCAGCAGCTGGAGCTCTAAAATTAGAGTTCATAGCTGCTTGTGACACAGTAGGACGCACAGGGTCTGAACAGCTCTTTTCTGACACAGAGGGGTAACGTTTTGCTGTTTCTCCTCCTCAGTGTTCAGATAGTAGAACAGCTTGTCGTGATGAAATAACAGAATTTAAGATTTAGCTCGGAGAATATTTACACTCGCCATACCTGATGAGAGACTTTGAGTTTCCTTGTTCTCCAAAATGCACTCTCAAAAGACAAAGTCAATTCCCTTCACTTTGATGTTTGTCTGGAGAACAGACCCCCATGAACACAGACCACGTTCTGGTTTAACTTCTACAATTTAGACACATTTCAATTTCTTCACTCTTTCCCAAAATAAACTTTACTTTACCCAAATAGTATTCTGTAGGGGTGCAACATGTGGAGAAGTCAATTGGACAATTAAATGGACAGGGGAAAAAAAAAGTCCACTGATGCTTTTTTTATAACTTTTCATTTGACAGGTTTCCAATAACAATATAATGTCTTGAATAAACAAATACAGAGTGAATCATACATTGAGAAGGCAATGGAGAATGGAGACTAAAAATCAAGAAAAATGTATGAGGGAATACTAAAATCTGAATCAGAAAAGATGTTCAAGGTTCAATGGACCTATGACTTAGTCTAAATATAAATTAGGATTTGATTAGAAATTAAATAAAGTAGCTTTTTTTCTGCTGTGCACATTTGTCAGGGGAAAGGGAAGATGGCTGTTGCGTACAAAGTGTCACATTGTGTATATACTTCTGTGTAGGAACAAGAAACCAAGTCCATGAAATCTGAAGCCTTTCTTCTCTAAATTGCCCAAGCCAATCGTGAAATTCTGTATATATGGGAAGGCTTTCTTCCTGCCCCGTTTTAGCAGCTTGCACCTTGAAGCATGAGATACAAACAGCTCCTGATCTAAAGTCCACCGAAGTCAGTGTTAAGTGTTTTTTCTGACTTCAATGCACTTTAGATCAACCACAATTTGAACAGCCTTAAACCACTTCTTCGCTTGCTGAAGTCCTAGTAAGAGAGAACTGATAGCAACTGGTATCTCTGGAAAGCATTCGTCATAGTTATGCTCTTGAATTAAACTGGAGGAGCAAAGGAAAAAAGTCAAAGTTCTAAAGTAACCTTAGGGGGTTGCTCTACCCCTAAAAATAAATTAAAGTAGTGTAAAACCATACCCTGGACTTTTTTCGCCGGAAGATTCAAGTTAAAAGTTTGCTGGGTTTCCAAACACCTTTGCAGTCTATCTTTCATTCTATATACACGTGTAACCCTAAAAGCTCAGGAACTTAAAGTTTATCATGGTTTCACAGAATATCAGAGCAGCCGTCTAGAATACATAACAGGGTCCAGCCTAGCAACATTCCACATTTTCTATTAACTGTCTTTTTACAGCATTCAGGGAAAAGCAAAGGTGAGGAATATATCTGTAGCTGAGTTTCCATCCTTCATGTGTGAGGAGAATGAAGACTGGAAGACTGTGTATTATTAATATAGAATTTAAGCGTTGGATGTCAATAGGAAAAAAAAAAAGTAGAGCAATGCATTTGTTGTTCAGTTTTATATACCTTTAGCCAAAAGGTGCAAGCCTGGGACAGAAAGGGGGGGAAGAAAAAAAGAAAAAAAGATGTTTCTTGGACCGCACTGTTTCAAAGAGAATGTCTCATGTAAGCACCGTTCAGTATTTGTAAAATGTTCCGAGATGATGCATTCTTGACATTCTCGGATCTTGATGTTTTCTTATTTGCTTCAGGTGGCACGCACTGCAACTAAAAGCCAGGGAGCCTCACCTGCTTTTCTAATGGTACTAGTACGTAGAGATACGCAGCGTATCTGTTTCTCTTTGTATAAAAGAAAGCAATGAAATGCGTTTCCCTGAGTTTGTAATGCACATAGAAACCAAAACAGCAACCCTGTTTCATTTAAATTACCATTTCAGACACCAAGCAAACACTGCTCTGCAGTTTCTAAAATTAACATGCTTGTATCTCACCAAGCACCACTGCATTGTAGTTTCTAGTCAATGATTTCATTACATCTGTTACCACCAAAAAATCAAGTAATAATTATAAATTTATAAAATAAATAAAGTGATTTTTAAAGGGGATGGATAATATTTTTTTCCCAACAAATAACAAATGTTCTGATTAAACCACATTTTGATACTATGCTAAATTCCAACCCCAACTGATTGGGCACATTTTCTTTACTGAAACTACCTTTGATAAGAAATGCATTACAAACTCATCAGTTTAGCTTCCTGTTAACAAAGAGACAGCAGCCGTCTGGATTATTCTAGATCCGCAGTGAAACTGCCACACTACGTATGCTCAAACTAAAGCTGTGCAAGTTTGACAAGGGGCAGATGAATCCAGGAGTTATTGTGCAGGGGTTTAAGTCTATGCGGCAGCTGACGGTTGAAATAATCATCTATACATCGCTCTGAGCTAGCTGGGGAAAGGTTGAAGCTGTATATTTTCAACATATCTAGCCTAATGGTTAATCTGTTGTCTTGTACAGGGGGTGCTGGGTGGAATCACAGCAATAGCTGACAGTTTGGAGGAATTGCTGTGGGTATTTTCAGTTGCCTGATTCACAAAGTGGTAGGTAGCAAAGTCTAAACAGGCTTGTCATTGAAAGAGGGAAGTCATGCTCACTGTCACTCCCATCAAAAGAACTCTGGTAGCCAAAAGCTCAATCAACATATTGATTATTTGCATTTAGTAATACGGAGCTGCAGCTCGTCTTCACCCACCACGATGGAGCTGAGCTTTATCGAAGACGTGCCAGGTTGCAGAACAGTGATTGCTCCTTTGGAGTTCAGCTGGGAAGATGCTTAGGAGAAAGAGAATGGTTAAGTTGGGGGGAGAAAAAAATGAAATATTTTTTCAAACCAAGACAGTTTAACTGTTAAAAACACTCTCTGTACTTCTAGTGCTGGATCTGGCGTATCTGCACAGTGACATGGCATTACTCACTGCAGAGATTAAGGGGGTGCAGTATGAATTAGACTGAAACAAAAATGAAGTATCTGCAAGTGACAGCTCTGGCTGATGGCTGACTATGAAGGAAAACACTGTGCTAGTGTCTGGCGAAAAACGGTGCTGAAAGCCTAGCAGCTGATAGAGATGGGGGAGGAAAGGAGCAGTGGGTATCGGTGGTGGTTGTTTAGAATGTCTGGTTTTGGTCAGGATATTTTTTCTCCTTTAAAACACATTTTCATCGTCCCTTCCAGGCAAATCATGCTGAAGCCAGTTTCAGCCATTTTGTTGAAAGCACTGTACTGGTATTCTGCCTTGTTACATTTAAATTAAAGCTCAGCCCAGTTTTAAGTTGTGGAAAGTGTACGCTCACAAAGAATAAATAGAGATTGCCATAGGCATTAGATTAACTACATTGGTTGTTTTAAAAATGTTTGGGGAGTTTCAGATTGCATTTCAAATTATCTTCATTATAATAAATAAAATGTATAGAAATAGAAACAGGCATGATTCCCTAATGCAGTCTGTAGGCAAGTGTATATTCACTGAGCTTGAAAGGGAGTTCTTGAGGGTGGGGGGAAGGAATAGGAATGTATGCAGCTTCAAAATACCTTTACATAAATCACATTAATATCTCACATTTTATAGGCATTTTTTATCTGTCTAATGTTGACAGGTTTCTCGGGCAGGTTCTGTACAGCATTTACCAAAAGCAGGTAGTGTTCACCCAGGGTGCAATTAGGAAATACTACAGAAACCATGGAATTTCTTACTCTTACTCTACTCTTATCCACTTCCTTATTGTTTGCCATTTTCAAAAAGCTATTCAAAATTTACTCTCAAAATGACCGGGAAGTACCTCTGTTCTTAGTTAACAATAATAATGCCTTGTGGATACATGACAAGCGTCCTGAACAGTTCTAATGAACTTTGGCAGAATAAACGATGCAGGCGGCACACTCGTCCTGTGACCATTTGCATTGAAAATAAAGGCATATGTCATATTAGACAAAGAGAAACTAATCTAACTAGGACTAGAAAATAGTTCTGTCTAAGTAGACACGCTGGTTCTAAACTCATCACATGCTTGGAAGAGAACCCTTGTGGATTTGGAGGTTGTGGTTTAACATTGCACAGTGGTACAACAAATTACCCCAATCCAGACAGTTTGGTTGCCAAACCTAGTGAGGCAGTGGCACTATGTAAGGATGTATTTAGTTCCATATAATTAACAGCAATCTTTGTTTCCCAAATACGTTTTCTATGGAAATCAGCCCACGCAGTGGTGCAAGCACCCAATCAGCTTTTTAAGAAATTATTAATAAAAAGAAACTGCTTTTGCTGAACAACAGGATGCTATAAAAAACATAAGCGTTTTAGGTTCTGCACATTATAGTATGGATCTGCAGAAGTGACAGTGTTGGCCTGTATTTCTCACCTAGTTGTGCAATACTGCGTGATCTGAAAGCACAGTAATATCTTGCGTTCAAAATTGCACCTCTGCGCTTGCACAGGTAGTTCCACGTGTGCTTGCGTCTGTGGCACAGTGCACATGTACAACTGGACAGGCTATTTAGACTAACAATAACCAGGTTTACTATTCTAGGGTAAAAAATATATAATTGTATTAGAGGAATGGAGAAAGGGATAATTATCTCTACCAAAGTTAGGTTATTCAGATATTATACTGTAATCTTTGCTTTTCGAGATTGAGTAAAAAGACATGAGCCATCAGAAAGAAACTTGTCCTATGAACAAGGTATTTCCTAATCATCCACTGTGGGGCTTCTTCCATTTTCATCTGAAGCAGCTGAGGTCTGGTCAGAGGCAGGAGGTTAGAAGTCATGGGATGAAACTGGTAGAACTTTTAAATCTGGAATAATTTGACAATATCTGCCATTGTTTAATGTTTTGCTTTTCAGTGGTAGTACCATATCCACACTGTTGGAAATGAGTGGAAGTAGGATATGTTTGAAGCAGCTCAGTCTGCCTTCATGCTGAACAAGATCATGTGATGCTATTAAATATGATGCCAAGCTCAAGCTATTAAGCTGTACCGAAAGACAAGGTATTTTAGTTCTGGCTCATGCTGTGCCACTGCAAGTACAAAATCTTGGGAAAGCTTGCTTATAGCTGCATGGAATATGCCATAAGACATACACTGTTGTGGAAGTTTAGTGCTTAATAGTCAGGTCTGGTATCTGAAACCATCGCTTACTGAACTCCAGAAGAGACTCCAAAAAGATTATGATGTTTCTTAAACAACTTGATTGGAGCGTGGATAAGCATTATTAATAGGTTTTGGTTTTTTTCTACCATTGTATGTGAAGACACTTTGATGCAGGCATGTGTATTTATAAAGATTATTTCCACTATTACTGTCTGTAGTTTAAAAATAGAACCGAATTGATGCATTTCAAAGTGTTCAAATACATGCTTGACCAGTGACTTCTGTAGGGAGATAGGTCTCTGAAGATACATTTTATCATCTGAAAATTGGTTCACTGGAGGAATATCAAAGATAGAAGTACAAGATTTGACAAAAACCCGGTAACTCCGAGGTAAGATTGATAATTTTCAAGTAGTGTATCCAATATGAGACACAGCATTTTTTGTGGCGGTTTTGCTAATCAAAGATCTGTGCTATTCTGCAATGATTTAAAATCTGTGTGAGCTCTCATGAGTATGCATTATTATCATTATACTTTAAATGTTACTACTATTAGCAAAGAGCAGAATAACGTTGTGAGTTAGACTCTAGTTCTGTTTTCACTGATTTTTCTATCCACCTAAGTCAGAATAGCAGCAAGCCATCAGTTCAGAGATCATTGAATGGGAACGGATACTTTGTCACCAAATAGTTGAACCTTGTTAAAAAGTGCATTCAAATGACTCTGGTAATTCACATATAATCACCTTTTTCTGTGAGAGAGGCAGATTTTGTGCTTGAACGCAAATGGCCAGCATGTGGATGCTCTTTACATATCTTTCCCGTTACCAGCTAGTGTTTCTAGCTGATGGTAAACTAGACAAAGATGCCAAAAACTTGCCGACCTCCTCAAACAATTTTGAGCTACTGTCTACTCGAAGTTCTTGGAAACTTTGAGGCAATTGAAACATATGGAAATAATGCTGCCAGATTATCAGTCCATAAACTACTCCCTACCTAACCTCCTCACCCCATAATACATAACAGAATATAAGATCTTAGTGGCTCAGTAATATACCTTCTTCTCTGTAATATACTCAATCAGAATGAAACAAGCATTAGGAGAAGATCATTACTGCATATTTTTACCAGAAAAACATTTTATTATTGTCTTTTACAGGGGATGGCATTTGCTAGAGGTATTAATTTGGGGTTTTTGTTTAATTAGCTTTGATATATTAGAAATGGAAGACTAAGAATCACAGTTTCAAGCTAAAGCCATATTCAGGAAACTAAATTTATTAACTTTCTTTTCAGAGGTGCAATGTATGACCTCCTGAAATTTACAGTATTCAGCACTTCTGAACACCCAGCAACTTTTATGTAGGTTCCTAAACATCAGTTTAATTCCATAAGTATGCTTGCACAATTTTGAAGTGTTGACCTTACTTTTTTCTATTATTCCTTATTTATTTTAATAGCAGCAGAGTGCTCTACCTCCCCTATCATTTTCCGTAGATCCAAAGGAATAAACATCTTCCACAGCTAGTAAATCTCAAAGCTTTTATCAACATGTGGGAAATAAGCGTTGCCTCAGACACACTTACCCTAGGATGGGATTATTGCTTAAAGATGATAATATTGTAGAATAATCCTTTTATAAGAATTCTTTTATAAAAAGCCATTTTTAGAAAAAAACCTTAAGAAAGCTGCAGGTATAAACCTTTATTTCAGCTGTAGAAACTGATACTTTAAGCTTTAGAGTCTGTAATTCCATATAATATCAAAATTGATTCATGCCTGTGGTTTGAAATAGTTTTTCATACAAAGACATTAATTTAAATTTTTTCTTATTATTTAGAAGTAAAGAATGCAGCTAGATCAAGTTACCCAAAATGTTCGTATCAATTCAAGAATGCAACTACTAATGCATTGGTTGGTGCCAAGTCCACTGAAGGAATCCCGGAACCTGTTCCACTTGTTAATAACCGTAAAGGGAGCCTCTTCCTACCCAACAACCCCTCGCTGCTGCACCTTAACTTATTGAGTTCTGTTGAACAAGGAAAATCTACGTACTGTAGATTGCAAAGGGCTCTCAGCTTGCCTGTAAAATACCGCTACCACTCCCAAAAGCCTGGGTTGAACCAAGATCTCCGTAGGTAGCCCCGTAGTTGGATGCATAAGGCAATACCGATCGGTTTGTGCATGGTTTGGCAGTCTGTTTTCAATGCGACTATGACATTACTAATGCTCTGTTAAGTGCTTACAGATGTGGGTTTCTCCAGATGTGGTGATTAATAAGTTAATCAAGATAGCTAGTCAACTAATGTTTCTGGGTGGTTTGTGCTTTACCTTTCATATGGTTTATTCGCTCTGAAGCTTTTACATGCTAGGCAGAATGAGTTTACCAGGTATTCCAGTTCGTGTGATGTTCAGTAACACAGATGTTATTTCAAATTCCAGCTCTTTTTGGGGTCTAAGAGACAGTGTCTGTAAACTGTTCTGCTAGTGACCTGGGAGAGGCAGTGAAGGAGACAGATTTATTTAAAAAATAGTAACAAAATAACAAAGAAAAAAGTTATGAACTTGTCTACTGTTTCTGAAAGACATTCCCTTTATTTTGCTTAAAAAATGAAATGAGGATAAAAGTCAAGTAATATATTGTTACAGATGTTCAGCTCCACATTAAGGCTGTTAAAATTACCAGCACATCTTAAATCAATTCATGGAACATTGTCTGGAGGTTATGTCATTGAAATAATGAATCCTCTTTACTCAAGAATAAGCAAACATGTTAAAACATCGGTGTAACTTTAATTTAAACTCCAGCATAAACCGGAGCATCTGAAGCCTCATTAGACTTGCCTGACATTTTTCTAGCACTGAGTCTTCCTGAACTGCAAAACTGTTAGATTCTCTGCCTATTAGACAAGTGAGCACTGGGTTGTTACAACAGCACATTAAGTGTTATACTTAGGGATGTGCAAACAAGCTCTTGAATTTTAGTAGAACTCAGAGGCTGGATTGAGTTCCGATTCTATAAAATTCTGTGTCCAATTCTTGAACTTAGTTGCAATTTTCATGAAAGCTTGTAAAGGAAGTCTGCATAATATAATATGACTGTATTTTAATACAAATCCTGTAGCACGAAGACATCAAAAATACTAAAAATGGGGACACATTCTCATTAACAAAAGCGCTAGGTCAAACATACAACATCAGAGTTGAGTTGTCATATATCACAGCCCATTATTCAAATACGGTTGTCTTTCGTAAGAACAAGCAAATTTAAGACTCCCTTTTAAATTAATGCAGACACAGGAACCATGAAACTAAAATGATATTTTATGGCTTTACTAAAAATTTTGCTAGATCTATTTCTTTAAATATGCAGGAAATTGATAAGAGTATCTGAAGGATAATAATTAAAAATGTTTTATATCCTACTTCCTACTAAGAAGCCACTCGTGAGTTACCATTGCAACATTTTTGGGAACCAAGCCATAGGTAATGGTGTCCATTATATACCATCCACATATTTCAGTTTCATGGATTCCTTTCCCCCATTCTTACGCAGCTGCGTTTTTAAACGGCAGACGCCCTGTAAACTCTGCGCAGGGATTTCACTGAAAAACAAACTCTTGTTTGGATGTGGTATGATTAAGATAGATCACCTTTCATTGCTGCAATGAGAATAAATGGCTTCCTTGCTTAAGCAAGGCATTGCTTTAGCAACAAATTGAGATCCCTCAGAAGGCTTTGCTAATAGGTATTAACTAGTGAGCCACATTAACCTTGGACTTTCCAGGGAATTGGTGACAGTAACACAGTTTGAATATGACAAGCTCATATCCAAAGAGGGAGCTTATTTATTGTAGATGCAGTACCAAAAATAACTGCAGACTGCTAGAAATCTAGTTCTAGAAATGGTTATTCTGGATGATGACTAGTAAGACTTTGGACAGCAGGGTAGCATCACCTGGCAGCACCGGAGAACACAAATGATGGACCATATAGTACAAAAGATCTTTAATTGGACAGCAGGGTAGCATCACCTGGCAGCACTGGAGAACAGAAATGTTGGACCATGTAGTACAAAAGATCCTTATTTTACTAACTTTCAGTATTTGAAAGGATCAGACAGGAGTCTTATTAGCTAGCCAAAAACTTGGAAAAGTACTCTTTTTTAATAGTTTTCTATTGTTCATAGCAATATTTCCAGCTATAATATGATCTACAGTTGACTTGTGTTAATGTAAGATTTTGCACATGGTCCTGATGGCTATGTATCTTCCTTAAACTGTTAAAATAGTATAACAATACACTGATGGTGCAATACTGAATCTCTTGACAAACGTTCTGTAGCCCCATGCTGGCAGATTAAATTAAGTGAAATTCAGAATTTTTACTACCAAGAGAGCAAAACGTATCAGTTTTGCTGGTTTCTGGAAGGAACATTTTGCATGGTTCTTGTTCCTTTGATCTTTTAAGTGGTGGATTCATCAGACTGGAACTGAATATTTATATCCCATAAAGAACAAGAGAGCACAGTGTATATCTTGAAAGCAACCTATTGTCTGTGTGGAATAGCATGTGAATAACTTTTTGATAGACAAGTTTAAAACAAGACTAGGCCATTTCCAAGAGAGCGATTTGTAGAGGGTGTTCTGAAATGCACAAGTACTTGCACTTTGTTATCATCAGAAATAGAAAGATATTCTAACAAAATAATTCTGTGCATATTCACTTCATGTTACAAATAGCTACATGCTGAAGTGATCTCGTTTAATCCGAACAAACTGTCACAGAAAGAAAATTTCAACTTGTATATTTCTGAGAATTTTCTATGGGCTTATTTATCTCTCAGCCAAACAAAGAATGGTACTTGACTAATCGTCAGTAAGCATTTCTACTATAGGACTCTGACTTGGAAAAGAAGAAAAGTCAAATGATAAGGGAATGGCTTTGTCTTTGGGGATGCTGCCCAAGAAGAAAAAAAAGCTTAGCTAAATAAATCACTATTAGACAGTCATTGCTCTGATCTAGGTATTACCTTTTACACCACTCTTTGGGGCATTTGTTTGGGGGTTAGCTTTTTTTTTTCTTTTTTTTTGGTTTTTCTTTTGCAGTGCTTTCTTTTGTTTTGATTCCCTTGATGTGTTAGGTGATGCCAGCTCCTTTAAAAAGACAGGACATCTGTCTTTTCAGGTCCCAGTCCTTCGGTCCTGACCAAGGCAAAATGAAGTTCCGTAGCAGACTTGGGCAAACAGACAGACATGACAGGCTAGAATGCAGTCTGTAAGAAAATAGTGTCAGAAGAGGGTTATAGCAGAAGGATATTGCTTAATTTCTTCCCAGTTAAGTCTAGGGCACGTGACATATATCCAGGTTTTGTTGTTCCTACGTAGCTCATTGCGAAAAGAATTTTTTTTCCCAGCCTCTGCTTGTGCACTGCTAATGTGTATTAAGCTCTTTTAATATAGCTGCTGCTGCTGCTGCTGCTACTACTACTACTACTAATCTCTTTCCTTTTAGCTTTAAAGTAACAGCTTCCTAGGCATCAGTTATATTATCTTCTAGTTCGTTTTTCAGTTAACAGTAGGATGGGGAAAAAAGTGTATTTTTCCTTTTTTATATTAGAATAATTCAGCATTAGTGTGAATTTGAGAAAGCAGGCATAAGATAATTCCCTTTGATAGCACATGTAAACCTTATGCGCAGATTATCAAGTGCAGTAACAATCTTGAAACAGTAATGATGATGGTTAATTCTTCTAGATGAGTTATTAGGAAGCTGCACTTGTTTAAGCAATACGTATTGTGACATAGGTTATCCAAGAGTAGTTGACGATTGGCAAAACCGTAAGTGATTTTACATCTGGAAATCGAGCTGTCATTGAAAGTGCACCTCATCCTCATTAAAAGATTGCATAACACATGCATCCTCTGTTATACAGGTATTGTCTCCCCACTTCCATTCAACCTCATTCTGTTCACTCCTGTTAAAACTCCCTTTTGTGAGAAGGGTAGAGCGATGAGGTCTGACTTGTGCTGGAGATCTGTGCACAATGGCAGGCTGCGTTCACGTTCCCGACTAACTGAATCATTGAACATCAAGGCATTGAATATTTTACATCTCTTCATGAAGACTCTGTTGTTTGGCATGTGAGGAGCAAGAACCAACTGGTGTCTAGTTCATTAGCAAAAGCAGGCTGGCAGCTGTTATGTTGGTATTGCAAATAGTACTTTATCTTTCTGGGAATATAGCAGAGCACTAATTCTACTTTTCTGTAGCGCAGATTAACTGAAAATAACTCTAAGAATAACCCGAATGTGGTTCCCCCCCCACTCTGTTTTTGAAGTATGAAACCAATTTGAACGCCTGTGTTCAAAACCCTGGTATTCTTCCCTGCTTCTCCTTCAAACCAATCTCTTCGACTAACATGTATTTGATTTTTATTACTGTTGGGCCTATGTTAGCAATGAAGTATCAGTGCGTGAATGGACATAGAGTGTGTGTTCTTTGCTACTTCACTTGTATTTCGTATTGCACTTAGAGCAGTACTTAATCTCATGAGTTCCTTATATTTCCAGTTGAAGATGAGCAGCCGTCGACACTATCACCCAAAAAAAAGCAGCGAAATGGAGGCATGCGAAATTCACCCAACTCCTCACCCAAACTGATGAGGTAAGACTGTAAGAAACTCATATCTTCATCTCCTTTCTCCCTTCCTTCCTCTTCTCCTCCCCCCACATCAAAAATAAGGGGAGGGGTGGAAAAAAAAGATTGTTAGATGGTTTCTGAAAGGCTGAAGTATTTATTCTGTCAGCTTGTCAGCAGTTAATGATAGAGCTGAAAAAAATTCTGTCATGAAAAACAGTTTGAAAAGCTGTTTGAAAAATACATAGGCTTTAAAGTCTTAGCTGTCACCCTGTCCTGTCCGTGTGTAGTTCTTAAACAGCAGTGGCACTAATGATAGCACTAACCAATCAGGGGAACTCATGTGGTTAGTTTGCCTCAGGCAATTCTCTTTTTGTTGGATTCCCTCTGAGTACTGTTTTCTGTACTTAAGGCCATATGTGAGATGTATCATCACAATCAAAAATGAACCTGAATATTACCTTCCTTTTATCCTGTCGATTGAAATCAAATTTCTGTTAATTGATTTGGACTGATAAAAAAGTCTAATAATCTATGTACTTGCCAAAGCAAAGTTCAAAACTAATGCAGATTTACTCAGGCTAAAAGCACATTAATTATGGAATACAGGGATTTTTTAAAAGGGTAGTATATACTCTGAAAGCAGGTGATGAAAACATCATCTTGTTAGTGATATTTTTCCCCTGTTGCTATGTGTACATTATTTTACAGCGGTCCGCCTTTGCGTAACTATGTAGTTTCCTTCCGTAGGACAAATTACCTCTAAGAGATTTGTTAAAACTGGAACTGCAACAAGAAATTGGAATCTATTAAGATAATACGGCATTTGCATTCTGTCTCACCGTGCATCACCTTTTGCCTGCTCAAGTCAGTCAGAACAGGATCAGATAGCGGACGTGGAGTTTTCTACAAGGAGACTGTTCCTGCTCTGGTTTTGCATATCTAAAGTAGCCAGGCTAGAACCTCAGTCCATAATTGTATCCAGAACTAAATACCATAGCAGAGATTTTCCACTGCATATATATATACACGCACACAGAAAAATGTAAACTTATTTACATATATAAACAGACACATTCGTGCAGTTTGGGGGTTTGGGTGTATGTATAACTGTAACTGCTCTGCAGTCACAGAGGTTAAGTGAAAAAAATGAATACAAATATATAGTTTTTTCCATATATAAAATCACTCGTAGCTTTTATTGTTGACAATGATTTTGCTCCTTTAACAATTCTGGATACAGCTAGGTAATATTCCTCTTTGTATTTCAGTCAGTAGACTGGAATTTTGTTTGGCCAGTTACAGAAGCATCCATATTTGTTTATTGTTACTGCAATATAGGGCATATTCAAGGACGTAACTTCTACAAGTTGTCTTCATCTCTGTTTAGACTACAGAACCAAAAGTGAGATTGATTCACAGAGGAAAATGCATCCAGCTGTGGCTTTTTTTTCCTATTGACCATCTATTTCTGTTAAATGTGTCATTAAAAGTTCTCTGCCTTCCTGTTAGCTCAGCCTTGCCCATATGACACTGATTTACATGCTTGTTTACAGTTTATGAGGAAGAATAAAATGAACATACTGGCAAGCTTCTCATTTTTATGATGCCAGTTGTCATGCTACATCATTTTCAATTTACTTACCTTTGGACGGTCTTCTTATCTGGTGCTAATAGTTTTAACCACTTAAAGTTTTAAACACGTGGGAGATTCCCCCCCCCTCACTAATTTTGGGGAAGTAGAAATGAAAAGAAAGAGAGGGAGAGAGAGAGAAAGAGCTGAAACATTTGGAGCTGAGCACACTGTCCCTGTTTGCTATGTAAAGTATGCCTCATTTCTTTGATCTTGAGTAATAATAATTCTGGGGAGTTACACTGTTTTCATATGCTTCAAAGCTGTGTCAAAGTTTTGCTGCTTAAGGGTACTTCTTTATTCTATTGGCTCTTGGGTACTGAGATGACAGGTCCTCTGTACTAGGTGCAGGCTTTTTCAAGTCATAGCCTTCAGCAAAACATCAAATTACCAAATACAGGGTAACATACTTCTACACAAATGCCTTTCCTGTAGATATATTATACCATATATATTAAATACTTTAGTGTTACACGGTACATTTTATGTGCAATAGAAAGTGATGGTTTGAGGTAGCCTTAGGGGTACTTTTTTCCACAAGCAGAAAAAGCTAGTGTATACCGTATCAAGTATGGTTTTTACAGGACTTTCTGCCCGAAGGCCTTTGTAAATAAGTAATGATCAACAGATTGGCTGTGGGTTTTTGAAAAGCATGCCTGTGTCAGTTTGCATGATGGGGGAAGATTTTCAAAGTGGAGCCTGCTTTCATTGCCTGCTGAAGAGGGACTGAGGGAGAGTAGTCGTCCTGAGCCTGAGCTGTCTGCTCAGTAGCGCATCAGAATTGCTAAATACAGGTCGAGCGGCGAGTGGAGAACTTGCCAGGCTTCCAAATCCAGACATTGTTTTCCTCCTCTTCTCCCTTGCTGCTAAATTTATTCACCAGCCCTGTGTTGGCACCCTCGGCCTCTCCCCAGACCCAATGGCCTCTTTGTCTTACCCTTTATCTACACCGACTTAACTTTGGTTCAAGGTGCTAAATAAGAGAAAGTGGATTGAATCAGAAGAGAACTGTTAAGCTTTGTGTGTAACGGCCAAACGCTTTTCTCCTTTCCGATAAACAAAGGTGGGCTGTATTATCTGCTATTTTGTATCCTCATAAATTAGCTAACGTGACAGGTACTTGCTTTCCTGCCCAGAAATCTTTAGTGTATGTCAGCTAAAAGTACACAAGGGGTAAATCAGCTAAAGCACTGTCATGTCTGTAGCTGATATTGATCTTTGCAATATTTTTCCTAAATTTACTTTAAAAGCTCCTTTTCAAAGCCAGCTTCACCCCTGTCCCGCCCACAGAAACAGCTGGCTACTTTGCAGACTTTTCCTCAGCTACAGTCCTGGATCTAGAGGGGGCCTGGAGGACAAGAAGTCTGGAGCATGTAAAGGAGGAATATGTGAAAAGTTCATTTATAAATTGTAATCAGAGTCGTGACGTTCGAGTCACTTTCTGAGCAGCCCTACAGTTAAGATAACGTTGAAAATGCTGCGTAGATTTCAGATTTCCACAGTGGCTGGGGCAAATCAGGGAAGAGGGTATTATGCCATGAGATAAAACTTTATGACTTCTGCTGTCACTGGAGTAGAACAGAGGACAGAAGCTGTATCACAGGGATTCCCTGGGACATCATGACAAGAGGTCTGACAGGTGCTTATTTAGACCTGCTCCGAAAATGGGAATTTTTGAGATTTACTCACACATAAGTAGAAAGCTGTATTACCAAATATGATCCGGATAGATAGATTGAAGGCATCTTTTCAGTGTCATCTTTTTGATGTTATTGTCTCTAAGTGCCAATAAATTACTAGCTGAAATAAATAGATGGTAGGCATACAAATGTTCTTTGTATACATCACAAACGGTCTAGATTCACATTTAGAAAGTCACCGTTCTAACTGAATCCTGCATCACATCAAACGACATGAGCAGAATCACACTGATGCAACACAGGAAGAATCTAATCAGAAACAAATCCTTCAAATTCCAACTATAGCTACAAATGCAAATTAACTAGAAAAATATTCTGCATTGTCATGGCTGTTTCTATCTGTTTTACATCAAGAGAAGTCTGTCCCATTAAACCCACAAGAACGTGGGTATTATTTAAAAGTAACTTAATCTCCAACAGGAAAAAACGGATGCTTCTCCTGTGGAGATGTGAATGCAAAGAAATCCTATTCCAATAAAAAGTAAAATTAAAACAGGAAGTAGAAGGAAAAGAAAGGAAAGCTGTGAGTAGCAGAGTAATCGCATATCAGGTCTCCTTCTTCAGGAGACAGAGAAGAAAAGTAGAATCATTTGATCCCTCTGGTGTCGTGCAGCGATATCAAGTCACCTGTTCATCATCTCACAGTCACAGGTTTTGATGCATGTTATTGATGAACAGCCATGTTAAATATGAGGAGGCTATGTCGCCCGAATATCAAATAGCAAACCTAGTTTTAAAAAAAAGTGTCATTTTGGATTCCAGAATGACCAGTAAAAATGTGAAAAGCCCTGGATATGAATCAAAAAAGCCACTTAAAAGGATTGTTGCTGGGGCTCGAGTCCACGCTTAATGCTTTGGTAGCTGCTACTGCATGAGTGGAATACACTGACTTGAAGGAAATGTCAGCCCAGCTGAGTCAAACTACCTCTTAATGCAAGAACAAATAGCATATGACAGGGCCCAAGGGGCCTGAAGAGCAAACAAATAGTTTGTCCCTGTCCACTCTGAATGTGGTGGTGTAGTTGACATAGGCCTCTAGACAAGTAGCATACTCAGCAAAGGGTCATTATCATTAGTGTCCCTGATCACATAAGAATCAGAGGCATCAGAGGACACTGGGTTTTCGGCGTGTTGCCAAGGAGAATTTCATAAGCCTGAGGATTTTTCTTGATCAAGGATCTAAAATAATTCCCAAGCAAACGATAAAACTTGCTCAGAGACTGTCAAGACCCAGCTAAGTGACACGGAAAAAAAGTGAGCTTTTTGGCATGCGTTTCCGGAAACCTGATGAGATTATTTATCCGAAGTTGAGGGGGAAACGGCCTGTCTTTTTTGCTGAAGTTGGCTATAATATTCTAAGTATATGAACAATGGCTGTGCACATTTATCTTCTCATCCGCAAACCCAGCTACATACAGCTCAAATGTACACACACATTTCTGCTAGTGCCACGCAGGATTAATTTGTATCGCCCCTGCCATCGTAGTGCTGCCCTCCCATGAGCTGAAACTGTGAGCTTTCTCATAGGAACCAAAAAAAGTGATGGGAGGTCTAGAGGGGAAAATTTCTCAAGCAAAAACTGGTAAAATAAGTTCAATGTGATCATTTTCCATGACTCCCCTAAACCAGGCATGAAGGTAAGCTTTGAAGAGGTGAAAGCTCACTGAGTAACCATAATAATGGTTTATATTTATGTCCCTCAGCCTTGGAGATTTCCATCATGTTCTCTAAAATTTACGTCCTTTGTTAAGGATTTACAAGGCTGACTTTATGCAGTGCTAATATGCAATGATAACTAAGCTGCGACACAGCAGGTATTTAACAGCACATTTCACGTCCTGATTCTGTTTTACAAGTTCACTACAACCGACAGGAGTAGCTCAGTAATCACTGTGTTGTCTTAGACCTGTTTTTAACAAGGTTATAGAATGAAAAGGTTTGAATGATAGCAGGTGGTATATGTTAGCCCTCTGACTGTTGCTGCCGTTGGTAGTTGTGCTGTAAACCACAGGAATAAGAACAGTATCAGATTTTTTTTGAGAGTACTGTGAAATCTTGCAAAAGGGTTTTTGAGATGAGAGCACAGTGTCGGGAAAGAAAAGGAGAATTTTCCAGCAGAAAAAATCAACAGGCTTTTTTATGGAGTTCAGGGTAACAGAAGATCCACTCAGACCAAGGCAATGGAAAGAAAAAACTCTTTAGCTTTAAACTGGCTTTAAAGAAAATAACGTTTTCTTATAAACTTTGCCTTGTGAAAGTGGTAGCTTTTATTGTAAGGTATAAAGGCTACACACTTCATTTAAGTTGCAAAAACCACCCCTATATTTTATGATGCCACTTAACTGTGGGTTTATTTTTTTACAAATGAAATACTATTTTGTCAGGTACATTCTCCTGCCACTCAAAGATTGCTAATGCTGTAGCTTGAGTAGATATAAATGGGAAATATTAAAACCAGAAGATACATTGGCTTTGTGCCTTGTCTCCCCCTCATTAAATCACTCATGTAAAAGTCTAAAAGTTAACTATTTTGTTACTTTTCTATGTGAGAGGAGTCGTACTTCAGAAGCATATTCTGAGCACGTCCTGAGGTATCAAGATACATTAATGAGCAAGAGTCTTACAGTAAACAGCTCTATATCAGTGTCCTTAGTAGTCTTGATAAATTAACGTGAACTCTTCAGCAAGGCTTCTGAGGATAAAAAGAACTTCAGCAACATCTGGTCAGAGAGAGAGGAAAGGAAGGAGAATTGTTAGTATTCTTCGCACTGTAATTCAGCCCATAAGCTTGCACAGGGCACTAGGTACCAACCACTGTGTTAGAGATATTCTTCTTTGTAGATTTAGGGAAAACGTCAGGCAGTGTGAGATTGTAGCCAATATTAGGATAGCTTCTGAATATGACAATGAAAGCATTTAACAGTAAACTGCAGGTTTTCTTTCTCTTGTCGCACTGGGTTTTCTTCTCTAAAGCCCCGTGCATCTGGGCATTGAATCCTTACAAATTTCATTGCTGATTAACCTGTGAAAGGAAAGATCGGTAAGAGAGTGTCATTAGCGTAACACACACAGGCAACAAATTCTCATTACAACTTAATGCCATCCACACAGACTGCAGAGGGTCACAGGGAACGGCTAATGGTAGCCGACAAATGTTGGCTGTATTAGTCACAAAACATTTGCTGAATTCCATCAGAATGTCGTGACAACCTTCACAGCTAGTCCCAGCGAGCTGCCGGAGTCAGTGGAGTTTGCCTGTGACAAGCCGTCACTCTATCTTGGTTGAGCTTTATAGCACCAGTCAAAGCAGTCAGAGAAGATTGAAGTGACAGAGGCCCACTGAGTAAATAGGGAAACATGCAGCACATCATGAAATATTCAGCCAGGGTGTAAAAGCTCTAAATGCTTTTTCAATTATTAGCACCTGCACTGGCTGCATACATCTAACACTAACAGCATGTTAATTGCCACAATTTGTTAGGGTAGTTGTAGGAGAAATTTCAAAAGCATGAGGCATTCTCTAGCGTGTCTTCAGTTCCTATCTTACCTTCAGCAAACCCACTCCTTCCTCCTAAAATCAAGTATGTGTGTGTGCATACACGCGCAAACACACATCCACATCCAAAGGCAGGGAGGAAAAGTCAAAAGTCCTGGCCCGCACACAAGGTGACTTTCAAGGCCCCGAATCTCGAGCAGTAGACTTTTTGTGGGCAAAACCCAGATATAGTATATCTACCTGAGAAAGGCCTAACTGCAGACTTTAACAAACACAAGTTGAAGAGGAGTTGTGTTGTTCCCAGGGGTGTTTTGCCATTGATTTTATATAAGGAGAATTTTATTGTAGGGCAGAATAAAAAGTAGCCAAGACATTGTTTTCCTGATGTGCAAAGACTAACAGATGACAGTTTATTTTCAAACAATACCAGGGTCCTTACTGGTCATATAGTATTCTCCTTCCCAGTGCTCAACGTACTGAGCAGTTCCACTGCAGATCAATTAATGCTCAAATTTGCATATGAATGATAGCAAGAGGGTTAAGACAAAGGTGACAGAATCCAAGGATATGCTAAACAATAGTCACTTATTGAGGCAGCCATTTGGCCTCGAATGGTCTTTTCAGTTCTCTCCGTCCCCAGTCATTACTCAGAAGTTCCAGACTCAAAAACTCCAAGTAAATAAGTCTGCAGTAGTTATAAATGTGTGCTAGAAAAGCAGTGCTCTTGAACATGTCATGTTGGCTTCCTCGCAATAGGTTTGTTGGAAGTGGGATTTAGGGTTTTGCTTTAGGCCGTTGTCTTCCAGGCAGGCTTTTTGGGGTTGCAGCTGTAGCATGGCATTTAGCATCGTTTTCAAGTTTAATTGATCATAAGTGGCATTATATGCTTTTCAAAACCTTGAAAAGATGGTATTTTGCTCTTCATTTTAAGTCATGCGTATGTAATGTCTGCCATAAGAACCAGAGAAGCTATTTTTAAACTGGGGTTATGGATGAGGGAAGATTAACTTTTGCTCCTTTTCTCCCATGCATGTTACACATGCCTTTCTTTTCCTAGCTGGAATGACCAAATGCTTTGGTCATTGCAAGCTATAAAAGCCAACATCTCGATTAAAAAAACCACTATGGATTTTAATTGGTAGAAGGCGGTTTCTTCCTCTAATTTTAATTTTTTAAGCCGATGACTTTACAGCCCTGGAGAACATAACAACTGCGGCACTAATACAAGCATTTCCACAGTAACCTGCCAATGTGACTCAAGCATGGCTTGACAGGGCCATCTTCAAGGGTGAGGGGGGCAGAGAGGCTCTAGGAGCATTCAGTCCATGATTTGGCTGTAAGGGCAACAACTGTAATGCTTTGTGTAATATGAATTTTAATGGGAAGAGGGTGTCCAAAGCCCTTAGGCAGATTTGACAGCTTTGGCCTCTGTGTGTCTGTCTTAATTAATTTTTAGTATTTGCAAAACAGGTTTAGATCATCAGATTAATGAGAGTGTATATGTCCAAAGTAGTAATACAATTTTATTACTGTATTACTTCATAAAATGACCACATTTAAAAAAAAAAAAGGTCCAAACATCAATTCAGTTTTTAAGTACATAAGCCAGTGTATCTTCTAACATCTGAGGACAAAGTTGGACCTTGGTAGTAAACAGTTTTCACCCTCCATAGACATCTTCAGGGATTGCTTTAATGAGAATGAAAAATCTTTGATTAAAGAGAGATTAAAATAGTAGCTTAGCCCAGAAGATTTAAATTTAATAAACACACATATGTAAAAACCCCACAGATTCTGAAACACAAAGCGTGGCTAGTCTTACCACGGTTTCCTTCTCAGGCAATAATCCATTCCCCTAGAGTAATAGTAGTATATTAGCATACTTTCTTTTTGTGTGACCCATCCTGTTGGCTTCTTTTAAGGCTCCCACTTGCTGTACTCCAAGCAGTGAAGCAGAGGATCCAAACAGTTTATCATATTGCAAATAAGTGCATGTATTGATTTAAAAAAAATTTTTTTTTTTTAAATCTCAATTTGTTACCTAAAACTTCAATAGGGAATTGTATCTGATGATTCACATTCATCACCCCTTCCATAGCACACTTCTGTTTAAACCTAAGATAACTAGAAAATATAGTATTGAGGTAAAATTCTAATAAATCTTTGACACAAGCTACTTTGAATATTCCCTTGTAGGATGCAAGGCCCTTACCCAAAAGAGACCTATGCTAGGCTTTAAGCGCACACACGCTAAAAATTGCCTCAGACTTCAAGGCAGTTGGCCATAATTTGATGTCAGATAGCTGTTATCACCTGCTTTGTTGTAAGATTCCTTTCAATTTGTATAATTTCTGTGACTGGGATTAGAGTATTGCTAAATTCTCATTTGTGCGAAAGCTTCAGATGATCTCTTTAGTTTTAAATCTCAGAGCAGAAAAGAAACACCGATTAGAAAATTAGAATGTGGCATTTTTTACAAATTGATTTATTATAGTTTCTCTGATGAAGGGAAAGGGAAAAGGAAAATTCCTTCCTATATGCATCTAATTTCTGAAAGAAAAAAGAGAGGCGATTTGAGCAGTGAACTTTGCTTTTGTTTCAGTGCTGTGCTACGAAAGGCCGATGGAGAAATGTCTCGTGAAAGTTTAGGGGGGGGAAAAAAACCAAAACAGGTAGAAAAACTTTTCTCAGTGGAAGCTCCTGAAGATTCCTAACCTTTTGGCAAAACTTCTTATTTTGAAACACATAGCTAAGACATTCCATCAGAAAAAAATAGCTAGGACAGAGTACCACTAAATGTTGTCTGAACATTAGTACAACCTTCAAATGGAATTGTATCCATGCTTGCAGATCTTACTGTACCACATGCAACTATGAGCAGCAAGGAACGCCCTATGAACAGCATCACAGTTAGCTCTCAGCCAAAACTACTACGGCTACAGTTCGCTGATGAATGGAGTAAGAGAATGCAGAATCTAGATATTATTCTAGAAATTAAAAAAAAAACCAAACCAAAAAGCCCACAACAAAACCCTTTGGTACAGCTTTTGCACCAAGAAGTCCCCTCTGCTTCCCACAAAAGAGGGAGCACACTTATGCAAGGCCTTTCTTTACTAAACCTGGAGTAGGGTCAGAGACTCCAGGTAGTGCCCTAGAGACTCCTCTGCTGCCAGTGGGTTGACAGTGAAATGCACTGAACTGTAACTGTGTTGAGTGAATGTAAAAAACTTGAAAACACAGTGTTTCTTTTTCCAGATGAGTCTGACTTATGCCTTTGCCATGTAGTGCATTCCTTTTTCTTAAAGCATCGAAAGATTCTGGTTTAAAAGGAACATTGTATTAATAGTTTCTCAAGCCACAATAGTTTCTCTTAAGCCACTTTCTATGGAGTTGACCCTGTTTGAGTGAAATGAATGAGAATTTTCCACTGATTTCAATGGATATATAATCAGTGGCTATAAAACTACACAAATTAATCACCCTGATGGAATTAGAGATTATACCTTTCTTAGGCACATAAGCATAACTTTTAAGCGTGGTAACTTATCGTACTATATTCAGGATAAATTAACCTATGTCATACACAGTGTTCTAAGTCTGCTTTAGTAGACAATGCAGAAGAGAGGTTCTTACCGCAGTCTGCTGGCCCATATGCTTTAAAAGCAGTAAACTTTCCAGTTTTGGGAGTTCAGCCAGTACGGGCATTTCTTTAGCAGGCTTCAAAAAGTGAGCTGCTTTAAAATTTGGCTACCTGTCTCAGAGTACTTAGCATATTCGTACTTTGCAAATATTTTCTTCTTTGAAATGTTACAGTTCTGTATCAGGATATTTCAAGTATTCATGACAAAAACCTTAAGTAAAGACCGTAGTTTTGCCAGACGAAGCTCTCTTCCCTCCTTGAATTTAAGATTTTAGGGTCAGTTTACCCTGTGCCTTGTAAACACGGTCCTCCTTCTAATGCTATTGTATAATGCAATCACTTAGGGGTCCTCACTAGCATCTGACTGTGTTGGATTCACTTAGGACTTAGCTTAATGTTTGATTTTAGTGTATCAATTAAAGAACTGTATGCGTCTCTGCTTAGAAGTAACTATATTGCTGGAGAGCAAGTTTATAAAAGTGTCTTTTATTTGCTTGTCCTTTGAGAAGCCTTGTGCTTTAAAATCTTGCTGCAAAAACACTTAGAAGGTTATCACAGGTAGAGTTGTCCGAGAAAATGGACATTGTTGTTTGGTATTAAAATCATGTTTTCCAGATGTGGGCATTTGTTAGTCAGTCTGCTCTAAAATGACATTCTGTTGAATCTTTAAAGGGCTTCAGTTTGGGAAAGCAAAATATGATTGGGCAAATTGCTAAAATATTTAAAGTGCAGCCTGTTAAAGCTTTTACTGTGAAGAGCATCACGTCAGAAGTTGTATGTGGTAAAAGCAAGTAATTGGCTTTCCATACTTATGCCAGTCAGTCAGCATGGGGCTCTGTTTCTGTCCCTTCTACTTCATTGCAGATGCTAATAGCAACTCCGATATTTATTTTGGAGGGGTGGGACTGGAAAGAAAAAGAACTTTTGTGGATGTGATGGTGTCAGAAAGCCCTGTTTAAAATTAGACTTTTATTGGTGTAGAAAGAGTATAGAAAATCTTCGAAACTGCACCCAAAATTTAAAAATTAACTTTTTTTTCTTTTCAGCTTTTGTTTAAAAGTGCCCGCATTGAAAGCATGTTAAAGCGTAAATACATTTCATTTTTTCACTTTTATCCCTCTTTGTACACAGCTCTTGGGATGTCTTTCCATCCATAATTCATAATATTTTCCACTTATGTTGTCCTCAACTTGTTTTTCCCCAGGCATGACCCCTTGTTAATTCCTGGCAACGAGCAGATTGACAATATGGATGCCAATGTGAAAAAATATGATTCTACAGGGATGTTTCATTGGTGTCCGGCCAAGGACATTGAAAAGGTCATTTTGGTAGGTATTGATGATAAGCTGTGTTTGAAAAGAGGTTATCTGAACCATAGAACTGATGTCTAATGGATTAATAAATTAATCTCCGCTATCATGAAATCCAGCGTATTGAAATCAGAAACACAGCATGGTGAAATCAAAGCTAGAATTTTGGTTAAAGAATTCTAATTATATAAATCTGTATGCCAAGTGCAACGATAAAATTGGTCCAAAATAGAACATTTCTTTTTCATAAGCTGAAATTTGCATATTGAGTTTAAATCTTTAGAGAATTAAGATTGGAAATATTTAAATGTTTACACACCCCATTTATCTCTTTAGACAAGGCAGTAATGGTTCTAATACAGGCAAGTGTTGCTTTGAATTATCTCTTATTTATTTATGTGAATTTTGCTCTCTTAGAACTTCTCTCTCAATTTCCAACATTTCAAGATGCCCAAATAGGCCAGAGTAAGTAGTACTACTACTCTGCCTTTCTAGCATGCTGCAGTGAGCCTAGTCTGTTTGTTTCGTTTGTTTAACTGGGGAAACCATCAAACTGACTCAAGTCATTAAAAATAATTAGAAGGCCTATCACAGTCTATTTTGCTCGGTGAAAGTTTGTGCCACTTGTGTTCATGTGCTCATACCTAAGAGTAACAAGTAACTAACTCCAGATCTCATACGCAAAACTGATGATATTTGAAATGAGCTCCCTGGTGGATCTTCACTTTGTCGCACTTCATAAAGCTTTTCCTGAGCCTGCTCTCTTAGATTTTCCTGCACTGTGGCGTGGTGTAGCCGACGATGGTGACAGCCCCGGTTTATTCCAGCAATCAGGGGTTAAAAGCTTGTCTCCACTTCTCCTCAGGGGTTTCTGTAATAACCGTGACATTGCCTGGAATTGCAATATCAGTGCTTAAACAATCAAGCAAGTAAATTCCGAATTCTAGAGACTGCGCTGTGAGACGGGGTTTGGCTGAACAGCTTTAAATAGTCTGCATTTATATGTATTCAGCAGGCAAGGAGGGGCAGCCCTGCTGTACAATACTTTGTCATAGACAGAGATAGAAATCTGCCTTCATGCTCTAAACACATTCTAGCAGACAACCTTCACATGTTGTCCCACTTTGAAAAGTGTTTCTCCAAAAATGGCGCTGTGGAGTGCCTCATTTATCATCTCTTGGTGATGCCATGTCAGTTTTTCCCCCGACTAGCCTGTGAATCTGTAAGTCTGGCCAGGTTCTTTCTGCTTCATGCATCATCACCAATAAAGACGCTGCCAGCAAAATGCTTCCCTGCGCCTTTTCAAACTCACAGTCCACAATTTATGTCTGCATTCATATCCGTGCAAATTTAACGCGGTCCTTAGAGACCACACAAGTACAAATTAGTACATAATTTGAAGATGATGGGATTTCCCAGGTTGTCTTCTAATAGATACTGGATGATGCCTCAATCAGAGAAGAATTCATTTTTCTGCCCAAGGTCTGTTTTGGCTCTGTGAGATTCCAGCGCTATCAGGTAGTAAGAACTTTTTTTGACATACAGTCAAATGTACGTGGCTACATACAGATCAATGACTATAGAGTGACATTTTTTACTTAATTTCTTTCAAGACTTGATCTCTGTCTTGTGAAGTCAGAGCATTCCAGTCCCATAGGCAGAGGCATGGGACAACTTACACACTTCACTTGAGCATTCGCTCATGTCTTCTGCTGTTTGAAGGGCCAAGACCACTCTCTTGGTAGAGTTGTATGAAAATCAGTGTAATTGCCCCAGGGAAACTGAAAGCTCATGTATTTCTTAACTGATGAGAAAACTTCTAATCAGAGTTCCCGTTCTTCTTACATAGTGAAAACCTCTGCTGCGTATTCCAATCTGTATTGCACATTGTCATGCTTCCGTAATTTAGAAAAAGGACATATACTATGGGTAAGTGAGGGGAAAATTTTGCAGTTCACCATTGTCTTAGTTTTATTCAGTGGCAAAACTTCTATGTAATGGTACTGAGTGTACAGCTTCTTGGCAATACGACATCAGTGGATCTGCAGCTACTTGATGGAGTGCAATAATGCTAAGACTGGCTCCAGAAATGAAGGTAATTTTTTCTTAATGACTTTATTTAATCATCTTGGTGTTTGAGTTGCCGGCTCAACTGACATTACCACTGATGAAATTAGTGCAAAAATTTATTCTTGTCACTGAGACAAGAAGATAATTCCGAACATCATTTAAATGTTCTCCATGAGACTTTTTTCCTTCTATCTATTCAACAACTCAGGAAGTCCAGGGGGCCTAAAAAGTTAGTCACGATCTTGCACACTAGTTTTTTCTTACTGAGAGAAGCTCTGTGGAGTATGGTGGGCACCTGTTGTAAAGCAGAGCAGTGTAGAGTGTTCTTTGATTGCTTCTCAGGGTAGTAGCAGCTTGTCCTAAAATAAGAACTTTGACTCTAAGAGAAAACGGTCCTCAATTCACAAGATATATGTAATATCACAAAGCCTGCTAAGACCGTTGGGCACTCACGTTTTCCTTTTCAAATTGGTCCTGAAAAAAACGCACTAGTGATTCGTCAGCTAAGGCATGGTTTTGCATCTCTTTTCTATAATCCTTCTAATGGCTAAATGCATAGTAGGTCAAATTCTGTTCTTAGCTAAACCCATAGTACTTTGATTGTAACCAGAGTCTTAATACACATGTGCAGAAACGTATACAGGACCAGAATGTGGTCCAGTACAATGTCTTCCCAAACACTGAAGGATTTGCAAACAAGAACAAAATTTTCTTCTGCTGAGCACGTTTGATGAAGGATGAATAAGGGTAAAATGAACAGCTGTTATCAAACCGCTTCTTTGTGCATGAACAATATTGACAGTTGTGTTTTTCCTGGTTTAAAACTCAATATATGATTTAAATTTCCCTTTGTTTCATTTCTCCCTTGTCTTTTTGTTTTGTTTTTTTTTTTTTAGACTCGAAGTGAAGCAGCGATGACAGTTTTAAGTGGGCATGTAGTCGTTTGCATATTTGGGGATGTTAAATCTGCTTTGATTGGATTAAGAAATTTAGTGATGCCATTACGAGCCAGCAACTTTCACTACCACGAACTCAAGCACATTGTGTTTGTGGGTTCACTTGAATACCTGAGGAGGGAATGGGAGACGCTGCATAACTTCCCCAAGGTTTCAATCTTGCCTGTAAGTCCAAAGCCATATTGTTGATACTTTGTTATTTAGGACACCAACTGGACAGATTCGTATTGACTTTGATCTTAGGCTTTTTTACTTTTGTCTGCTTATAGGCCTGAGGACCTAGATTTTTCCCTTTACTGTGTCTATGAAAACAGAGCCCTGTGAGACCTTATTAGACGATATTTGCCACAGTGTTTGGTTCCTCGTCATCCTCATCGGATGAATTTCAGCTGCCATCAAATGTGTTAGCTGTGTTATATATCGAACATTCACTGTAGTGCACTGCATGTAGCCAGTTCTGATGCTGTGATTTCCCTGACAGAATGACAGTAGTTATTTATGACATTATTTATGTATTTATACCACAAAACCTTTGAAAAAAATTATTGTTGCTCTATCTATATTCATAACAACTTTCTGTAGGCTGGCCTACTTTATAAGGAACATTGCCATAGCATTTCAGTTCAGAGTCCTGCCATACTCATGTACAGCAAAACCCTGACCCTATTGAAATCGATGAAAAGCTCCTATTGATTTTAGTAGGGACAACCACTAAAACCACAGTTCAAAGGTCCTTTTTCTCCTATATATGATTATCATTCACTCGTGTACCCAAAATGTAGAAACATGAGCTGCAGGACAAACAAATTAAGCCCTCCAAGCTAGCGATCTTGGGTGGTCATAGCTATAAATGACCCACAAAGACATAGGCAGGAGGGAAACGAGCCCACGGTGTAAGTACGAAAGAGAATGCTCTGTACGTTACAGAGTAAAGTTAGTTTGTATGTTTTTATCAGAATGAAAAATTAGGAATTTACCAGTTCTTAATAATTACCTTTCAGCAGTTAAAAAGAAATAAATCAGTGATGGATGTAACCTAAACTGAATAATTGGGAAAATAGCTATAGAATGGAAAGACTGCCTTCACTTCTGATTAATTCAGGCTGTAGGTCTTTGTTACTGTAAATGCAGTTTTAGTGTTAGCCCTTGGCTTTTTTCTGTAAACTGATCCAACAGATGGTGTCACAAGATTCTCTGCTGTCACAAAAATGGTGTCAATATCAGATTTGGTCAGTTAATATCTTCCTCTTCCTGCCAATCCCTTTTAATTCCAGTCACTGTGAAGGCTAAAGACTAAGGAATCAGAATTAAATTAATAATACTGTTGAACTGTGGAGCAGAATAGAATCCAGCTACTACTTCCAAACTATCCAGTATATAATGTGTATCCATGATAATAATGCATATTTGTAAAGTTTCAATTCTGAATTCGAAGAGGCATTAAGGAAACGTACACCACCTTTACATTCCCCAATCGGTTTGCACCCAAATTTAAAGTATTTTCGGACTAATTTCAAGTTAAGCAGCTTAAATAGTTAGGTAATGCACCTTTAAAAATACAGAATATGTAAAGGAATTGTATCTTACACAGTAATCAAGGGTGCTGAAGACCACACAGACTTCATTACTGCTTTTTCTTTTTTTTTTCCCAGCCTATCTGGTTCAAAATGATGATACAAAGTTAAAAATATCAGCATTATTCTGATCTAATTATACTAATTTAAAAGTCTGCTAAAGTTTCTGAGATCATACTGGTAGGAATTATGTGTTAAAGGGAGGCCACTCAAACTCTTTTCCTACTTCCCTGTGCTTTGGTTCACGAGGTAAAACTTGCTGCTGATATCTGATGGGGATGTGGTTACAGCTGAACATAAAAACATTTGTTCTGCTTTAAAAAAAAAAAGTGGAAATTTCATTTAAAGTCTGTATTAAAGGAGGCATTTAAGCTGCTGAGTAAACTCTTAAAAAGTAAGCAAATGCCAATTTTAAATATCCTCAGGCAGCCTTAATTCTGTCCCTTTGCATAAAATCATTAGGAGTAAGCCTTTAATTAATTACATGATTGCATATTATTTTTCCCCACAGGATTCCTGCTTCACTTGGTGCACAGTACAGACACAAAGGGCAGAATTAAGGTGGCAAGAATAATCATATACGAACTTCTGAGTACTTTATAACTAAATCATATCTGTTCAATATATACTGTTTTCCACAAGGTTTCATGCCTCAAATTATTGAAAGTAATGTGGAACAGTGAGGCTGGTATCTGAAACTAGGTGGCAATCACTGAATAAGAATTGAGCTCTGCCTTCACTTTGTGCATTTTAAATTCACTTTTGCATTGAATATTCTCAGTGGAGTTCAGGAGACATTCACCATGAGTGATCAGGAGATAGAAGAGTAGGGTCTTGACTCGGTTTTATGAAAGTCACTGTCTGACAGGGGGACAGCTTAGTCTTCTTATCATCATTAGGGTATTTGGGTACCAAACCATGTGAGGCAGCAGAGCAGAATCTAGTTTCCATAAAAAATCTTTTTTTTCCTGGACCTTGCAGCCCCTGTGACATAGACTTAATATTCTGTAACTAGAGATGTGGACTGTTGGGTGTGAAAGGCAAGCGTTATCTTTAAACAAAACATAATGGGTTAAGTGTCATGTCTCGTTTGTGTTACCTATGAAAAAAACCCACGGACTACCACAACATTTAATTTTAGTTATTGCGTTCTCTGATTGAGAATTGTGGAAGCAGGGAATGTTGCCTGATTCGTGCCCATTAAGATAAAGTCTTGTTTCTGTTTCAAAGGGTTTAATCACACAGCTTTGAAGATCAGTGTGTTTTCCTTCTAGAAGCACCAAAAACATGCGTTGAAAAGGATTAACCTTTTTTGTGTATTGCTTCGGGTAGAAAAAAATAGCTTTATCCTGATTGCATTTCAAATGTGTAGGACACATAATGCTTTCCTGTTTAAACTGCTATTCTTTTGCCCAAGACCATTGTGACTCGGTAGTAGATAAATAGACATTTAAAACACACCCCTTGTTATATTCAGAGAGCCAGAGGTTGCCACATGATAGCAACTTAAATCAAGACAATTTCAAGTCACCAATGAGATGTAGAATGCTGGCATTATTCCTGTTTCTTGTTTGTTAGTAATAGCTTGACTGAGGATTGAGACTGCACCTAAAATGCTGCCATCAGCACCAACTACCCTTTAGATTAGCACACATCTCCTATTCCCTGGCACATAGTTAGACCAGCTTAATGTCAGAGCATAAAAAAGATACTTGTTAAATAATTTCCCAAAGCTCCTTCTCAATCTTTAATTTGTTTTTTTTTTTTTTTTTTGTCTCCTGCCCCCCCGCCCCCACCTTTTTTTTTTCTCTGTGCCAAAGGGTACGCCATTAAGTCGGGCTGATTTAAGGGCTGTCAACATCAACCTCTGCGACATGTGTGTTATCCTGTCAGCCAATCAGAATAATATTGATGATGCTTCGCTGCAGGACAAGGAATGCATCTTGGCGTCACTCAACATCAAATCTATGCAGTTTGATGACAGCATTGGGGTCTTGCAGGCTAATTCTCAAGGTAAGGACTGCCCTATAATACTTCTCTGCAGTGCCTACAGGGGACAGGACCTGGCAGGAAGAATATCCCTCACTCAGTAATTCAAAGAGCCCTACATCAGCTTGCTTGACAGTTAAACCTGCTGATTGGTATGATGGCTTTTAAAGGGACAGTCACGTAGTTTCTCTGCTACATCACAAAGCACATCTTGCAGAGGAAAAATGAATGAACGTGAAACTGGCATTTTTCCTCATTTTAAAATGTTCCTAAAAAATAGAAAATCATTGCTTTCTCACCCTGCCCTGCTCTGTGGCTTTCTTACCAGGGCAGTTGTTATATAGCCAAAGCTAACTCACACTCACTTCGGAATACCTGAAGCCTCTGTCTAACAAGATTTCTTTTTTACGTAAAGCACATTGCAACCACAGAGAAAAAGAGCTGAGTGATACAAGCCAAAAAGTAAAATAAAAAGAATGAGAATTTTAAATTGTCTTTACAGTTCCTGTGCCTTCTTGCTCAAAAAGCCACTTAGAATTAACTCAAAGCTGATTTCTTCCCATGGTTTGACATGTACTCGTCCCATTTAAGGACATTGAACAAAATCCTTCGGTCTTTGCTGAGAGTAGGGGACTTTCATAGGTAGCCAAAGGCTATTTTACACCAACTGTGTCTGTGCAAAGCAGCTGCAAAGCAGTCATAAGCACCCTGGCAAAGACCATCAGTGTAAAAACAATCATCTTCCCATCCCTGAAGGGTCTTGCAGCTTATGCAGCTGAAGTCTTACCTTTGATACACCTATTAAGTGCTGCAGTAAATATTCCCTCTGCATCTAGCCCTGCTAAAAAGGTAGGTGTAGAAAGGATAGTGCTTTGGTCTGCAGTTTCCCCATGAGCCTGACCTAGAGATAGTTTTACCTCAAGGTCTGCGAGAACTAAGATTAAGTTCAGTTTTTCCTCTTTACGTTCTAATCAGGAAATAGGAATTATGAGCCAAAAATCAGAGGCAGCGGTGTAACTTCTTGAATATGGAAACTTCTTGAATGTGAAAAATTCTTTCTTAGAATCAGCAATAAAACTGTGGGATTTAATACTGGAACTAACTTGTACCAGGAAACTAAAAGTTTGAAATTTTCCAAGTCAGGTTGGATAGTTCTCTAGATAACAAGTAGATTTAGAGAAGAAGAGGAAGGAAGTGTTTTTCCCATGGGTGTTTGATGTTTCAAATCTGTGGCCTGGAAGCAATACAACCCCAAATATTTTAGAGTTCTTCCCTTAAAAATGTGTGAGACTGACTTGCTCACACTATGATAACTTATGATTAGGAAACTCATTGCAGAAGTGGAAGACAGGCATGGAGGTTCCTTGTTTTGCTGATTTAGACCTGGGATTTGAAATTTTGTACCTCAAAACCAAATGTGTACTTTCACTACCAGGCTATCGGCTATTCTTTGGTGGGTCTCTCTCAGCCTCCTATCATACATGTAATTAAAATCATCAAGAAATAGAATCTGTTTGTCTCACCCCTTTCCTCCCTTCCTTCCTGTTCTTGAGCATGGGCAGTCTGAGAGAATTTCCTTCTTCTGCCTTTGCTCAGAGGTTAGTCGTATTTCCAACACTTGGCTGTTGTATTTTACCTCTGGGAGTACCCTGGATCTTAGACCACCCCTGAATGAGGATGGAAGAACCTAGCAATATGAGAGTCTGGTGCACTACGTGAACACATCCATCCTTGGAGGTATTCAAGACCTGACTGCATAAAGCCCTGAAGAACCTGATCTGACCTCATAGCTGACCCTGCTTTGAGCAGGAAGTCAGACTAGAGACCCTCTGATGTCCCTTCCAACCTGAATTGTCCTATGATTCGATAATATCCAGGTCGCTGCTACAGCATAGCCCCTGTAGATCAGGAAGTGTAGACTGGGACCATGGTCCAAATCCCTTCAGCCCTATTCAACGTTGCTGATGCAGAGAAGCAGAGGCGCAATAGGTTAGCACATACTTACAAGTTTTGGACATTTCTTCAGGTAAATATCAGTCTGCATGCAAAAAAAAAAGTGTCTCTTTCTGTAGCTTTTCTGGGGAAACAGGGCATAACGTAAGGAGGTAACCAGCAGCCTATTTCAGTTGGGAGCACTGACTAGGGAGGGGTTCTTCTAAAACCAGTTGCTTCAGAAAATAATTATCTTCCCAGTAAATTCTCTGCTTATGCTATCCACAACTCCTGAATTGGTTGCATTGCTTTCAGTACAGTAAATTTTCTTGAAAGACCTTGAATGCAATAGTTAGACTGTCAGAAGCAATTAGATCAATAGATAGCACAAACTTCACTGGGAGTTACATCCAATGTGACATTTTTGTCTATGAGATGCAGTTTTAACGTACGGTGGACACAACTATCATGACAATTATATAAACCAGGTAATTCAACTTCTGCTGGTCAACAAGCAGCATACTAGAACCACCTCACAGCTCCTTACCGGCAATTAAGAACCTTTATTTACAGAGCGAGCTGTCATTTTACTTTTGCTTAAACATTTGTGTATTATTTGACATACTTACTTGTCCTTAACGCATTAGCTGGTACAAACCTTAAGTGTTGCCAATCTGAGTTTTTCTAGATCTGAAGGTATGATTTCGAATTAAGTCATTCCTCACCAGC
>NW_008825162.1:5658837-5714708 GCF_000699105.1 Pygoscelis adeliae
CTGTGCTGTTCTTTTATGTGACTCCTATTCCTGATCATAGGAAACACTGACATTAGAAAATCTGGGTGTGTGGAAGAATGTCAGTTGACCTATGACAGGGTGTTGAAAAGAGAAGAAACAAAACAAAATATGTGAACAGCCTGAGAAACATATGGGCAAAGCTGCGAGATTTTTGGTGAGGGAATTAACAGTGTAATCTTACCCTTGCTATTCTAAGTAATAAGCTAGTATAATTCTGTAGTCACTAAGCAGTGGAATCTGATATGAAAACCTGATATATAATTTATGTTTATGCCTCTGAAAAAGAAAAAAAAATACAGTAATTTAATTGATAGGTTATTGAATGCACAAGGATCTTTCCTGTGATTATTTCACTCCAGCGTCAGACAAAAGATGACACCAGTACAAGAAGTGTGCCATAAAAAGCGGGATGCAAATTTATTTAACCATCAGCTAAGCCATAGTCATTGGCCAGTGCTGAAGTACAGGGCCATATCTATAACTCCTTTGTTCTAAGTTGGTAGCAGAAAAGGAACCCACAGATTTGGGGATTTCATTCCCTTTTCCCCAGAGCCTCACCCTCGTCACCTACTTTAACACTAAAGAGACTTCCAGTCTTAGGCATAAAAACATTCATCACTAGCCAACCTTCTGTATCCATCCCAACATGCCCTTTCCAACCAGGGACATAGCATTGCACCAACAACTGAACCCAGATGTAATCTGAGAGGAAAGGCCTTATGGAAGCAACAGGAGGGTGGACATATGACAGCAAGGCTTCCTGATAGGGAAAATTCTGTAACAATAGGGCCGCCAATTCCCAATGGATTAAGTTAACTGCTGAAATAATCTGGTTATATCAACAAGGGATTTTCTTATTACTAGTTCAAGATGAACTTAATACGCACACAGCAGTTCTCATGCAGGAACAAAGACTTGCTAGTGTCTCCTTACAGTGTTAAAATATTCCCAGGCTTTTGGACTGGGTAGCATTATTAATTATCTGGACCTTCTATAAGCAGTGCGACAACACTTTTGTCCTCTGGTCTGCCTGCCTTGAGTCATAACTGATCCTGCCAGAATTGCATCTTAACCAACCGGAGTGCTCTGCCTTGACCTCCTGAAGAAGAAAAAAATAGCTCACAGTTCCAAGGCACAGGAAAAAAAAAATATTCTGGACCAGAGCTACAAAGGACCCCAGAGTACCCAGAGCAGATGACTAAACTATTTAAGTTGTCAAATCTCTGTTCATCATCAGCTGTCTAGCAATGTATGACCAAATGCATGACTACACAGAACTATGAATAGAAACAAGGTGCCTTCCTTAGAAGGAAAAGCTTACTAACTGTTCTGGAATGATTTGCTAGTCTCCTTTCCATAAAATGTGCAATTCTACTTCAAAAGAACAAGAAACTCTTTCAAATTGGACCCGTGTTGTTGAAAGCTCTCATGTTGAAAGCATTCTCATAGCTGTCTGCATTGAACGTTTCAAAGCTGACCGGGCAACTCCTTAGGCTCGCTAGAGGTTAGGGGTGCAGTCTCTGATGTCCTGAAAATGAGCTTTTGGAAATCCTCAGGGCAGTTTGTTGACTTTGGGAGACCTAGATTCCAAGGACAGAAAGGCCAAAGTGTATCCCACTGAAGCTGCAGCAAACTATCGCTTTCATTAAGAGATCTCAGCTTCTGAGGTACAAAATGCTGTAAAGTCGGAGCTTGGCCCACCGCTTCACAAAATGACCCATAAGCTCAGACAGTTGTCTTATTTGTGACAAGGGAAGTCCTGTTTTTATCTTGCAGTTCCTCTTATAGATGTTGACTGATTGTCTTCCAAGAAAGGTTTGTAAAGAGGTATGTTTGTGGTGGAGAAAAAAAGTCACCCTCAGGTACTGGAGATTTGTTTTTATTCTCCCTTGATCCTTCCTGATTCTCATTCAGTGCCCTCAAATACAAAGTGAGATTATTTTATCAAGAACTGTTTTGGAGAGAAGACCAAAGAATATTAGATCCACGTTAAGCATTTGTGCTCCTTAGCCATAACATTTTTCCAAAGCACCCAGGAGTCTGGGATGGGCTCTGCCTTGGCAGTTAAGTTGGGAGAGCTCCAGTAATTCTCCTTTCCTTCATTCTGTTGACCTTTCCATCCTTTCTTCTTCAAGTAGCATCTATTGACTGTTTCCATTTAGTTTTTCACGTTCCTTGTATTTTCTTTCAGAGTCTTACATTGTGGGAATTTTACTTGTTGTTTTACCCACCAGATGAACAGGGCCCAACACAAAATATTTTTCTTCAGTTCTAACTAAAACGACTATTTGGCTTTCTTCCCAAAAACCAGAAAGACAATTATACTTTACTGTTTAGAGATTTATAAATACCGTACCAGAGTAGCCTCTGGGTAGTAACTTTAGCTATCCAACTCAATAATTTTCTTTTATTGGATAGTGATTTAGATCTTATTTTGAGTCCTATATAATAAGAGCAGTACATTTCATTAAAAAACACTTACTAAACAATAAGGAAAAGCAATCTTATGGCTCCAAGCAGGTCTAAAGTACAGAAGGGGGAGGCTATATAGTAACATTTTTTCTATGGACATTACAAGACAGATCACAGTACAGCAGGGTAGATGTATTTCAGCATAGTAACAATTGCAGCTGTTTTCTGAATGACTTCAACTTATGAGAATTTTCCCTAGGAACACTATTTCAGCACATGAGAGATCTTTTTAAGGCCTCCATTTACAGTTCTTGTAATAGATCCTCCAACAAGAAAGAATAAAGAGAAAAAAATAAAGAGGGGATGAACTCCTGGGTAATACATCTCATACATCATGGCAGGATTCTTCTGGGGAAAATCCTATAAAATCAAGTAAACATACTTAGAATTTTACACGCTGACTTTCAAGTGTAACAGATTACACAAGCTAAAATAACCTTGTACAAGTTTAGTTTCGTTTGATTCAGTTCCTTTAAAAATCACTTGTGGCTTCATCATCATTTTTTGTTGGAGCTGGCTTAAACTTCGGTTGAAAGGACAAAAACAGTTAGCCACTGAGTTTCATTAGATTTATTTCACAATCTGTTGATTAATTCTTAAATTATTGCAATTTTTGATGGACTTAGTCTCGCAATCTGCTGCAAGAAATTTCCTATTAAACCGAATTGAAGATCTACATTCCATTGGGTTTGCAGGTAATATATTCTTTTTCACCTCTACCAATCAATAATTCTTGATTGTTTTATCTCTGAAATGTTAGAAAAAGAGAGAGAACAACAATAGTTTTATCAGGAGTGGAAATGAGAGAAAATTCTTAAGCAAGGGGAAAGGATAAATACTGTCTGAAAGGCTTGGTTAGCAAAGGTTTTGGGTCACTTTCAGAGATAACTGTATGCTAGTGCTGTTAGAGATGCTCGTTATAAGTTCAAAACAATAGTTTTATTCCTGAAGGAGGTGGTTTTGGTGAATGTTGAATCTTATTTCTCTTATTTTATAGTCATAAGATAAAGTTTTTAAGTGACGATTTCAGAATATAGGGTTTGATAATCATAGATGCAGTTACTTTTTAGGCTGTTACGGAATTCAATATTCCGTGGTGACTCTAGCACCGTTTCCTATGTTTAATTTGTTATATTACATGAAAATGTAGACATAAAGAGCCTTACTTTCAAATACAGAAAATCAAACTCTACTTAAGCCAGCTAAATAATTTCAGAGTTTAAGGAGTTACTTAACCTCCTTAGGGAAACATATAAGTAAATGTAGAATATTAAATGTAGATGTAATATTAAAAATAAATAAATGAATAGTGCTGGCAAAAAGTGAAAGATTTGGGGTAATTTTTTTAAGTGTCAAAGTGAGCTACGACACTAACTTTAATCTTTTAAACACTTAGATTCCTGTGTGTCTTTGCAAATCAATGTAATTTAGGCTGCAGAATGCTTGTTAAACTTAAAGATAGCTCAGAACTTCCTAAATCACATAGATGTTTTGAAAAATTTTCTCCTAAACAGTATCACTCCTACCAGTCCCATTTGCAAATATGGCAAGTATTTTGCATTGACATCAGGGTTATTGGTTTATCAGGATTTATAGTTTAGTGTAGGGGTTACACCTGATTAAGGATGTTTTTATGCTGTGTGTCTCTGAAGGCTCCTTGTATTTTTGCTAGCATCAGTTGTTGTAAATGACAAAAATAATAATCCAATTAACAAAATTTTCTATTTGGTTGGTTGGTTATTGTTTAACTAACCGAATTTTGAAACATTTGTTGTAGTTCAGTTTCATTATTATTTTTAAAAAAAAAGGCTGACCATCCTAAGTAATGAAGTTAATAACTGAAAAATGAGATAAGGGTATCCTAACTTTCCAGCACATGTCCCACATCACCATTGCTCACAAAAATATCCAATTTTGAAGATTAGGTCACTGTGATAAATAACTCAGTACTACCTTTGTGCAACATGCACATAATTTCTTATCCTGCTGCCCCAGATGGATCAGCTGATAGCTGTTATTTATTTTACGGTAGCACACTGGAGCTCTAGATGGGATTAAGAGCTTGTTGTCATAGTCCTGATATATACAAGAATAAAATATGGCCTTTGCCCTGGCAAGTTTACAATCTGATGCCTTGCTTGTTCCAAAACTTAAGTTACGTGCTCAATGTTATACAGGTTAATAAATCTCTCTGACTTCAATGAAACTATCCACCTGTGTAAAGTTAGATTATGTGCAAGTCTTTGCAAGATTTGGACTTAAATAAACTGAAGAGGCTGGGTGGGAAAGAGGCTGTTCACTTAACTTTGTTTCCCGTGCTATAGAAGCCACCTGTGCCAGGAGTCCTTCCCTTCTGTCAAACCGGACCTTGTCTTCACAAGAAACCCTTCAGAGAAAAGGTCCCCCCCAGCACCGTTTGCATTTCTCGTATTCTCCTCGCAGCTGGACGCTAACATTAGCTGCCGGAACTTACACACACGGAGAACAGTGTCCTGTCTCTCTCAAAGTTTTCCTAGGAAGGGAGGGAAACTATTAAGAAACGAGGGTTTCAATTCTGTTGCTTATAAACTAAAAATGTGTTGGGGAATGGCGGGAGAGACAGGTTTCTTTGACGCAATTTCCCTGTGTTTGAGAAATGCTGCAAGGTCCCAGCCCAAATACCTTCACGCTTTCACAATTGCCTCTTTCTCCTCTGCTTTCAAGACACCCTCTGCTTCAGCCAGAGAAAGATAAAACTGGGCAAAGGAGGTAGATAGTACAGTACATCAAGCACGTGATTTCACACTTAAACTATAAATATATTTAACCATCCCAAGACTGTTATAAATTCATGGTGACTCTATTTTATTATTATTTGCTGTTCAACATCTTGAAAGCAAACCCCCTATTACGAAGGTGTACTATTTTGTGCATTTCTGATGCTGAGGAATAAAAAAACCCCGCTCTTTTTATGAGCATTAATTATACACCAGGCAAGGAAGCAATTGCCTCTATGTTATGAAATATTAAATCAAAATGCTTCCTGTTCCCAGATGTCCCAGAGATAAATACAGCAGTATTTTGAAGCCCCACTTGGAGCTGTTTTCCCTGCAAATTTATAGTTTTGTCTCCATTTTCAGAAAACCCTGTTTTATGTGAAGTATAGCACTCTTGGTAGTTTTTAAGGAGCAAACTCCTCTGGAGTTGCCTATGTAGGCAACAACTCTTATGTAGATTGCACACAAGGGATCTGAAGTTGAAAGGCTCCTTTAAGATGACAAATGGGTTGAAAGTGTTATTGTCTTTGATTGCATGCCTTACATCATCTGTATGTAGGAATAAGAGAGCTATACTTTATCTTTAGCCATTTTATAAATATTTAAGTCCTTATAGTTGCCTAAAGATATTAAAGCATATTTTACAGTAGTTGGAATATAAATATTATATATAGCACAAGATACCAAAGTAGTTTAATGAATTCATAATTTTCTGTTCACTTTTATTGGAATGTGTTTTATGTTCCAAAACTTCCATTTAAAGAATAAGAGACCATTCTGCTCCCTGACAAGATATGAGCCAATAGTGAATGTTATCAAGGTTGCTTTAAATGATGATATGGGACTTCAATTAGCAAGAAGAAAGGGAACATGGGTATTAGAATGTGCTACACCAATCTCTGCGTTTTAACTTTAAAAAAAGTCTTTTTGAAGAAACTGTTTCGTTTTTTAAGCCTTTAAGAAACTGTAAGGTGTTTTGCTTCTCTGTCTCTGTATTTTTTTAAAAGTTCTTAATTGCAGAAGGAGATACTTATCTAGATCAAATTATACAAGAGTAAATTTTTTAAAATTTGAAATTTAGTTTCTAAAATACCCAGCCATAAAATCTCGTGACATTAAATGTATAAAAGGTCCATATTTCATGGCCCCTTGAATACCAAGGTGTGTTGAGGTTATAATTGTGGATCTTTCAAATTCCCATCAAATAAAAAGAAAAAAGCTGTTTAATATTTCACAGTTTCACTATTTCCCAGTCGGAGTCCATGCTGGGTAATGCTTGCTAATTACCCACAACAAAAGTAGACACACAATGCTGGTAAATTACCTGACCCTTTGCATTTTAATGAGACAACAAGGATTTCATGAAGTGATGTTGTTTCAGTGGTTAATGGTGTCAGCAATGTTGTAATTGTAGGCTGAGGCACATTAGCTGCACAACCACATGTAGGAAGGGTTTCTCTCGACAGGCCCTTTGGAGAATAGAACAGGGTATTATCATTAAGCCTATGTCATTTGCATGCTGCTAATCACTTACTTTATTATCTTGTGTATCCATTGTCTTTCTTTAATTGCTCTTTAAATGAAAATTAAAAATAGTTCCAATGCCCACGATACTTGTGATAGCATCTTGATTATGAAGATAACTTCAAGAAAATGGAACATATAGATAATATATTGCAGGATTACAAGATAGTTTGAAAGTTATATACCGTAGCAGGCAGCCTCATGAGCGTAATTCTGGTATCTTTCTTTGCTTCAGTAGGTATTGTTTGTTTAATAAATGGTTTTTTATATGCATAAAGGTGGTTAGTTTTTTTTAAAGGACATACATGAATTCAGAGATCAATGTCACTTTTTTGGCTTTAGTGTGGAAGGAGATACAAAGCATCAATATCCAGCAGATTCCACCCGTCTAATAACGTTACAGGAGACAGCTAGATTTTAGTTGTTTGTTCTTTCCAGTTAAATCCTAGTCTGTGATATCCATTGTAAAAGAGCAGAATCTAACACCTGCTAGTGAGTTGCAGAACTTCGACAGCTTTAGGGTAAAACTCACAAAATAGTTGGCATTCTTTTATCAAGACAGACCTGTTGATTTTTAAGTTTGACATGGTTAAACTTGAGGCAGCCCAAACTTTCCGTAACAGGCAGTGTCTAAAAACTTGGTAGCTTCTGGTTATCAAGAACCTTCCAAACCTTTCAGCATCTGCGGAGTTGGATATGCAGGCTGAACTGGGACACTGCCTTCGTTTAAGAATCAATGCTGCTGTGCTCCTAATAATGTATTTTTGCAGCTCTTTTTTTTTAACATCTGAACAAACCAAACCTGAAAAAGTAAATCTATGAATTATGCAAATGGTATGGTAGGAATTTTTATTGAAGGAAGAAGGATAAACTTTGTTCTTGACTAGTTATTGTGATTTATTTTTATTCAATACACCCCAATAAGATTATGGTTACTGGGAATTTTCGTACTGACTTATTTGGATACAAGATTAAGATTATATAAAATTTCTGTAACGTCACAGGAATACCTGGTCTTTTGCAAACTTTCCTTAGAGCTTTAAAGTAGATCCTATGAAAGTATTGAGATTCAATTGAGATTGAACCTTTCATATTGATTTGAGGTTTGGTTGCTGGTTTAAATTTTGTATTCAACTTTAAATGTCAAATACTCTTAATAGTAATACAAGAGCATGATTACTGGTTAGTAGTGAGAGGCGAAGTATCTCTACAGTGTAACAGCATATATATTTTCTATAAGTTTGACTTCACAGAGTTTTTGCTTAAATGCATAGGCAGGATTATAATGTGATTGGATGTCCTCATAGGATTTCCTATTTCTGCTAAGTTCACGTCAGTCTGCTTGTTCTGTGACTTAGAGTGAGTCTCCAAGTGAGGGCAAAGATAGCCAGACATTTTTGAAATAACTCCCCCTCTAAAAACAAAGAAGAGAGATTTCACTGAAATCAGACAGTGTCATGTGGGGGCTGAGAAAACGTTGGTGGAATTGTTTCTTGTTTGTTTGAGGACAGATGGATTGGATTAATAACGCTACAGTTATAGGAGATATTCTTGAGAACAAATGTTCCATTAGTCACAAGTGTGAGCTTGCTCAAAAACAGTTCATGCTGTAACCAAAATTAAATTCAGAAAAGGTACTTGAACTATTTTGTTTAGCATATTAACCTGTGTATTTTAGAAACTATATCTGTTGTAAATCCTCAATAATTTGTGAATTGTTCCCGTTCTAACTTTTCATGTATGAAGAAGATGTCTTCCTAGAACGGTAACTGCAAACTTTTCAGAAATAAGTTCAGCTATATAAAAAATCCCTATTGAATTGACTTATCTATCTAATCTACCCTGGCTTGAAATCAGTGTTTGATAAGCTGCTTAAAATAATGTTTTGGTGAACTCTTTCTTAGAGGACAAATATAAAAAAGATTTTTCCATATAACTCCAATTTAGAAACCTTGCCATTTCCAGTTTAATAAATGTGCCTAAGCAAACAGATAAATCTCAGATATTCTATTATGCCCTAGTGGATTTCATTGCCTGCCCTTTGCTACCAAATTTAGAGTTCATAAACAAGGGATTTTACCACAAAATCTTGGAAAAGGATTCCATGAAGCATGACATTCATGGAGTTTTTAAACACAGATTTGGAGTCTTATTTACAACGTTTTCTTAGCCAGACACATGGCATGTAAAGTAATGTTTCCATTCTCAACTTCTCGTTTATTTTTAATGTCTAGCACCTACAGTAATTTTACTAAAAACTAATGAAAATTGCAGACTTTTTGGTTTTAAATTTCAGTATTAGATGCTGATGAGCCTAGTGTGAGACCTAAAATTCATGAAAGGGAAGAAACGTCCTCATCTTTTCTCTTGTCAAACAGTAGATACCAAGTTGATAGCTGGCAACGTGGAAAGGACCTAGAGTGTTTCCTTCCAGCTGTTCATGAGAGGGTGGGCTAGGGATTGAAGATATCTCTGCTCTCCCTTGCTGATCCGCGAAGGGAGGCAGGGGACAGCAGTGCCTTCCTGCGCTTTTCCTCCAAGACTAGTGCTCTCCTGACTCGTTTCTTCGTAGGACTTCCCTCATGTGAGTCAAAGCAGGAGCTACCCTTTGACAAGCAATGGGAAGTCTGTCAGGAGAAAAAGGTGGAGAAGTGCTTATGCAAAGTATGTTGTGATGCACATTTCAAAATACTCTCCTTGCAACAGAGGGAAGTGATTCTGGTTAATTGCTTGAGAAGTTCAACCTTACCTTTGTGACTCCTGGGTTTCTCAACATTTCAGAATTTGATTATTATTAACCCTTCAATTAAATCTTAATTCAGTTCTTGAGTGGCAATGTAAACTCTGTCTGTCTGGACATATCTTCCATTTTGAGGGAGACAGCTGTAGACTGAATTAGATAGACAAAGAGAGTGCTTCTTAAAATTTTGAATATATCTTGATTTTTTTTTATTTTATGGCAATGTGCTTTGCGGTGTCAAATGTAAATAGGCCTTAAAATTTATCTGCAGATTTATATTTCAGATCGGCCCTGCCCAAAACCACAGATTCGAACTTCTTAAACTACCTCACTACCTACAAAAATCCACAAATCCAAAAATCAAGTTTAAGTGTTTCTAGAGGTTATGCCATTTTTAAATCCAACAATAGTATTTAGATGCGTGAATGACAGTAAATAGTCAATATGATGCTGAAAACGAAAACAAAAACCTGCTTGCTGGAAGTTTTCAGTATGACTGTACTGTGCACTGGATACCATGGCATATATTTTATGGTTGCCACTTAATTTTCACTACTTAAAGCATACCACATTACATTTTACTGTTATCATTGTCTTTACCAGCTTGGTTGCTAGTGTAATGGGGTTTGGATCCCATATAAATAAAATAAATATGGAGCTGGCATAGAAACACTTCTGCTGGTACTTCTTTAAATATAAAAAGACATTTGAACTATGCAAGGCAGGCAAAACCCTTAAAGATTGTAGCAAAAGCTCTAATAAAGTAATATGAGTCATTCTATCATGATAATGAGTTACTTCTCTTTCTAAGATTAATATCGATTGAAGAGGGGGAAAAGCGTGAGCCAAAATAGTGCAAACTTAGCAATGGAAAGTTCATTTTTTCTTCAGAGCAGGCAGTACCTCACTGGTTTTGTGTACGCTGCTCCTTTTTTCTTGATACGTTTGAGCAAATTATCTGTGTATTTACATTGATGACTGTATGCTTTGGATATTCTTCCCCCCCAGAATGGCCATCAGAGGCAAAAGTTGCTTTCTGGCTTCTTGATTCTGGATCCTGTACTGACTGAAGCAGAGGTTCCCAAACTTTACAGATTGGGTACTACCAGTAGTATCACTGCTGTTCTTCAAGCAGTTGTGTCTACACAACCTTAGATATTATTAGTAGCTAATATATTGCTACTGGTACATCATTCAAGAACATGCAATTAGAGAGCTACTTCAGATTCATCCTGTTTCCGTAACTGCAATTTCCCTTTTTTTTTTTTAATGTGAAAAAAGAGAAGTAGAAAGAAAAGGAAATCTTCATTGTCTGTATATTTCCAGTCAGTCAAGAGTAATTGCAATAAATTAGCCGATTTTAGATTTTGGTACTAAAATAGATATTGAAACAGGAATAGAATGTGGCATAATGTATGTGTGACATACAAAACAGGGATAATATTACGAGCCGAACAGAGTATAAGGCTGGTTTGATGTGTTAGCCATTCCTGTGAACTTCAGTATCAGAGGACTGACTTTTCTTTTAATGGAAGTACTTTCTGGAGGTACTTGCCTTCCTGTTATTTTATCATGCACGGCAGGGATGGTTTTCGTACTGGCCAGTAATACCAATGATTCTGAAGTGCAAATAATTGTGCTGATGGGATGATGTGCGTGTTTTGAAACTATAGTCCAAACCCTCAGATGGTGTTTCCTTATTCCCATTTCAAATTGGGCACCATACGTTATTTGCAAGGTTCAGATTAAACTGCAGCAAGGATGTAGTAAGCTACCTGTTTGGATCAGGAGGGTTTTGTTTGAAGAACTGTACAAATGCTCCTTAGGTGATTATCATTCCCCACAGTGGTAGCTGCACCTGGGTGCGAGTGATTTGTTGGGCTTTCTATGGAAAAGTTGGTTGAGTTAGTGTTATGCAGACTGGCATTGTTTGAAACAACTTGATATTCATTTTCATACACGGTATCTACTAAGATGTCTTTAGACATGCTACTCTGAAGTTGTGTGTGTTAGAGAGGGCAGTATTTGAGTGACAAAGAGCATGACACTGGGTTTTTTTTTCCCTATTTATGGTGTTCAATTTGGAGTTCTGGTGAAAAATTTTGGCTTGCGGAGCATCTTTGCAGTGGTATGCTGAAAGCGTGAATGCCAGAGGGAAATCCTCTGTTAAGCCTCTCTTTAAAAAACACATTCATACATGAACACAAAATCCATGTTCCTTTACTCTGAGATTTAATCAAGCCCTGAAGTTTTTAAACTGCCAGTTTAATCTTTGGGAATCACCTGCATACTCTCACTTGACTATGTGCTTTTATGACGACCTGTCCACTAAAAAAAATTGTGACAGGATTTGGTAAAATCTGGCAGGACCAGACATGGGCACAACACGCTCTCTATTGTGTGGCTTTGCCAAGAGTTGCTTTTTTACAACATGGAGTAAGACGGGAGAAGAGCTTTTGGATACTTGCGAATACATTAGACTGCAGGAAATGTGCAGGAGGCCTATGGAGCATACCTGCCAGATAAATTAGAGGTGGTCTTGATCTGAATCCAACCTCTCTCAGAGCTCAGCTCTGGGAATCCAGTTCAGATTTCTTTGATAAAATGAGGCTTTAGCCTTCACAGTTAAATCTTTGATCCCCAAGGCAGCCTTGAATGTGGGATTTTGGTTTTGACCCAGCCTATAGAGAACTTAATGACATTTTACCATAGGTTTCCAGCTCAGTTCCAGCTTGAGTAATTTACAAGTCTGCTGGCACTATTTAGCCCACACAGACCATGAAGTCGACCGTAAGTCCAAGTTGATGGAAAAACAATATTGCTAGAACAGAGTGACAGATGTTGATTATCACAAAGTGTCTGTTTAAGCGTTTTGTATGGATCCATTTCCTCGCTGCATACACCTGAAATTTTTGTAGAAGTTGCAAAGTAATTGTACTTAAAGCTGTGGAATCATCTGCTAAAGAAATTGTCAGAATACATTTTGCAAAAAATGACTGTTGTGGTTATTACTGTTGCTGCTCAGGGGAGCTATTCAGATGCCTCATTTATTGGAGCTTAATAGATTAAAAGTCCAAATTGAGTCTCATGATATAAACCTAATCAAATTCTAATCTGCATAATTTTCCCATAAGCAGCAACGGGAAATTTGTTTAATTTATGTTTCAGTAGTTGCCAATCATGTGTTGGACAGCATTGTTACTTTTATTTACCAAAATATTTTTATTGATTGCTTGCTATAACATCTGGCTTTGCTCTTCCTTTTTCACTAAGGAAAAATTTACTTTATTTGATATAATGTAGGATATAATGACATAATGTAGAGTCTCGCCTAACATGCTAATATATCATTTTTAACAGTGAGCTTTCCATTTTATTTGTAGTTATTGAATACCTGTCTCTCTGAACTAGGTAATACAGCTTAATTTATTTGATAAGTTTTATTCAGCATATTTATTTATTTTTGCCTGAGGTCTAAATATGCAAGGCTGATTAATGATTAGACTGAAAAGAATTTGGCATCATTTTATACTAAATTCTTTTAGCTGCAAACCTGCAAACTTAGATGCTACCAACTTTGTGCCCTAGAAGTACCTAGTGTAGGAAACTATTAAACAGTAAATGGAGAGTAGGGACAATTCAAAAATTAAGTTTGTAATGAAAGTGGCTAAAAACCCACAGGAATTATAATTTCTGATGTTATTATGTATTATAGCGTATTCCATAATAATTGCTGAATGAACACATGTTACTATTGCTTCTCTCTCTTTCCAAACATTTGTATAGTTCTAGTGGTCCTTTCTGAACAAAATAAAAAAAAGCAAAGAAAAAAAAAGTCTGTGAGAAGTAGCCAAACTACTCTCTAGCACCTGGGCAGTAGTATTAGGAGTAGGTGCTATACCTAGAGGTGCAATCCACCAGAAAGAATGAACAGTCACTTGCCACCAAGGGATAAATTTCCACTAGAAGAACAATGTGAGAGAACTGAATTCTTTCCCAACAGGAGTAGGCTTTGGAAAAGCAGGTTCATGACAACAAAGAAAGGGGAGAAAAAGTAGATGGAGAACCAAAGATGACATTACAATTACAAAACAGACATTACAATTACAAAACAAAACAAGACTTTAACAAATCCAAAGCACCTGGTATATTGGAAGGAGTTAAAATATTCTCTGACCAGTTTGTAAAAACACAGCATAAAATTGATGTGAACACATCCCAGGCAATAGGGTAAGTGTGAAGTAGTTTGGAAACCGTTGTCCGCTGCGTTCTAGAAGTCCTTTGTATTTTACTGTGTGTTGTCCTAGTTGTTTTCAATTAGAGAATTACCCAATCATTCCTGTTTCTGGAAGTGGCTTAGAAAATAGATGCTTAAAGACAGCTACAAGATGGTGCTAACTATCAGGCAATAAACTTCTGGTGGCCTGTCCCTTCTTCCTGTTGCACAGTGGAGAACCTGCAGAGTGTCTCAGTTTAATATTTCATTTCCCTTCTTGATAGCCTAAAAGCCCCAAGCAATTATCCTGGTTTGCTTGGCTGTAACCGTTATGCCTGTCTTCATGGCCCTCATAGGTTTCTGTGATTTACTCTTCTCGGTGCCATACAATGCTTTAAAACATAAGAAATTACTTTCCTAATTTTTAGACTTTCTGAATTGTTTGCTTATGCACTAGAGACTGAATAAGAAGTCACTGATGTACTGCTGGAGTACATTTTATGTTCCCAAGACAGATGTGTATAAAACAAGATGGCTGCATTGCATAACGGGAGTTCTAGTTCAACCTTGGCTTTATTGGCTGAAAAAAAAAAAAAAAAGGATATGTCAGGCCAAAGTAATCAGTAACCTTGGCAAAAACTTGCTTAGAGCTTTACAAAATTGCTAAAGCACTGAAAAAAATAAGGATGAAGACTCAAAAAAAAGGAAATTTAATTTTGTTTTCCCTTTACCAAATATAAAAATAAATTCAGTAAAATTGTGCTTGATTCCACTGAGAGTGAGAAGCTCTTGTCAGACTAATACTGGCCAGGAATATTTACTGTATAGAGAAATAAAGTTTCCATTCTAGCAGACACGAGGGAAGTGCTATGGCTAGTAACTGCGTATTATCTCACTTAAAGTGAGCAAAACAGCAAGGAGAGAACATCAAGGCTATGCTCTGCAAAGCGTTGGTAAAGAAAGCCCATTTGTTTTGGTAGCTTTGGGTTGTGTAAGCTTGTGGTGAACCTCGGCAGAGCTATGGTTTGGGTAATTACCACATGAGATTTTGGGGAAAAAAAAAAACAACCAGGCAGTTTCAGATGGATTTCATCTTGACTCTTTGTGTGCGTTTGATAGTGAAACTCAAAATGACGCTTAAACTGGGAAAAGACTCGTATAAGTACCTGTGAATAAAACTGTTATACATGTTTCTGCACTATGCTTAAAATATAACGCTATTTCTAACATATTATGCTGTTCACAATTGAAAATGGGAACAATGCGCTATCATTCAAAGCTAGACCTAAAGACGATGAAACTCCAGTCCTTCTCTTGATCTTTGTTTTTACAGCTTAATCCTGCCTCGCTAGAGCAGCGCAAGAACCAGTAGACCCATAAATCCTTTACACTTTCAGCATGTGGGACCACTAACGCACCCAACGGTTGGGTTAGTGGTCGGAACGGTTCTCACGCTTTGGGGAGCGGAAACTAGCATTGGTCCCACGGTGCTTTCATTAGAGCTTTGATTTGGACATTTTCACTACAGGTTTCTGTAATTCAACAGTATGAGAACGAACAGACGTTAGAGAGGAGCACTTTCTTGGGAGGAAGATGGCAGCTTGTTCTCTGTAACAGTGTCTCTCAGTGTTCAGTGCTCCAGGGGTTGTTCCGGTCCCAAAGCATTGGAGGGTTGTTACAATGGAGAAAGCTATCCTTCTTCACCCTCCACTCTCTGTAGATTTAGCATGGCCTATGTTTTTGGGCCCAGAGCATCTCTGAAGATGCTGCAGTCTCTGAGAGAGCTGGGAGCTTACGCAGTCACATCTGCTCTCCTACATTCCTCTCATTTTCCAGAGCTTCAGAGATAATCTCCAAGAGATTATTAGATCTTCAGGCACAAATTACAGTAAAAGTCAGAACTGAAACCAGAATTTAGGATTTCCAGGTTCTGAGGCCAAACTACAACTCTCTGTCTCAGCCCATGTGGGACACTGAAGCTAAATTGAATGGCTGTAACAGAGTCCCATGAATGTCAGCAGCTCTTTAGCTGCATGACTGCTGCTGAACTTTCCAGGTATACCCAAGTGGCTGTACTTTGGAGAATAACAGGTATAGTCTATCATTCAATTGAATTCACTGGAATATTAATGGACATTTTCAGCAAACAGTAGCAAAGGGATATAGCTGTGAGGTCCTTTTGTAAGAGAATTATTTCTTTTTCTCTGGCTCTGCTTAATGAAAATCCTTATCCCATATTCCTGCATGACAACTTGTTGGGGGTGTGTTTGGCAGTTCACCACCTCTGCGTTATTCATATATGCTCAAAATATGACTGTTGTTTCATGCTTCTTAGATGAGCCAGAGCTAGTTAATAGTATGTATGCTTTAAAAATTATATTTTTGAGAACTTTAGTGCATACATTACCCAGTGAATCCCATGACACCTTTCCCTAGAATAGCATTATTTAAAGGCCACTATCAGTTTACATGGCACTTTAATGACAAGGCCACAAGCTTTAGGTCTGCCAAGTGGATTTTCAGTTTGGGAAACTGCATTCTGCCCGTATAGAGTTCTAGTTTAGTGGAACATACATCTTTGAAAGGGGAGGGTAGCAAAGAGGAAAGGGGCAGGGGGGAAAGGGGAAGAGGATCATAAAGGATCCATTATGATCCTTTAGAACAATAGGTATTTTATAAATGTAACATAAAAATCCGGTTTGAGAATATGCCCATCTGGGTCTCAGTGAAATCAGTGGAACGGAAGCAATGCACATCCAAGAGCCAGATTTGTTTCTACATTAAAACCTCAGCAAACCTTTACTGGCCCCTCAGCAAAGTAAAAGGATATATTTACTGCTATGGAGAGCAAACCTTCCTGCATTTCATGGGACATTACTCAAAGTGAACTGCACAGGAACAAAAACCAGTGGTTTATGGCCAGCACAATCAGCAGATCACTTGGCCATCAGGCCAGTTGCTCCAAACAACATGTAAGCAGGGCAAACTATAATTATTGCTAGTGCTTTCAGTGGGCAGAAGTCACTGTTAAGCCATGCCAGCCTTCCTTAATTTTGAACTTCAGCACAGTGCCCCTGTGGCTCCCAGAATACCTTTGTGTTACTGCTGAGCCACAGTTAGTGTCCCTCTGAGTGCCTGAGGGGACCATGGATCAGCCTGGCTCAGGAGGCATGGGTCTCACAGAAGCCCAGTACTGCTCATCCCTTTGTAGGTGGGATTTTGTAAGAGACAAGGAGGGCTTGTAGCCAACTGGCCCTGCTGAGCTCTGAGTAGGACAGCTCGGTAACTCTTGGGAAATCCCCAGTAAGTCTTGGGAAAAAGAGCTTGCCTCCTTGTGGGGAGGAAGTTTCCCTGAGGTTCTCCTTCCACAAAGATGAAAACATCTTAAAGAGGTAGGATCTTGCCTCTAATGCAATTGTTTGGTTGTTTCACCTGCTTTTGCGAGCAGTAGAATCCCAGAGGGAGCTGGGAAATATTTCTTTGCACAGAATCAAGACGCTGAACCAGATGCTTTCTGCAGAGAACTGCAGGAGGCTCAAACTCCTTCAGAGCAGATAGCTGAGTTAGGGCACAGGAGTCCTTGCCTCTCAAAGAGAGTGACTTCCAACTGCCAATCCTCACTGATTTTGAGCACATCAGGAACCCAGATCCTGTGTTCTCTCAGACGCATGATATATTTAATCCACCATTTGGCAGCATCTTGTTTCAGAGAGGGACAGGGGCTTGCTACCTCCTGTTGAAGTCCAAGCCATTTCCTCAGTTTGATGTTGTGGTGGTTATCACCGTAGCCAATGGTGGTGGGTTGACCCTGGCTGGCAACTAAGCCCCTACCCAGTCTCTTGCTGACTTCCCCCCCAGCGGGATGGGGGAGAAAAGCAGAAGGGCAAAAGGGAGAAGAAACCTCGTGGGTTGAGGTAATGAGTGAAGACGAAAAATAAACCCAAAACAAAACACAAAGCCACAAAACCCAAGTGATACAAAGGCTAACTCTTATCGCTCAGCCAATACAGCAATTTAGTATTGGATGCAGTGGCTGCAGGCACTGATATGATTGTGCTGCGCCTTACCTCCTAACTGTTGGCCAAGAGAATTCCCTTCTCCAGAAGCCCCCCGCTGTCACTGTATTTCCTTACGCAGGGACTGTGCTCAGGCTTGCACAGGCCATGTGAATTTTACTCTAGAGGTTGATCCTGTTAAGCAATTGTAGCCACAGCTCCCTCAGTTGTTTGTTGAACAAGGAGACACTGTGGTTATAAGAAGATCACAACTATCATCAGCCCCATTTTACGATTTTTATGAGCGTTAATGGAACAAGGTTTGGGGACTGAAGGAGAAAATGGAATATGAAAAGGAAAATGAAAAGAGGCTGTGAGGAAAGCATGTCATTTCTAAATGAATGCTCTGTGCAGAGGAATTGAATCTTTTCACAGCTGAAAATGGATCTTAAATCTGATGCCTTAGCTTGTTTCAGCTTCTGTAATGAAATAGAGTTTTCCTAATACCCTGTGACCTGAATTTCTCCCTGCTTTATGGGTGCTATTCCTTGACGTACAAACCTGTATTTTCTCAAGTCAGCATTTGATGATGGATGTCAAAATACAGGTCATGTATTATGCATATAGCATTACCGATTTAAGGTGTTTACTTGTCAAGTTGAAGAAATTCAGAAATGTCACATTCACTGAATCTGCACAGCTGTCACTTGTAGTTATTCATGCCTTTAAATGAAAGTTCTGATAAAGCAGGTTAGTTTTCCTGCACTTTTTTTCCCCCCTCTCTTCTGGAGGAAAAAAATACAGAGCCTATCTATAGAATTTACGCTGTGACTTGGGAGCAGGAACGTGGCCTGAAGGTGTACGATGCCTTGTGACTCCAAATATAGGCACACAAATCCCCAAGTACTCAAATTTTCCTTTCCTGAAAATATTCCAAGATTTTTATATTTTTAAAGAGTGGATTTTTAGAAGTGTCTGAACTAAGCGGAGACAAGGAAATTAAATTAAGATAGCAGATATTTCTCACATCTTCCAAGACCATAGGACGAAAAATATTAAGACATGAGTCTATTTTTCATTCAAGGAGAAAACAAAATCCCTTTAACATGCTTCCTGCATTTCGGACTGAATGCACTGTGTGGGCAGTGTGCAATTACAGAGCTCCTGACAGTCTGTGTCTAACAGAAATGACACATTTACTTCAATCTTCTAACACCATCCTAGGAAGACAAATATTTGAAGGGTTAGAGAGGTGGCTACAAATAGCCTTCGATGGAGAATGTGCATGCGCGTGCCTCTCTGTGTGTGTGCACAGTGCAGTAGAGGGAGGGCAAGAAGGGCTTACACATTTAGACGCAGTTATGCCAACTTTCTTCAATTTTCCTTTTAGCTGGTGGGGAAATACTGATGTGCTCTTACCATCTGAAGAGCCTGATTCACTGAAAGATGTTTTGGGGAGAGAAAAGCCTTCAGGAAAAAGGGAGAACCAGGGCCTCTAGGGATGCTCCCAGCAGTACAACCCCTAGGGTGCATGGGAGCAGGATTAGTTTTCTCTGCTCTCAGATAAGTGAGTGTAAAAAGTCTTGCTGTTGCCATTTTGACTTGTAATTCTGCAGAGGACCCAACTGGGCCTGCCACTTTAATTGCTCAAGGAGTCTACAGCTACCTGAGCTTTTTTTAATGTAGTGTGACAAAAGCTCTGTCCTGCCTTTCCTGTAGCATAACAGGATGCAAAACTTAAACACTGGAGCCTGCTGCAGAAGGAGGTGTCACACTAATACCCACCTGTCCTCAGACAGCGTTCTCTCCCTTTGGAGTCCCACTTTAATTTTCCTGCTGTTGTGAGAGTGTCAGGGTTACCTCTATGTCGTGGTTTAGCCTCAGTTGGCAACTGAGCACCACGCACCGCTCGCTCACTCCCCCCCAGTGGGATGGGAGAGAGAATCGGAAGGGTAAAAGTGAGAAAACTCGTGGGTTGAGATAAAAACAGTTTAATGGGTAAAGCAAAAGCCGCGCACGCAAGCAAAGCAAAACAAGGCATTCATTCACTCCTTCCCATCGGCAGGCAGGGGTTCAGCCATCTCCAGGACAGCAGGGCTCCATCACGCCTAACAGTGACTTGGGAAGACAAACGCCATCACTCCAAACGTCCCCCCCTTCCTTCTTCTTCCCCCAGCTTTATATACTGAGCATGACGTCCCGTGGTATGGAATATCCCTTTGGCCAGTTTGGGTCAGCTGTCCTGGCTGTGCCCCCTCCCAGCTTCTTGTGCCCCTCCAGCCTTCTCAGTCGGTAGAGCACGGGAAGCTGAAAAGTCCTTGGCTAGTGTAAACACTACCTAGCAACAACTAAAACATCGGTGTGTTATCAACATTGTTCTCACCCTAAACCCAAAACACAGCACTGTACCAGCTACTAGGAAGGAAATTAACTCTATCCCTGCCGAAACCAGGACACTCTAACTCATGAGGTGGTGGCTGAAGGAACTCCCTTAGACTCACTTTGTGAGTCTGAGAAATCCCAGGCTCTGCCGTGCAGTAGTAAGCATTCACAGAGCCGATAGGGCTATCAGTCACAGTGCCAGACACAAGGAAACATCTGCAAACCGATACCAGTTGGGAATGCAACTCACTGTCACCATGCCGGTCTTATTGAATTAGTTTCAGCACAACGAATAGTATTAAATGACCAGCTGTTAACATTGCCAACATTTCCGATTGTCTCTAAGAAATCTGCTTTCTAAAGATTTTCTATGCACTGGTAATATTAAATAGAATTGCTTTGCTGTCTTAGGTTTGCCTATGGTGATGTTTTTGTCTCGCAAGCCTCTTGAAGATACCGCATCCGCTTCTTTTCTCCTAAGGAATTTCTTCACAGACTTTTCACTCCCTTTTTACTTATCCTGTCCTTACAATCCTCATGTTGTATCTAACTTTCATGTGATAGTCAGGAGGAAATTCATACTGGTAAGGGCTAAGTAAGTCTCTCTTCTCAGTGATTCTAGTTTTATTACCTATATGTTCTATATGTGATACAGACAAAACATAGGGAGAAATGAACTGAATATCAAATAAAAATTTAAAACCCATTACATCAAGAAGTCCAGATCTAGTGGTCCTTATAGTTTGTATTGTTTAGGGACAGCTTAAGTGTGATGGTAATTATCACTGGAAAAGAACCAGAAATCCCTCAGAAAGACAATATAAAGCCAGTACCACATGTTAACAACTACAGTTTAGTTTACAGATTTCCTGGTTTGTAAATTAGTCCCCAAACTGAAGAAAGGTAAAGTAGATAATATCATATCGTCATCTTCTGAATTCAGTAGCAGATGAATGTATCAATGAATTTAACGCAGTGAAACAGTTTCCACTCTGCAAGAAGATAATGAAGTTACATCAGGAATTAATTCATCTGTGATTAATTTAGAATTGGTATATGGAGAATTCAAAACTAGTTCAGACCAGTAATGACAGAGGATCAAAAGTCTGTCCCTGGATGTCAGGCGTGAAGTCAAAGAACTCGGGCATAATGTAGCAAAAAAATGAATATTTTCTCATAAATGTCTGTTTGAAAGTGAGCTTGGCTAAATCCTATTCCTAGCAGACAAATATTTGCTTAAAAATGCTGCCTTGACGTTGGTCTACATGAAACCCTGAAGTCAACTCTGGCTTCACCATCACTTCTGCAATAATGACATCAAATGAGCATTCCCATGCTTTTCGCTGCTTTAACGGACAAGGGAGATGGAATGCATTAGTCTCAACTGTGCATTTCCAGTCCAACTGTTGCATGGGCTTTTGTATAACTGCCTATTTTTCAGTACTTACAATCAAACTCCAAAAGGCTTTGCCTGGGTATTTTTTATTTAAAAAACAAACAAACAAAAGATTAAAAAATGCTCGGTGTCAAGAGCTCCATTGCAAACTGTGTAGAGAATCAGGCTGAAAACACAATCTTTTTTAGAGGTGAACCTTGCTGCTCTCCAGATCCTTTTTTTCTTTGAGTGCCTGCCAATGTGTTTCTTCTCCCACCTTTGTTGCCTTTACATCCCCAAAGGTATAAAACTCTTTCTAGTTTCTTTTCAAGCATTCCTCTTACACACCAGTTGAAAACCTGTGTCTTTTTCCTTCCATCCTATCTTTTTTTTCCTGTTAGAATGGGCCCTTCCATCCCCGTATTCCTATAATTGTAATACTCATTAAGTTACGTATTATGAATGGTACACCTGAAAAGAAAAAAAAACACCTTTGTGTAGGTTGTATTGCTCCTGGAAAACAGCTAGAAAATTTTAAATCCTGCATGTTGATCAAACCTAAAACCTGCTAATGGAAGCAATTTGTTCCTCGTGGTTGTAATACTGTTTACAAACAATACTCTTTAAAATGTTAATTGAGGTTTAAGGAAAGGTATTTGTTTCAGGATTACTTGAAATACTAATAGGACAAAATTAAACCTCTCTAACACTGAAGTTTTTATTTTTCTATTTATATTTAAGTAAGCATTAGTCTTTCCATTTTTCACGTTTTGATGCAAAGGCTACCTGGGATAACAAAATAAATTTCAGTTTCTCCATTAGCTACCAAATATCTTACAGTAGAAATGACCTGCATATTTGTGAAGGATTATGCTTTTAAGAAATAATTGTTGAAAATGAAGTCAATGGTTTTTTTTTAAATGACAATTTTTTTAACATACTTTTCTGAAAAAAACCCAATAATTAGAGATAGGGAATTCCCTGTTGGTGGGGATTTTTTTTAATATAGTTTGTCCTGTGTAAACTTTCTCTTTTTTTTTTTTTTCTTTTTTCTTTTAGGCTTTACACCCCCTGGGATGGATAGGTCATCTCCAGACAACAGTCCAGTCCATGGCCTGTTACGTCAACCCTCCATTACAACAGGAGCCAACATCCCTATTATAACAGAGCTAGGTAAGAAAAGCTAACTTTTATCCTTTCATGTACATTCCCATATCTTTTTCCCACTTCCCTTGTTATGCAGTCTCAGGGAGGTTACCTATACTGTATCTTACACTGCGATGTTTTCCCTTCCGATAACTGTTTTGAATTACTCTCTCTAAAGAAAGATTAGTAACAGTTGTTTCACTTTATTTGAATAACTGAAATATATTTCTCTCTTCCCTTTGGGTTTTCTCCATTTTCTTAAATAAACACTCTATCAGACAAGATGCTTTTTACATAGTGTAACAAATAAGCAGGGGTCTTTGGGCTAAGGTTAGGAAAGAAAAAAACCACAGTAAGTATGAGCAGACATTTCCTGTGCATTTAATCAATAGTAAGAGGCCATTTGTTTATTTCTTCATGGTCCAGAACTGTTTAATCATGTGTAACCAAACTCTGTATAATAGTATGAGACATTTTACTCCTGAGAATACGATGATGGTAGGTAACCAGGCTCTGATTTCCACTCTAGCTGTGGGTATTTATGTTGTCAAGTGGTGTGATGTGAAGTGCAGAAGCTGTTCTGTTTTTTTCATGGCAAATACAAACTTGATTTGTGGTCCTTTGTCCTTTTATTTTCCTTTTCAGTTTTATTTTTTAGAGCCTTACCTGTCTTTTTCCCTTACTTTATTCTCTTTCTGTACTTTCTTTTCCCCCTAAATACTTTACTTATTAGCTAAGCCTGGCAAACTTCTGCCTTTGGTTTCAATCAGTCAGGAAAAAAACAGTGGAACCCACATTCTAATGATAACTGAACTGGGTAAGAAGTGCCTTTTTCCTTCACATCACTGTCTTATTTTCTGTTGTTGTTGTTCTTACTGTCATCAGCTTTTTCTTTATTTATCTGGCTGTATCAGAGGGGCTACCCTCATGGCACTGCTTTGAATGTGTTTTATTTGTGGTTCTGGTTGAAACTGACTGTCTTGTTCTGGCCTTTCTTAATGATTTTTTTTTTTTTTCACGCAGCATCAATAAACCTTTGATCACACTCGTCTGACCTGCCGGCTGTTTTCATAGCACCTTCTCACCAATTCATTTTCTTTGGCCTGGGTCCCCACCTCCCGGACCCTACCCCCCACCACTAGTTTTTCTCTCCTTTTCTCTCTTTCTTTCGGTTGTTGTTATTTCAGCCTAATGTCAGTTTGGTGGACATGCCTTAGCAGTTCTCGCAGGAAGTCAAAGAAGAAGTAAAAGATACCAGAAAAGAAACCCCAGCACCATACTTTCCCTTAAGCTGTTTGTTTGTTTATTTTGGGGAGTAGGCCTTTTCTCAGAAGCTCAGGTTTTGAAGCTGTAAAAAAGCAGCCAAGCTTCTGCGTTGCTCCCTCTCAATAAAGAGAGCTCTGGCCAGCTTTTGCGAGCGGTGTTTGATGAGCATTTCCTATGGCGCAGCACCACACGTTCGAGCCTACCTCACCTAGCCGGGAGGCCTTTCGTAGAAATCCTAGCGTCCTAATTTGCATCAGGAAGATAAAGATATTGAGGATAAAACCACGCTTGCGGTATTCGGGTTAGATTTGTAGTACCTTGGAAACTGACACCACGCACGGCTAGCAACCTGGCGTCAAAGTCAGGTTATTAGTCTGCTGGATGTAAGTGGAGCAAGAACGTTGCTGTCAATAGTGCCTACTCTCAAGTAGCAAATTAAACTAAGGCACGAGCTCTTCAAAAAGTACATTTTGAAATGATACGTCGGGCTTTCAAATACTATTTTGCTTGAGAATCTGGAGAGTAAATTGATAGCCATTGTACAAGGAAAGGGGTGTTGTGGATATTAGTGTTTGCTAGGATGAAATTCTTCTGACTTCCAGGGCAGAACACTTCTCCGTTTACAACGCTGAGGTGTTATATTTTCATGGTTACATCAAGGAGTGGGAAGGCAGGAATTTTAAATCCTACTTCAGCTCAGGTCCTGACTTACTGTATGATCATGGCCAAGTACTGGCTCAACAGGGCTCTAAAAAAAAAGGATAACAATTCTCGTCTCTTTTAGACAGCTATTGTGAGGCTTTATCTATAGTTCTTCATGTTTTGTAAGCTAAGCATGGCAAGCTCAGTAGTGTACACAGGTTGGAAAAGGAGTGGATGGAAAATGAAACTATATAGGAAGGAAAGTCAGAACAGCAGGCAGCAGACTTTCTAACCCAAGAAGTCCAGAGCCGAAACCTGATCAAGTTAACAGCAGCTCTCATGTTGGTTTCAAAGCCCCCTGGATTGGCTCAGGAGACCTGTTCACGTGGGGAATAGGGGCATAGTCAATGCGTGCAGTTTCAAATGCTGAAAAAGTTTTTAATTTCCTTTCCTTGCATGGGAACTGAAATTAATTTGTCATTTAGTAAGTTAAAGGGTATTTCGATGGCATAGCTAAGCAGTCTTTGCTTTCATGCCTGAGGAGGACTAATATGGAAATGAAGCATTTCATGAAATATGATCCACTGATCTCAAGGAAACAACTATTTTTAGTGATGAGGTGGAGGCAGAGAGCTTAACTGTGACAATGAAATGCCAGAGAAAGTCTAAATGACAAATATTACTTTATTTGGGCTTTTTCTTTAGAACAGCCTGATGTAGATTCTTTTTCACACTGGCTAATATAGAATTTGTGGCTAAGGAAGTGAAGTTATGGAGACAAATATTTGAACAAAAGGCAGTGCTGCAAGAGAATAGCTAGAGTATTGCTCATTCATTCAGATAGATGCATGCTAAAGCCACAGTTTATACGCTTTTGAGCTGAAAGTGCATTAACACCACTCCAGTAAGAATCACAGCAGCACTTCTAACAGATGCCTGTGGGCTATATCAGAGTTTAATGGACAGCCTTTATTTTACAAAGGGATTCTGACTTGGTATCTTGTGATAACATTTCACTGTACATGCATACAGCCTTAGCCACTGTACCCGACCAATACCAAGATTGTCTCAATATATAAAAAAGCATCATGTATCTCATTTTGAGTGCAGGCAGCTGGTGCCACGAAGCTACTTTTACGGCAAAGGGATAGTCACCTTTCAAGAGCAAGAGAGTCACCTCTTACGAGCAAGATAATGATCAACAGATTTTTAAATGCACATTTTCACATCCATCTTGATTTCATTTTCAGTGACGTCAAAGACACAAGTCTGTGTTTCCAGACATATGCCGTTTCTTTTTCTTTCTGACTGTGTAATGTGTAAGGTCACATCCTGGTGACCCAGAAGCACCTTATGATTTATTATTATTATTATTATTATTTTCAGTAAATGATTCAAATGTTCAGTTCTTGGACCAAGATGACGATGATGATCCAGACACAGAACTGTATCTCACGCAGCCCTTTGCATGTGGAACCGCATTTGCTGTCAGTGTGCTGGACTCTCTCATGAGCGCAGTAAGCAAACAAAACCTTTTCCGTTCTTTTCCATTAGACTTATTGTGAAAAAGTATGAAAGCGTAGTCCCTTTTCCACAGGTAGTCAGAAGAAGACTCTTTTCTCTTAGATGGCAAGAGACTTTCAGAGCCTGAATTACGTTATTTTGTAGTTGGACACAGGGACCTTAAAACAACTGAGATATCTAGGCCTACCATGAGTCCACAATTTTAAAAGCAAAGAGAGTCTCATGTTTGGCTTTAAGGATAATATTTTCCAAAAATGTTGTATCTCCCTCCTGAAACCCAGACCCAGATTCAGTGTGTCAGTCCCTACTCTCACCGTTCATGTCAGACACCATCAACCGTGCTTTAAGCTTTTAATTTCCTGTAGCCGTGAACAATGTTCTGAGTATGAGTGCTGGGGGACACTGACAGGACTGTACGAAAGCCATTGTACACATCAAGTGAACTCTACTTGTGTGAAGAGAGGTCATCGTCTCTTTTTCACATGAGCTGTCTTGCGAATGAAAACATAAGTGCATGCCAGAAACTACAGATGGTGGCCTTCGGTTATGTCTACATTAGGGGTTTTGGTTTGCAGCCATAGTATAGTTTTGAAGCAAATACCTCGGTCATGGTCATACTCCTTTTCATCCTCCCTTGCTTCATATTGGCTAGGTTTTCAGACCAGTCTTGCTCTGTGTGAGCTGCACTGCTTTCAGAGGAACCTTAAGCTCTGCTAGATGTAGCAAGGACAAAGCCTTTTTAAAATCGAAGCATAGGCTTTCTGAGCTCCCCGTGGAATAAAGTTCCATGGTGCTGGGAATCACCTGTTGTAAACCCCATGTAATAGTAGATATGAGCAAACAGATCTTAAAGGAGCCAAGTGTGACCTTCACCTAAATTCAGAACGAAGCTTTTTACTTTTAAGAAAAAATCACAGTGATCTTTATTATTTGATATTTTATTTGTGTTTCATATTTATGTATCTGTATTTCATATTTTTATTCCCTGCTATATTCCTCATACGTTCCATCCACAGATGAATAATATCAGTCTACACTGATAAAATTTTATTCTAATGCAGCCTAGGAGTTTGCAATAAACTCAGAAAACACTTTTTTTTTAAGGTTATTGGCCATATTTTGCAGACGTGACAAATTCAGAAAGCCTAAGCAAGCACACTTAAACTCTGTACCTTCTCTAATTAAAATGTCTATGAATAAAATATTCAGCATTTTCACATTATAAATGGGAATAATTTAACGTGAAGGTTCCAAACTGTTATATGGAGAGCTGTTTATCTACTCACATTATTATCTAAATCAATGTCCCTGAATGAATCGTCCAGTAGGGCACTTCCAGAATCTTGGAAAAAGTAGGGTTAATTCTTCTGATTGCCACTGGCAGTGCCACAAAAAGAGAGCGAAATGTTGTGGACACGGTTGGTTTCTTGTGCAAAGGTATATCACGTAGATAGTAGTGAGGCGATAAGAAATATGCGGAACATGACTGTTCAGAAATTTTTACTTGGAACTTATCATATAATCCTCACAACATTTTTAGTTATTGCTAGCTTTTATTAACTTCTAGTTTTGACAACATGCCCGTCCGTTTCTGCAATTCCTTTCTTCAACAGAGTCTTTTTTTCAAACATTTTCACGTCTAAGTGGTCATATTATATGTCAGGGACAGGTGCAGCCTGAAGCCAGAGAAGTAAATGTGATAACAAGAGTAGAAAATTCTAACTTAGAAAAAATACTAATCAAGAAGACAAGCCAAGGATTCAGTCAGTTAGAATTGTTCACCATCCTGTCTTTTCTTTCACCACTTTGCTGATCGGTGGCAGCGGTATTTTCTCTTTTATTCCTCAAAGGCCTAGTAAAGACTTGGAAAAGTAAAATTCTTCCTGACCCTTCAGAAAGTGTTAAGATGTGTGAGATGTTTTCCCTTTACTATCCCTATTCTCATGGGAAGGATGTATTCTCCTTTCACTTCTTCTCCAAGGAAAAGAGTGTTTCTCACACAAACTAATCTACTTGCACTATATTATCTCTTTTTTTTTTTTTCTAGAGTACACTTGTTTTTAGGGACAGGCTTCTATTTATTCTGCCTAACTTCAAGCCAGTACCGGCAAACTGAACCCAAAATCCTAACTAAATTGTGAGATCTGCAGTCACGCTTTCATCCTATTAATTGCACAGGAATTCTGTAAGAAGGAAATAATTCACACTGTGCTGGCCTGTGCCAGCTCACTTTGAGACAAGGATACAGTTCGTTTTTCAATCCACTTAGTGATTCAGGGTTTTTTATTGCTTAGATTTTATAGAAAAATTCCGACTTATGATCTCTGTTGATATCTCTGGAATGCAAATTCCTTATATGGCCTACAATACAAACGTACAATGCATGAACTGCTCCGTTAAGAGTGAATCCCTTCTCACAGTAGTGGGGTTTTGTAGGAAAACGGGTATAAGAAGGATTAGAAAGTAGAATGATACCCATGCATACAGTGTTCTTTCTGACCTGCAGATGATTTGAAACATACATACAGATGTATGTCTATAGAAAAAGAGGTACAAAATATATTTAAAATAATTTGCTAAAGTGTTCAGTTGTTGAGTAATAATAATTCAACAGTATTAATCAGTGTTAAATTATTATTTTCTTTTCTATAATTTTATTAATATAGAAGTAGTGGACTAAACCCTATTCATGAATCACAGATTAGAAAAAGTGTTGTCGCTTTCAGATTCAAATCTGCATGCTGAAGATCATTACATTCTGCTAGTTTAGCATTACTTCCTATAAGATGACAGTATTAGATATTTTAAATTTGAAATTGTCTGTTATTTTCTTATTTCAAAGATAAAAGGTTTAACGAAGTTTACTTTTCAAAACGCTATCTACAGGCTGTCTACACACAGTTTGTCCTCCGCAGCAAAGGCAGGATATTCCACAAGCCTACGATTCACAGCGTGGTAGTTCGAAGATCATTGCTCAGAAGACAATAGCGAACTCAAAAACTGCATTGTCTTTTTGATGAGTTGGTAACAGTGGCCTCTCCAGGCTTCGGTCAAAGTGCATTATTGTACTCTGTGTGAAGACTGTAGGCATGGTTCATGTTTTAAGTGTGGCAGCGGCTATTGTTAAATCGCACCAGCTAATCATTATTATGTCTTTGAAGAGACATCTACTGCCATCAGAGACTTGAATGATATATTAATATTTGTTTTGTCAATATGCAAACCCAGGGACAGCGTATAAGTAGTCTGTCAGTCTCAAGGTGGCGCTGCTCCTGAAAAGCAAAGCACATTCTCGTCACCAAATTGGATGTGACTGAAAAACATGGGATCGGAAGCATCTTTTAGATAATGTGGATGTTCTGTAAAAAGACTATCTTCAGCTGTAAAAAAAGTTACATGACATAGAATAGCTTAAGAGAAGCAAATTTTTGAGGAGAAGTACTTCTTCCTTTTCTGGGTCTTGTTGAGATAGTACAGAAAATCCTGTGCGTGCGAGGAAACCAGTTTTATCAACACACAGTACCACCAAAGGTTTGAATAGTTGGCCTGAGAGCCAAACTTCTCTGTTATTCCTTTTGGCGCTGAAGCTACGAAAACCACAGAAATTCTGGCAGGTTGGCATCCCTCCCATACATACCGCTGACAATAGACTTGATATACTGTCGGAGTGGTGCCGTTAGAGGCAAGGATCTCCAGAAGCAGATTATACCATTTAACATTTGATATCCTAGAATTTATTTCCTTGTGCTAGAACTTTAGGTCCTGATTTTTGTTCTATAATACTAAATTCTACTTTTTCTTCATACAAACGAAAGCACAGAATGGAAAACAATAGTTAAAACAGTTAAAAATAACTTTTCAGTATATCCCTTATTTAAGAGTTCTCTCCCAGGGATCCTCACAGTCTTATTTATACACAAAAGAAACTGTTCTAATCTATGATATGGACGTTTTGAAACACAAGACTATTTTTTGTGCAAGTCTGTTCAGGGGCAAGTCTGTTACAAGATGCAAGTAGCATCTTGTAACCTAAAGTGTCCCAAACTTCTTTAAAGTTGGGACAGTATTTTGAGAACCAATAGATTTTTCAAACTGTGGAACGCTGTTATTTATTTTCTGCTGTTGATTCTGTCTCAAAGGCCCTTTTGTTATTGGTATAAGTTACTGATGTCAGCTTGGTCGTTCCTCAGATTTGGATAGATATTATTCATTCGACAGAATTCCTCCAACTTAAAGAGAAAAGCAAGTTAAAATATTTGTTTGAAAGCGATGTTAAAAACTGCATGCAGTGGAGGAGGAGTCGTCTTAAATGAAATCCATAAAAAACCACTAGCAAACACAAAAAAAAATGGCAGATATGACTTGGAAAATGACAATTTTAGAGTAATTATAAATGAAAGGCAAAGTGCTATTAAAGTTAAAGGAATGTTATTAAAAGATGTGCTAATTTTCAGTTAAATTTTCTGTAAAAGACCAATTAGTTTAAAAGGCTTGACAGCATTAACTGCAAAACATAAGCACTCTGGTAATTATACTTTAAAAAATGATTGAACAAATGGGAAAGCATCCCCGAAATGTTTGAAAGAGCTGCCCTACAATTCCGGAGCACAGGCTAGATGGCACTGCTAGCTCAGATATCTATGTCAGAATTTCCTTGCTATTTACCCAGTTTCAGTGTCTATGATGCATTTCCTTTTTTCTGTATTTGGACTACACCTATTTCATATTCTCATTCCGGATGCCGATTATAGCGATGTCATACAGATGTCCAGTGTGGGGTTCAGTTAATGGCAGCAGCAAACAAGTATTGCTTCAGTTATGATTTTACAGTCAACAGAAGGGATTCACTACCGTCACTGGAAAGTGTCTTGTTACTTTAAGTACAGCAGCACCTTTCCAAAGACATTCTGTAGATCGGTTTCTTATGAGTACTGGCATATCCAGGCCATGTACCCTCCCACAGAGCAAGTAGAAGATCACTCTCAAATTAATTCCAGTGTATTATTATTCCAAGGGAAATGGATATCGGCTAGTTCAGCTTTTCAGTGTCCCCCAGTTCCAAACTGGCAAGAGGTAATGAGAGGAGGCCGATTTTCGTGGCAATCAAAAGCGTGGACAGATGGGTTTTTCCTGAGGAGTGTTAAATACATTAGTACAGGAGGAAGTAACCCTATTTAGCAGAAGGTGACAAGTTACCGCTTCCTATTCACCCATCCTTTCTTCCTTATGGTTGGGCATTTTCCGATCGGTTGCAATGCCAGAGCGGTCCGTCCTGAAAGTTGGAATCTTTTCACTCATTGATGGCAAAAAACCAAAACCCATCATTTGGCTGCACTCATCCATCTGATTAAATGGTGACATCCACATCAGTCATGGTGTGAAACCCAAATTAAGCCATTGTTCCAAGATAAATGTTGCCTCCTTTGCTAATAAGTGTCTTAGCTTTGCCTTAACATTTGTCTAGCAGTGGGAGGCCTTTCTCCGGTGACAGCATTCTGTTCCATTGACAATAGACCTGATTCTTTTCTCATTTGCATCAGTTTCATAGTCGTGTATGGCTCCCAGAGTTACTCCCAGTTGGTACCTGACATAAGTCAGAATTGGGCCCATTATGTCTTAATTGCACTGGGATTTGGGGGGAGGGGTGTATTTTATTTTATTTTATTTGTATTAATGAATTTGTGACAGGTGCCTGACTCGATACGTTATTTTACTACTGCTTTCATTTCTCGGTTTAATATGAGATCTGTAGTAAAATGAGCGATATGGCCACGGTATAATTTCTTAGTAGATCATGCTCTAGTGAGCTACAACTGAATTTACGATAAGGGGTAATTGTGCACTTGCACAGTACAAAATTCAGATGAGCTAAGAGTATATGTGTTTAAATCTTGGATTCTGGCTATAGTTGCTATAATTTGAATTACAGAATAAAGCGAGAGAGAAAGAGTTGGAAACCAGTGAAGGCTGGCCTAATGATACCTCCTAAGGAGGTAATGAAATTATTAGTACAATTTTAGACTTTTGCATGTTTTACCAACCACTGCAAGTCAGCAGTCTATAAAACCAGGCTATTTTACACGAACCAGCTTCCATCAGTCTTAGAGCAGGTGAACATTTCTTCCCATAGTTGGCCTCATTGTAAACCAGATTTGAAAAATCTACCAGTTTTATATGCTTTGCTTTTGTTTCGTGTTCTTCTATCTTGATTTATAGATGTAAAACTGAGAATAGCATTTTTGAATAATACTGAATATCACTCCTTAGAGAAGAAAAAGGAATCAAAAATACTGAATAAAAGAGTGGGGAAGGCATGAGAAAAGCTACTGTTGCAGAAAATGGTACGCTTTTGTGAAGATGTGTGCTTAAAGTGCCATATAGAATATGTTGAAGCACATTTTTACTGAACTGGCTTTTCCAGCTTCTACAATTGCAGTGCCTCCAACCTCTAGATCTGGCAGAATTTGGCTTTATATCCGTGAAACCGGTGTCGAGTAGCATTGCTGCCTAACTGCAGGAGCGCAGGAATTGTGCTAATTATTTTAGTTCTGAGTGGTATATAGTATACACTGACAAAGGCTAAGAAAAGAGACTAAATTTAATGACAATTTTTTTATTCTGAGTACTTCCATGTTGGAAAAGTATAGTACAGCGGGAAGAGTTGCCAAAGAGGGCAACTCTGATTCTCACCTCAGGGACATCACGGAAGAAGTAATTGAAGAATAAACAATCGTGCCCGAATGTCTTCTCTCTCTCACCACGGCAATTCCTATTAAACATCATGTAATCACTCCAGACTTCATTCCTGCAAGGGGTCACATTGATTTTTCTATATGTTAAGAAAGGTTTGAGTAGTAACACTTGAATTGTTACACAGTGCATCCACATATGTAAGAGCTGATTTGAGATTAGCTGTTGTTTTATCCTAACTGAATCTTCCTGAACCCCTGCTAATGTCAGACAACTCTTTACAGTACACTTTGTATTTAAAATATGTAGTGCCTTACCCAGGCGAATTTAAAATAACTGGAGTTGATGAGATGCAAATATTTGCTTTTGGGCATGTATAGCAATAACAATATGTTCCTCTCATTTTAATTTAGTCAACAGGTGAATGGCATATATGCCTATGTAAATAAGCAGAGAAGCTTGAAGTTATGAAACTTCAATGTAACAGTGAAAAACGTTGCCGCGTAGAATTCATTTTCTCCTGTTTTATCTGTCATCACAAGCAAACAATAAAACTGAGGTTTCATTATACAAAGGAAGAATATCAAAGTAACATGGATAGGAAGCCAGTTCTGCTTTTTGATCTCAGGATAAAATATTTCAACCTGTACCTCAGTTTACCCATGTATTAAATACAATTACATTACATGGATAGGGCAATGAATTTCATTGAAAAGTATTATTTAAAAAGTATTATCTTTGGACAACAAGCATTGTTTGAGAATTCAGCATTCATTTTTGCTTTGTTGGATTACAGACATTTGTTCCAAGTCCTAAGTTCAGCAAAAGTCACAAATCTAGCACCGGAATCCACCAATCCAGTAATGTTAGTCCTGGGTACCCTACAGTGAGCTCATTTTCTTCTCGTATGTCCCCCACGCTTGCAAAGGTTCTGAAAACACAGGCATTAGTGACATTGTAAGCGATGGTGTCTCCTTTTTTTGTTCAACATTATTTTTTGCCCAGTACGTTGCATTGCAGATATTTAACTGAGTATCTCTGAACTATACCGGTATACTTTTAAGTGAACTTGAAAGTCATTCATCTGGCATTAAATTAATATTTAAAATACCCATTGTTTGCCTGACAGACCAGCAATGCTACAGATGCTGGCAAAATGTCAGTGTGGAGTAAATCTTCCCTAATAAACCACACTTACCCTATACCCTAGAGTTTTTTAAAAGGACCACCAGGATCCCAAACTCATCATACATTTATCTGGAATGAACTCAAGATGTTTAATTGATACATGCTTATGTCTGAACACTGTCAAGTCTCGTAATAAGATGTTTAGTACAATACATCAGTTAGACTGCTAGAGTCCAGCCACAGTAATAAGTAATGACATTTGCAGCACAAAGGCAGCTCCCCAACGAATTGGTGACAAGAGTAAAAAGGCAATCTAGCCTGTGTAAGCTTTAAATGTGGTCTGAATTTTACAATTACATGTCCTAAAGCCCATTATTAGACATGAAGGCAATGAGAAGGAAAGCAGTCATTGCATCACTACTAACACCAATTATAGGAAACATAAATCATTCAAATTTTTGTACTTTAATAAAAATCAGCCTGAATTGGTGTTTAAAAGGAAGGATCTAGTGTAGGAGCCTAATGGGATAGAAGAAAATAGAGTAATTGGAGGCTGCTGTCTTTTCACTTTCTATATAAAATTATTTGAAGAGACAGCCAAGAACTTTAAACAGCAGAAACCCAGAAAAGTTGTAATTTGGATGTCTTCAGTTGTGACTTTAATGGTGTTTGCTTAAAGAGCTTTCTTTTATCTCTGCAGACATACTTCAATGACAATATCCTCACACTGATACGGACATTGGTAACAGGAGGAGCCACACCAGAGCTGGAAGCACTGATTGCTGAGGAAAATGCATTGAGAGGAGGTTACAGCACGCCCCAGACACTTGCAAACAGGGACAGGTGTCGAGTTGCTCAGTTGGCTTTGTATGATGGGCCGTTTGCAGACCTAGGGGTAAGATCACGGGGGAAACGTACGACCGAGGCTGGTCTGCCATCTATTTGTTTTCTCTCAGATGGAATTAAAAATCTATCTTGATTGGCGTATAATTTCTATTATTTAATTTAATAGAGCTTTTGGATCGTTTGACAATTTACAGCACAGGGTGCCAGGTTTGCTCTTAGCCTTTTTAAGAAGCTATATGACTTCCCAGGCTCCTTGCCTGGGTATTTCATACAGAAAATCCTGTGGTTCTTCTTAGTTGTCAGCTAATGAGATGGATGAGCTGACTCGGATTATATAACCATTCTAACAATAATCCATTGTAAACATGAGGAATATCTATACCTTTGTTGGGATTTGATAAGCTTATTTAGTCTTTCCACGGAGCTTCCAGTTCGTGCTTAAAATCTGCTTATCAGCTTGAAAACAAAGCTATAAGGTTTGTTTTCTGCTGTTTCTGGATGAACTAAAATTCTTGCAAAATCCTAATTTTCTGACGTTTTGACTCCACTATCCTAAGAGTGAAGTAAATGATGATGATGTAGGATTTGATATTTCTTAAATTAACCTTGTGTTCACCAGCTCTGTTCAAAAAGAATGGAGCGACCTTCTTCACAGCAGTGACAGGGAATCCCAGTTTAAGGATTAAGGGTGATGAGAGTGCACAGATAGAAGTAAACAGCCTTTCAGTTCATGTAGAAGTCCATTCATAGCTGAGACTAACAGCTCATCAAAACACTTGGGCATGCGGCATAACGTTTCCACAAATAAAACGAGCACTACCAATCCTTCAAACGCTATTTCGCCAGAGCCTCAATTGCACTACATCAGTGAAGGCAGAATGCATTAACACTCGTCACTACTTAAGAGTCAATGTTTTAGATATACAAATCATCAAATCTAAACTTTTTTTTGCTAATCAAAACATTTTATATTATTTATGAAAAATGGCATACAGTTCATCATTATTTTAAAGCGGGAGATATTTTATTATCCTTTTAACCCCTCAGAACTCTAATTTCTGTTGTGCTCCCCGGTGAATTTATTTGTCTAGATGACAGTATGGCTACTGCCAAAAAAGGGTCAGAAACACTAACAATTTTAATACCACAGTTAACGTAATTCGTAGAATATGCATTGTTTGGTACCAAAATTTATATTACCAGCTTAAAGCAAATCATTCACTCTTCCCAGTTTACCGTCTTTTCATGGACCAAGGCTCTCCAAAATAATGATGACTTTACATAATTATTTATTTGAAATAAAACATTTAGATTATTCATTTCCTTGGGTAAAAGATTCTCAATTGTGACAAACAACAGACTGTCTAGACATTGTCCTTTTTGTACAGGCTCTTACTGAAAATCCTGTTCCCTGACATTGTGTTAACAGAGAAAAGGAAGGAAAAAAATGTGCTGTTCTCTTTTTTTTCCCCCCCCTCTCCTTTCTTTCTCCTAGGATGGAGGTTGTTACGGAGATCTATTTTGTAAAGCACTGAAAACATACAATATGCTTTGCTTTGGAATTTATCGATTAAGGGATGCACATCTAAGTACTCCCAGCCAATGCACTAAACGGTAAGTCCAGAACACCTCTGCTTCACTGTTCTTCAGTCTTCTCGGCAAGGAAGTTCCCAGTGCCTGGAATAAATCTTAAAAAGAGCTTTCTCCACTTTTTACGTAACTTTGCCACAAAAGCTAACTCTTTGAGGACTTCATGATGACTCTTTAGCTGAGTTTGAATCACAGGCTGGATATCATAGCATAAGTTTGCAGCTAATTTAAATCCAAAATTTTTAAAATAAATTTTCAGAACATATCTTTATCTTGTTTGATTTATGTTGATCCAGTGCTTGCATACAAGGAAAGGACTTCAGTTTGCTTATATCAACCAGCTGTAAGTTACTGGACAATAATTTAGATTATAGTAGCTAGACTTCCTTTTTTCTGAATGGCCAGAAAATACTCCCGTGGGCTTCCCATTGGTACTATCTGTATCTAATCATCATTTCCTCCAGTAAATGGAAACCCTTCTCTTGGCAGGCCGCATTTTTACTTCAGCAGCACCAAGGCTGACCTCAGTGCTTTAAATAGAGCAGACACATTTCCACCTTTGCAAACTGAAGGCCATTTAGCAGCTTACTTGAAATGTGCCTTAATTAAGTGCCTACTAGAAATACACACACGGACCCACACCAGAACTATCACAAATCTACCATCTGTTACTGTTTCATTCTCCACAAAAAGCATCATTATTGGGTGAACATGGCAATAAACAACCCTGCAGCCCACCGAAGCGGTTTCTTCTGTAAGGATTTGGACAAATTGGGTAGAAAAAATGATTTTCAGTTTAGATTTACACTGTACTTGCTATACTTGGGATTATTTGTTGGATTAATAAGTGATTTCTGTCCCTGAGGCAGCTAAGCCAGATTTCTTAGGAGCACTTTCTTTGAAAAGAAGTTGTGAGCTTCATGATCTATTTTTACTCATTTCTTGCTTGGACAGAAGATGCCTATTGTCTTGCTCAAATATGTTTTTCACATGCACGAAAAAATTTAGCAACAGCGTCCATAAGTCCTTTCTGTCCTGAAAGGGGTTTAGTTGAAGGTGAGGATTCATGAAATTGATAGAGTTTTTATTTCAGGCCTGTGATGTATACTTAGCAATGCTGGATTCTTGGATGTTCAGATTTCTCTTTATAAATGTTCTTTGAGGCCATGAATGTACATGTGAAATGAATGAACAAAATTAACCTCACTGCAAATTTGCTGGTATATTTTCCTGAACTTGTTTTATGTACAGTCACAATCCAAACATAATTGTATCCCTTGCTCTATTGACAGTATCTAAATATTTAATAAATATATAGTAAATATGTATTTAAATATAACTGCACCTAAAATCCTCCTCTCCCTGCTTTTCAGCCATTCTTTTAAATACCGTTGCTGGTGGGTATGTTACTCGTTTTTGTCAATATGTAAATCTGTTTGCTAGAGTCATTACATTACGGTGCAGCTAGAAAAAGGAGGGTGATTTGTATGGTGTCTTCTCTGAAAAACCATGACGTGATTCATTTGAAGAACATTCTACTCAGACAGTATGTCTGTGCAAGAGAAAACATACAAAAAGTGATATCTGACATAAGAAGGTCCTAAATCACAACGGGTATTATGTGAGCTAAAATTAGGTATGGATTGAAGGAAACAGAAATGCAAAAATCTAGGTAAATGTTCATGAGATAACAACTCTAGAAGAAATTTTTTAGTACAAATCTAAACCTGCTTTCTCTTCCTTTCTTTCTTTCTTTCTTTCTTTCTTCCTTTCTTTCTTTCCAGTTATGTTATCACAAACCCACCGTATGAATTTGAGCTTGTGCCGACAGACTTGATCTTCTGTTTGATGCAATTTGACCACAACGCTGGCCAGTCCCGGGCCAGTCTTTCTCATTCCTCCCATTCCTCCTATTCTTCCAGCAAGAAGAGCTCATCAGTTCACTCCATCCCATCAACAGCAAACCGACCGAACCGCACCAAGACCAGGGATTCCCGGGAAAAACAGAAGTATGTGCAGGAAGATAGACTTTGATATGTGTACCTGCTCCCACTGTGTGTGAAACTTGCATTCACCACCCATTCTCCCCAGTTAATGTTTCCAGCAGTAATGTTCCCTGTTTTCCCATGGAGTTCTCCCTTTTTGTACACATATTTTGCATATGTATGACAGTGTGCATGTGATTGTCATTTTTATTTCACCACCATAAAACCCTTAAGCACAACAGCAACAAAGCAGACGGACCAAAAGTTATTTATGATGCTAGGGGAGAAAAAAAAAATTCTAAACCCATAGGCACACTGAAAACATAAATAACTCACTGCAGTTACTCGACATATCAGAAAATAGAGTATATTTAACATGAACACTTGCTCTTGATGTCAGAGTTACACAAAGAAAGTCATTTAGTGCAGAAGTGTTGATGTATGTTGCGGTAGGTTTTTTTATATTCGTATTTACAGGAGTTGCTACATTTATTTGAAGCTTATAAAACTAACCCATTGAAAAAAAAAACACAAAAAACCCAAAAAAAATCATCAACCAAAAAAATCCCTACTGATTTTTCACTCTCAAAGCTTATATTGTATAGGGCTTATACTCTTTGTATAGATTATTGCTACGCACCTGCTTTATACCAAAGCAACATCAGGGACTTTTCTGCTTGTTTAAGGACTTTCTCTAAAATAGTAGCCTTTCGGAGATAGTATCTTTTCCCTTTAACACTGAAATTGTCTAGGCATGGAGTTGTAAAACTCCAATGGTTTAATTTAAGTTTAGAAAGAGTCTAATTGCATATTAAATTATTATTCTGTCTATTTATACTGCCACATGAATAGCTTAATTTTCTTTCACTTTTGACATTTGGGATAAAAAGCCATATGTATCATAAATATTGGATGTAAGTCATTAAAAACTGCCTTTCTGGGACTTTTACATCTTTAAAAGGTGAATTAGTCACCTTATGTACAAAATAAATAATGTTCAGAAAAGAGCAAGCATTTTTCTATGCTTAAGTATCAGATCTCGAGGGACTTTGTTCCTTTCCCCAGATGGTAGTTTAACTTTTCCAAGTTAGAGTGGTGGTATAAATCTTCCAACAAGAGTCCTAATATGCGAAGGTCCTCCAGAAATCCTGCTCCATGTTCTAGCTGGTTCTTTTCAACAGGCGCATGCCAGTATGCAGGAATACAGGGGAAGACAACTGAGTGCCTTTAAGATCTCTCCCATTTGGGAAGAAACGGTGCTATGCCCTAGACAGCTGATGAGCAGAACAAGAGGGCTGGGGTGGAAATATCCACTGTGCTGAGGCATCATGTTCTAGGCACTTGCCAGAGCGTGGTTCTTGCAGATTCTCACCAATGACACACCTAGCCAAACAAAAATCGTGGCAGGGAATTAAATAAAGTAGCGGAAGGGAACCTATCCTAGTCAGCCATAGAAATGATACTTCAAGCTTGTTTTTTTAATGTCAAATGCCAACCTTTTGAAATACAGAATTAGTTCTAGGTGGTATGAAGAGTTTCCCAGGGTAGGGAGGCCAGAAACACGTACCACCTTCCCTGGCTACCCAGCAAGAAAGCATGCAGACAGAAAATAAATATTTGGATGCAGGAGTGATTAGCATTGTAACTGCCAACCCAGACAAGGTGCTTTTATGGTTAGTGTTGTTTTCTACCTTCCCCTTCCCCAAGCATGATAATTTTGAAGACTTGCTTGCTGTGTGAATTGACAATGAAGCCAAGCACTTTTACTGACAAAACCTGGAACCATATAAGTGGGCTACAGAGAGTACCACTGCGCAGTGTTAAGCATAATGATTGGAATGCAGTATATATGTGTGTGCGCATTCAAATGCAGCTGTAAGTCCTATCAGCGAAATACGTTGCAAATTATCGATGCTCCCCTACAAACAAGTCTATTACAGTTGCTCTTCATCATAAAGACAAATTCACGTGTTTCTTTTTGCAAAGAAAGTTATCATGTTTTGCCCTAAGAATATTTATTACTACAAGGATGTGCCAGTTAAAGTGCTCAACAGGAAATATGACAGTTTAAAAGCATTGTAAAACTTACATAGCTTACTTCTTTTTCTAAAGTGCAACAAGGATGAATAGAATGGGCCAAGGTATGACAATTAATGGTTCTGCATGACCTAGCAACTGCTGTGGGTTTCCTTCTATAACTTTGTCCTTGTGAAAACTTGTGAAATTAAAAAAAAAATAGTTACAAACTTTATTCAGTTATTGGTTTGTTTGTTTGGTTGGTTGTTTTGTTGGTTTTCTTTTGCCTTTTTTTTCCCTCCAAACCAGAAGTAAAACTGGCTGCTGCTGCTGCTGCTGCTGTTGCTCAACCCTGTTTTATTTTTTATCCTCTCATCTGCTTGCCTTTCTAATTGCACGTGTCCTTTTGTAAACACCCAGGTTCCTGCTCAGTGAAGATGCCTACCCTGGTGCAGACATGACTTTAATTTCCCATTCCTCATTACAATTCCTTCCCTCCCTTCCCCTCCCTACTCCCCTGTCCCCCGTGTATGTTCATGAGCATCTTTTTATGTTGGCAATATTGACTGAAGATAGTCGAGAGCAGTTATGCATTTTGGAAGAATGTTAATGGCTTTGACACCAAAATGCTTTTCCATTAATGTTTTATCTGTTTTCCATTTAGCAGAGGAAGGAAGGGTGTTAATCTGAAGCCACTTGTCACATACTACATAATTATTTTATCCAAAAAAATAGTATTTGTATAACTGTGCAGCTCAAATAGAAAAAATATAAACAGTGTACATTAGAGAAGCAACTTGTCTACTTTGTGAGCAACAGAAGAGGAATATCTAATATGGACGCAAATCTGAATTCTTCAAATCATATTGAAGCCTAATTCTCCTCCGTCTTCTGTCCTAAAGTCGGAAGTCTTAAAGTTTTGACTTAGTTATACCATGTGCAATTTTCACTGCTAACTATAGTCAAATTGACCGAATAGTTTATTACAGTGATGAAGATTTTCTGATACGGATATTCTAATGAAATTGGGAGGTTGGTCATTACAAGTAGAGGAACGTTTAAATCAACTACGTTACGTTGTCAACATTTTTTGTATTGGAAAGTAACAGGAAATCTCCCGTTTGTTCAGAAACCTATCCCAAGTCAAACGTTCTTAGTAACTACCCTGGTTAGGTTTTGAAAGTGGAAAAGCAGCACCAATGTCAAGAGATGACATTTTAGAGCTTTAAATGGAGGTCCTGCCACTTACTTCAGTCCCAGCATGGTTTCGACAATGGAAACTAGGTTCTTAGTCATTTTGTTGATCTGAGTGTTGACACAAAACCACATCTAGCAAACCTGCAGGTTCTTGGCATGGGTTCCCACTGCCCTAAACTGGCAGAGTCAGGCATTTTCCGGTGAAATTACCATTGTCAAAAGTAAGAACTTTGCTAGTTTAAAACACAAAAAAATCAACAAGAGTTGATCCAGAATGGCATTTTTGTCCCAAAACTTTAGTTGCCTTGGGGCAAAATAAAGGCCTTCACAGAAAGTAAGAACAGTTTCTTCTCTCTCCCTGCAAATTACTTACTGCCTGCTATATGTAAAATATTCATCTGCCAAACAAAGAATTGCTGTGGAGAATCTTTCATTACTTTTTTCTCATACAGGAAAAAATTGCATGGGAGAATTTTCAGCTTAGCTATAAACAAGCTGCCTATGTGGAGGGGGGGAGGCACACAAACACATACACACAGACTCATTTGAAACTGCAAGTGTCATGAAAGAAAAAAAAAAAAGCGTGTTTAAAACTATTGCAAGGTAACCTGGGATGATGGTGAGAATACAGATTTAGTAAATCTTTGTGTCACGTTTAGCTAGTACTTTCTTTGCCTCTGCTCAGAAGAGAGGGTGTTTCACAGTGACATTTATTCAAATGTGATTACTCAGACCAGAATTAATGACAGAAATTTAAAAGCACCAGAACAATAAATCTGTTGGAGAGAATTGCTAGAGTCTTACACAAGTTGAAGAAATCTGTATTTTGATCATTTTACTTTAGTTATTTATATCTTCTTATGCTGCAGGGAAAAGTCTTACACAAGATGTTAATTTTTATTTATTTGTAATAAGAGCATGAAGCCTTTAGAACCTCCGTGGACACATTGGGATGCTGATAGCCCATTGCAAACACAGGTGTTTGAGGGGAAAGTAAATGTTTTCTGCTTTCTGATACACGAAGTTACTTAGCTGTTCCAACACCTCTCAGGTGGTGCTGTCAAAAACAAACCCGTCAAACAGTGTAGGAAGATGAGGGACTCTCCTGAACAGCTCTTAATGAAATAGAAAACTATGCCTGTTCTCACTATAATGTAGAAACACATATGGTAAGGATCGACATGCCAAAAGGGAGAGAAACAGACTGAACAGGACAGAGAACTGAAAAAAAGTTGGTGAATATAACAAAATATGAAGACTTAAAAAAGGTTTTCTGGACTGATTTAAAGGAAAGAGTAAGTAGTTTGTTTAAGATACGTAAAAATCTGTGCTAAGACTTTGAAAGGCGTATCGAAGTCAGACTGTGGGCGTAACAAAAAAGCTTGAGAAGTGGGTAAGGGATTCAAGAAGGACATTTAGTAATTGGGAGCAGAATATCTTAGTGGCTGTGAGTAAAGATGAGTGTCAAGCTCACATTTCAAAGGTAAGTATACAGGTCGATGGACTTTCACAGGCGACTTGTCATTATGTGGTCAAAGACAATTTTAACGGCAGAAAAGGAACAGGAAAGGTATAAAGCTGGGTCCAAGCATTTGATGCTGGAGATGATAACGCCTGGATCAAGGTTTCACCACTGGCAAAAAGAAATTTAAACAGAAAAAGAAATTAGAATCTACCAGTTTCTGCACTTATTATTTATTTTCTGTATTTATTACTTGCCAGGTAAAGGCAAAAAAAGACTTGATGGTGTCTTTTTAAAGATCAGCTCCCTGGATATGAGTTTTATTGTAAAGATTAGCGTATAAACAATTGCCTTGTTTTGAAAATTCCAGGGAAAGCAGGGGAGATGGAAGTGCTTTACACTGGCTGCTGAGAAACACAGTGCAGTTCATCCCTGATCCTCAGCACTCATGCAGTTCTCCCCTTTCTTGCGATGAGATTGAATTAACTTGCACCAACTTCTGTTTGTAAGGAAAGTTTGTGCACCATATGTTAAAAAAGAAGGTAGAGATAAAAGTTCACAGTGCTTAACTTGCCTCAAAATCATTTTAAACACAAACCATTAGAAAACTGTTAGTTTGAAATTGTTTATGTGATCTTGCAAGGCTTTTAAAACATGATAACCATCACACTTTACACCTCTCTGAAAGGTTAGTTTAATCGTAGATCACATAAAATTGGTTTCCACAAATGCATAATGGTTCATATGTCACACTTGAACTAAATGGTTTTTTAAATGGAGCTGAAATTATTTTGATGTGTACACATTCCCAGATTTTTTTTTTCCTACAACCTTTCTTAAACCAGCCCCCATCAGGAACCATTCCCTTAAAGTCTCATTAATAATTCAGATGTTCTGATGACTTTAAAAGATCTATGGAATTGAGGCTTTTTTTTTTTTTTAACTGCTTGACAAAAAGATAAATGAATGTAGAAAGAAGCAGTAGGAGTCTGGCAAGCTGTAGATCATCTCTGAACAGATTGTAACTTTATCATTCTGTCAGGAAGAATAATTTAAAGCACTTAATCAGTTAGCTTCAGTGTGCAGGATGTAACATTATGAATTCCTATCATCCAATCTGTTCAAATCAAAGGGAACTTAATTATAATAGGTAAGAGAGAGAGAGAGAGAGATGGGAGATTGAACATTGTTCAGACTCGGGCAACTTTAAGGTGGCAGGGAACTATTCACCTGATCACAAATGAGTAGGATATTTTAAAAAGTAGGATATCATTAAAAAATGAGTAGGAAATTTTAAATATTACAAAATATTATTTTCTAAACTGTCTTTTACAAAATGACAAGACAGTTGTTCTGTTTACCTTCAGTAATAAGCCACTAATGATTAATACGATTCCTTTTTTTCAGTTTAAATTTTTTAAAACGCATAAGCACAGGTAACAAATATATCTGCAAGACAACGACAACAACAACAACAAAAGATGGATTAAACCATTTAGGGGGTTGTTGTTGGGGGCTGGAGGTGTTGCATGTAGATCCTTAAAATCCATATCAAGTATAAGTGTTTAAATTTCATATTCATGAAAGTGACTGAGAAGTCCAGTAATTCTGGAAATCAATCCACTTCTTTAGAGGCCCTAACTTGGAATCTAGTTGCTTATTTGTATGCATTTATGCCCAGATATTTGTCCTTTATTCTTCCTCATCTTCCAGTTTCTGTTCTCTGCTTCACCTCTTGAGCTTTTGCGCTCGATCCTTGGGTTTCTGAGGTGGATTTTGCTTTTATTTATTTATTTATTTATTTAAAATGAGCACTCCTTCCACTCCTGCCCTGATTCCAGCCCAGATACAGCAGCATTTCAGTGGTAAGCAAAAGTGGCAGTTTGTATTATGCAAGTGAGACACTAAAGCTTCTGAAGCATTTTGGGTTCCCCATTGGAATGAGAGGTAGTGCATACATGTAAGAGAGCAGCTCTGTTGTGCCCCCATTGCAGAATCCCATCCCTGGAACCATTTGTGCCCACTCTCTGCACACCCATCTCTGGAACTTGGGGAAGGAGGGTGAGCATGGAGACCCCTGTTCACAAATGCTTGTCAAAGCACAAGCACCTAACGACCATCAGCGACTCCAAGACCAGGAGTTTCTAAGTCTTTGAATAGAGATACCTTGTAAAGTTGCACACGTGTAATTAAGAAATGACAGCAGTAATTGCTCTCAAAAGGGCTTACGAAAATTCTTTTGCCTTTTTTTTTCTTTTGAGAATTTTAAGAAGTTTTTGTCCACATCTGCCTATGAACAATGCAATATAGTGGTTACAATCATAAGCAGCTAGGGCATGGCTGCAATGCTGCAGCCTCTCAGCATCCTCGCTCCCTCCCACATTAGCCCAAAAGAGAACAGTTCACCATTTCCACGATCACGGAAACAGACACTGCCCAAAGATATAAAAGGAAGAGCTTCCCTTCTAATCTTCCTTTGAGTCCTTGCTTCCTTTGCCTTGCTGTCATGTATCACTACCAACCCATTCAGGATTAACTTGAGCCCCTACTGCAGTCATCTGCAGCATCAGGCATGTTCCATACCCCTTCCCAAACTGGAAAGTTCAGCAGCGCCCAAGCAGCCAGGTTGCTAAGTAGCAATATAATGGCCATCCTGTGCAGGAACGCAGCCATCTGGCAGCATGAATGCAAGCCCTAATTATTCTAGCACCAACTGCAGAAAGTTGTTCTTTACATTCTCCTGCATGATTTCTGAGCCAGCAGTAGTGACTACCCCGAAGATGAGATGGTTCAGAGAAACCTCTGACCCTTTACGGTGCTCCTCTGTATATGGACTCACGTGCTCTTTTCTGCATTACCCTCATCCCATCTGCTCTCCTTGGCTTCTCAGTTTAGCCTTTTATTTGTATCTTTTTTTCAATAAATGAATCGGAGGGTGTTCACCTGAGCATGAAAAAAGAAAAGCTCTCTTACATTCCACAAGCAAACTAGCATATTGACAGTTTTCTTTAGCTTCTCCTATCAAATCTGCAAACCTGTCATCCTCCTTTCATGAAAAGTATTTTCAGAGGTATTAATCTAATGCACTGTACTGCTAGTAATTAGTCAAAGTCACCTTCTATTGATTGTCTTTTCTCTATAAACTTTACTGACTGCTCCCCCCTCCCTTTTTTTTTTTTTTGGATGTTTATGTGTATATGTGCTTCACTAATTAAAACTCTCATTTTCCCTCCTTATTCTGTCTCTACCCATTTTGCTCCTTAGCAGAAAAGAAATGGTTTACAGATGAGCCGGATAATGCCTATCCCAGAAACATTCAAATCAAGCCCATGAGCACTCACATGGCCAATCAGATCAATCAATATAAATCGACAAGCAGCTTGATACCACCAATCAGAGAAGTTGAAGATGAATGTTGACTCCTTCGAGGCCAGAACTATTTTTTTAAAGCCTGACAAACTTCATGAATGGTGATGTGACATTTATTCCTCTTACATGCTGAACCACTGATGGAGAAGTTAAGAAGGGCAAGCTTAATGGGAAAATAAAGTAGACAGATCTTTGTTTGTCTGCCTTTAATATTGCTTCCACGTATTTTGGAAACGATTTCATTTATAAATGAACATAATCAAAACTAGTCATGTATAGCCTCTAGCGTTTTAAATTATTTTTATTTATTAGAAAAAAAATATATTTTTCTTTTTTTTTCATTGTCAAGTATTTTCCCTTAAAAAAACTGCATATGTGGCCAGACTCCTAAGAATTAAAAAAACCCCAACAAACCTCAGTCTTTGGCCTAAAGGAGAATGACGGTCACAGTTATAAGGACATGTAATTAAGGGAGACAAATGATATATTTACAAAAAGAAAAAAAAAGGTCCAACTTGTATTTTAGTAAATCAAAAAAAAAAAAAGAAGAAAAAAAAAAAAAAGAGAACAGTTCACCAAAATGTTTCTTTACTGGAGGATGTGTATTTTGTTCAGCATTGACACCAGCTCTTAATAAACTGAACTTATTTATTTTCAGAGTTGAAAGTCATATTTTTGTACATGTAACATTCTTCTGAAATATTCTTTGGTTTATTACCATATACAGATCATCTTAGTTGCCAGTTATGAAACCCCCCTACACACACACACACACACACACACACACACACACAGAGAAGCCCAGCATCCTCGTTAACTTTCTGCGACACTAGCATAGTGAACATCACTACCCTAAACCGAGGGCCGTGTAGATAAGGTGCTCATAGGCAACACTTGCTATCAACGGCAAATCTGGCAATTCCCCTCTGTTTCCCATTAGCCATCAGCAGTTGCTATTTCCAGGAAGGCAAGCTTGGCAATTCCTCTTCTTTTGCCATGTATTACAGTGCTTTCATCCAGAGTGCATAAACAGTGCATGAAATCATAAGTTATAAGCCTTCTCACCTACCATATTTTGTTGGTTCCTTACTTCAAAAGTGCCGATGGCCTTGCATCACTCTTGCTTATTTGGTTCAAATTCTTCTGGATATGTATAGAGGTTTAGCTCCAGATCTTTGCACTTTGGTGATAGCTCATCACTTGGTAAAAGGCACACTGAATCTCCTTTTGGTAAGTTCAGATCAGGATAAAAACTGGTTTAGCCTCAGCTCTATAATCTCACAACATGCTGTTCTCAGTTAATTCCGGCACCGAGCAACATCTTATTTTAGCAGTTGCTTTTTTTTTTTTTCCCTTTAATTTATTTTCACTTTGCTGGGACACCACGCATAAAAGTAGAGTGATAACCAAATCAAAATAAAGGTAATGAATGTATTTATTATGATAGCTTACAAAAGGCCTTTGATGGGTGCCTTTTGTGTCAGCAGTTTCACAAAGTTGCCAACAAGCTTTATAGCCATCAGACAAAAATGTGATGTTTCATATCTGTGCTGCAGTATCTATCCACCCAAGTATTTGATGTTCTAACTAACTGATTTAGTAACTTTCTCTAGCTCAAATTAGCAACATCTGACACAATTGTGTGAAGAGAAAAAAAAAAAAAAAAAAGGCTGTGCTAATAAGGATTAAAACAAAAACATCGGACCCAATCATCAGGAAAGGCAGATTTTCATTGTGCAAGGTAACTTTAGGCTTTGTAATTTTGCAGAATTGTAAACACCACAATAAAACATGCTGTGGTACTTTTATCTTTAGAGAAATATCAGTGAATCAAACAAATACAAAGCAGATGAATTTATTGTGAAAACAATGATGTCCACTATATAATCCAACATTTAAGCTAAACTATCTCAGCTTTAATGTTTGTCCACTGGCTGCAGTACAAATATAACCATACTGCCACCTAATAGGCTTTATTCTGGAGTGACATCTTGGACTGTGACTACTTTGTTGTTAAACTTTGTAGAATAGCTATTTAAAGACAATAACAAGAATTGTTAATACAGTATCTGTAAAATTGGATTGTTTAAAATATTTCACTCTCCTACAAAGTAACAAAACAATTTAAGCAGTTTTTCATTCTTATTTAGACCATGTTTAACCTATTTCACTGTCCCCAAAACAGAAAATGATTCTGGTGAGTCCTTCCGATCTATGCTGCTTCAGCTAGTGACACGTTGTAATCTACATCCAGTTTCTGCATTGGGTCATGTTAAGCCTTTGCTTTGAAGTCAGTGCTCCTTTTTCATTTATGAACTGCGTTCATATTATAACCAGAGTGAAAAAAGCTGGTCCTGAGTACAGGAGAATCTTTGAAATTTGTATTCAACTTCACCAAGTACATGTGAATTTATTTTTTTTTTTCCCTAGAAGACCAGTGTTTAATGTAGGGGCATAGAACATTATACTTTATCATATACAGCACCATTTCTGACTGTCCTTCCTTCAGAAGTGAGCATTCACTGGATAAAAGATACTAATGAATCAAATACAACACTCCTACATAGCTAAGGTTTGTGTGTGTCTCTGTCCAGTTTAACTGTCACACCCAAAAATATCATGCTGCCAACTGTACATAAAGACAAGATCTGAACACACTCACGCTCTCCCCCAGCATAGATGGTTCCATACGTAACGATAGATAGACAGAACACCACCTGTAGAAAGCAAGCGAGATGGAGAGAGACAGGTATAGTTATCATTTTGTGTTTCCCATTTATAGAAAAGCTAAGAGCAATCAATAATCTTTTCTTACTCCTCTTTTTGATGATCAAAGACGCAGGACTGACTTCTGACAATTAGATGGAGGAACGTGTAGAAAACCTGGTGGAGATGTTTGACATTCAGCCATTAAAGACTACAATAAGGCCAGCGCCAATATTTGAATATATGAAGTTACATCAAGGCAAGTGGCTAGGAAAGTGGCCTAAGTGACAGCTGACACACCACATGATGACTGATGTAGAAATAACTTTTTGATCTTTATTAATAATTCTTACTCCTTTCTCAAAAGACAACAAAGCTGGGGGAAAGGAAGGAATTTCAGCTTTTTCACTAATTGCATGCACAATTAATACAGGCTAAACAATTATTTTTTGGTAAATTATGTATTGGAGGGGGGGGGAGAGACAGAGAGTGTGTGTGTGTGTATTTGCATATATGCATGTCCACACACACACACATTGTCGTGGTTTAACAAACCAGGACAACACATATACGTATGTGTGGATATACACATGCATATATATGGGGATGTATATATATTTGATACAGAGTCATCACAAGAAGGTGGTCGTTGTTTTTTTTTTTGGGGGGGGTGGTGAAGAAAGGCACAAAGAAAAAGAAAATGCGTGACTTACAGGCTAGCACATGGAGGAATTGTACCTACTGGTTCCTCCTGGTTTGACCAAAAAGCAGCCGTTTCTGTCAGTTATATTAGCGGTGCACTGACAGTACACTGCAGAAACGTCTCTCCCTGCTGAAGCAGGCGTGTGCTCCTGGCCCCTCCGCACACCCATGCCCATGCACGCTCTCACATTGCCAGAAAGTCTGCTGTCTCATGGCTATTGTTTTAATTTGTCCCCTGAAGCCCATGAGCACTAAGATGAAAGGATAAAACCGTCCTCTGATGGGGGAGTCTTTTGGGTGGCAAGTGCCAAGCACAGCAAAAGTGAAGGCGTAAAGAAAAGAAGATATTCAGAGTCTAAATGCAATTTTTTAAGGCCTCAATGTGACTGTCTTACTGTTGCTTGTAAGATGATAAGTGTATGATGTATTTATTAATAGGAAAAAAAAAAGATGCAAACACTTCCATGTACTTTTCGAAAACTTCCGTCAGCTCCATTTTAACAGCTCTTCTTCTCTCAAATGAGCATCCATGGCCAAGGAGTAGGAAGTACCTGTGGTGGAAAGTACAAACCCCTTGATCCGATGCATGATCAGTTATTCAGTGCTATGTGTTCATGGACGACGTTGTTATTCCACCTGTAACACAAAGGGACCCTGCTAGCCCTACTAGCCCAAAAGCCAGGAGCGTAGGGACAGAGAAAGCAGGGGGTGAGGGGGACATGACACATCCTCAAACAAATGTAAGCATGTGGCTATTTCCAACTCGTCTTTGATGGGAAAGCCAGTGCTGCTTATAGAAGGTGAAAGCCATGAGCTTCAGGATAATGAGGATCCCGTGTAGCCTTATTAAGCCACACAGATGTCTTGAAAGAGTTGATGAGTCTTCAGCAGCTGGGGCTGTACATGCAGCCAGGTTTAGCCATACTAAAGATTTTTTTTTCCCCCCCCTATTTTCGAATTTTAAAGAAAAAGGCCACCCAGTGACGCAGGCGGGCATGGATGTGAAAAGACTTAATTGGCCTCAGCCAAATGTGGAAAAGGGGAAAAGTAGTTTGCATGTAATGCACAAGAGACACTACAAAAGTATTGTCTATAGCCTTTTATTAAAGGTTGTTGGGTGGCGGTGGGTGAGGTTGTTGTTGTTGTTGGGTTTTTTGGCCACTGTAAGCAAGATTCGCATTTCTTTAACTCTTCATAGAGTAGGAGAAGAAGGGGAAAGTATAATAGTGTGTTCTCATTCAGAGAGGACTGTTTTTATTGGGGTTTTTCTGTGTGTGTGTGTGTGTGTGTCTGTGTGTGTGTCTGTGTATATAAACTACATCTCACAACTACGGCAATAATTGGATGCATGACAAAAAAAAAAGCAATAATTTACAAATGGGTAATTATGCATGTTTTCACTGCTTGGTCACTCACCGGTGAATCGATAAACATGTTACAACTGCCCTGTTCTAGCTGACTCGCATGGGCTCAAAGTTAAACGGAGAGCAGGCGCTTAAATGGTTTTATCAAGAAGCAGGTTTGTAAGGGATTCTGGATCCCAATGTGTTTGAAATGAACACATATTGAGGTCAGGGTGTGTGTGTGTGTGGGGGGGGGGGTATTTTGTTTTTAAAGCTGTTATCATTGTGAATTTATTTAACACCAAAAGAAGTGTGTGTCTCACCTTTCATTTCTAGTTTTAAATGTGCTTAAACAAAATAACCAAGTGTGTGAAAGGCGATGAAGAGGACAAAGTGAAAACAGAAATCCTTTCCCTGTGTTACAGTGGATTGGCCTGGGAATATCTGTCAAAGTCAATGGCAGATGCATAGAAAAATTCAGGGGAAAGGAGAGTTCTTTATATTCCTCCTTTTGTTTTCCTCTCCCTGCCATCTGAACCACCAATATCCCCAACATTTGAACAAGCACTTTTTTATTTTATTTTACTTTTTTAATTCTAAGGGTGTTTGAACAATCCCAGTCTTAGGGGATATAGTTTATTAAAATTCATTATATATGCACACCGGGTCTCCTAATATTCAGTTAGCAGGCATACCATTTGTAGTACTTTAGTACTGAGCAATACTAGTAGGTGTGGGTGCAGCCCCCATCTGAAATAATGAAAGGAATGGAGTAGGTGTTCAGCTGTGGCCAGTGCCTGGGATAGTACATAGGCCTATAGTATTGACAGTTCTGCCCCAGCATTTATCAAAGCTGTATTTATATAAGTAATGTATCTATTCTGCACAGATATTCTCTGCTATAGAACATGCAGCCACATTGAAACCGTATAGTCTATAATGTGCAGTAGTCTATATAACCAAGGAAATTCCACTGAAGTTACCGGATAGGACTGCTGGTCTAATGTATCTATCTGTTTTATATAATGGTGTACTACTGTTAACTGTCAAAATGAGAAGGGGTAGAGGGAAGGAAGAAAATATAAAATATAAAATACTTTTTTATCACTTTGGGTCTAATTAAGAACAATATCTAACTTAAGAAGCTAAACACAGTAACGCTGCATCTAATTAGAACCTTAGTGAGGTTGAGAGAAAGCTTCTTACTGCTTCAGTCAATGCATTTTAGAGGCGATCTTTATAACAAAAAAAAACCCCAAACCACAGCACAACATATAGGCAGTTGAACACATGTAATAGAAAACATAGATTTTTCAGAAACCAAAAATTTGGCATATGAGCACTTTGTTGACTGGACAATAACTAACAGGAACCACAAGAAAAGGTCAGCAGAAGTTATCTCAAGTTTTCCTTAAGTAGCAGTTAAAAAATGCCGCTTCTGCCATGGTATAGCTTGGAACACACACGCTTAGCCAATGCAAATAACCTAACCTCTGTCCAAAAAAAGAAAAGTTGGTATAACTCTAACTTTTGCATTTCTGTAGAGTTCAGGACCGATGGTTGTTTTTTTTCTTCCTTCAGAAAAAACACACAAATGCAACACATATATACAATATATTTTGATGGTTACACATGTCTATTTAGTTCTAATTTGGGAGTTGGGATGGGGGGCACACTGAGAACCAGCTATCATCTTAACTTAAAAGTTCATCAAGAAAAAGGAGTATGACTTCATCATTTTACTTTTTACCATTATGGGTTGGTGAGAGAGAAGAAATGCTGGTGCTCAGAGATGATCTACCTGACTTTGTCATATGTAATATCCAGTGATAAATATATTGTCCTGTAAAAAGGGTTTGTACATAACTTGTACATGGTTTCATTTTGTATTTTTCTCAGATTAAAATTTATGTATTTGTGTTCTAAAAGCAGGAGAGATTGCTGTGTTTTCTTTTTTCTCTTCGAGACAGGCTGTGTCCCATAAAGTTATACAACATGTATCACCAAGTCATGAATAATACTTTGTTCACAAAACCAATGCTATTAATACTTTGAACTAAGACTAACCCAGCTGCCTTTCTCTCTTGCTCCAGAATCAGCCCCTTCCTAATAATAATTAATACCATCTGCCGTGGAGGATGCTGTGAGGGCCGTAAGTGCATAATTCTGCAGTAACAATAAACGTCACCCTAACACCAGTTATGTAGTCAAATACAATTATAAACTGGCATAATTTAGCTACTTTATGTGGTTGAACAGAGCTTCTCGTGGCACCTTTAGCTCTGATAGGTCAGGTTATGATGGCTTGATGATTTTGCTAAGCAGTCCAAAGATTTTCTAATCTCTTATGATGAGTACAATTAAAAGGTATTTGCAAGATTTGGACTATGCTTATTCTATTGCTGTGCAGGAACTAGGTATAATCCTACACGCAACTGTATGTTTTTAAGTTTAAGAAAAACTTAGTCTCCTTTTGGAGTCTGTAAGATTGCGTGCAAATGGCTGGCATTCTGCTATTTAAAATGACCTTGTCATTAAAGTTGACATCATTAATCGTCTGTGCAGCAGCATCACCACAGTGATTTGTAATCAACCACAGTATGATAAACCTTGTTTAATTCTGAATCATGGAGAGGAAAGAAGAAGAGCAGAGCACTGCAAAAGACTCAGTTAAGCATCCAAAAAGCAAAAAAAATACAACTAGTTAATTTGGTCTTATCTCGGAGGTAAATAATGTAAAGAACCTGGTATAAAATGGCTACACCGGTGTTTCCTAAGCAACAGAATGTTTCACTGGGGGGGGGGGATCAATGCACAGCAGTATTTGTGCAGAACTGTGGAGAACTGCGTAACAAACCGGCTCAGCACCACCATCAGTGAAGCAAACTGGTCCAGCTCTCACTGAGTACACCTGCCAAAACCATCCTTAGATACTCTCACTGGGGAAGGGAGTTAATGTACCAAAACCCCATGATGTCTGCCTAGAACAGTTCAATGAAAGGACTACTCTACGTTAGTTAATCTGCACGGAGGTGTATACTAGGTCTACTTTAGACTTTACTCCTCGACCTCATCCCTTCGTGGTGTCAGGCACTACCTAGTAAGCTTGACTTCTAATTACTGATAGCAAGGAAGTGAGGGACAGCTGTATTAAGTCACCATGAACTGGAACCCTTTTTAAGATGGGAAGATAATTCTTCATTACAGGTTTAATCAGGTGTCTGCTCCCTGCACAAGGATCCATATCACAAAAGAGGTATTTATCAATACACAGTCATATATAATACTAATTTTTTTTAGGGTCTTGACTTCTAGACGGCACAGCTTGCTGTCAAAAACACTTAAATCAAACCTGGCCATAGAATAGCTAAGGTAAGGAGCTGTTTTGTTGTGTATCTACAGCCCTGTTACTCATCGGTACAAAGGTTAGACTGAGCAGCACCCTATGCAGTTCCCCAAAAAAGATATAGTAGCCCTAGTCAATAGGTGGTTGCAGTGAATGAACAGGCTGCTCACACCTTTTCTGGACTATGAGGCAGTCCTGTTACTCTTTCACAATACTTTAAGTAAGATGCAATTGCTTGTTGCTGTATACGATGATAAATATAAATTTTGTTATTTATTTTAATTGCAAATATATGGTTCAAGCTAGGGAAGTGATTTCATAAGCATAGCTTTGTGCATTGAAAGAGTGCCATTGAGGGGCCTGGGAACTGCGAAACAAACTTTTGCCTCACAGCCCAAAGGCAAGGTCAAACATTTGCCATAATCTTCTATAGCAATACAAAAAAGCCCACACACATGCACAAACGAACAAACAAACAAAAATGAGCCTCTCTCCTCACTTATTACAACCCCACCCTCTGCCCCACCTGCAGCCCCTTAAAAGAAAAAGCTATTTTAAGAAAGACTGTAAATCTTCTCTCACTTCAAAAGTAGAGGATGTTCAGGCCTATTTCTAAGCATTAAGGGAAAGGCAATCAAAGATCTTATTAAATGAGTTCTTAACCAATTAACAGTTATTGCGTATTACAGCCATCCCAGTTTTCATGTTTGCAAGCTCACAAGTTTTGCCAGGAACAGAGAAATAGTACTCAGGGTTAGGGATGAAATTTTGTGATGTGATGCACTGCTTTCAAAAAGTTACCAACATTACTCTTTTTTTCCTAGACCATGGAAGAACTCCGTTTCCTTCCTAGATCATACAGTTTAAAGGCAAACCAATGAGGGCTAACATTTGATTGTCTCTCTCTCCCTGAACCTGAACAATCTTTAGACATGGCTAACATCTAAAAAAGAAAAATGTGAATCTTGCCACCAGATTGTGGTTGTACAGTATCTGCTAAACATGACAACTGAACAGGTGTGAGCAGTGTATGTGCCAGGTTTATGGCCTTTAACCTCCACTTTAGTCATGCATGGCACTGCAGCTACGGGGATTAGCATGCCGTTACAGTGCTGCTTGCTAAACAGCACTAAACGAGAGTGCATCACAGTGCAGTTACACCAGGTGGCCTGTATGTTACACAGAGGGAAGAATATAAATTGGAAAGCCAGATTTATACAGAATCATTTCATTTTCCCAATTCCCTGAATATAAGCAGAATGGACTGACATATAGTATTTGAAAGAAAGACAGAAAGACAGAGAGAGAGAGAGAGAGAGAGAGAGAGAGAGAGAGAGAGAGGAAGGAAGGAAGGAAGGAAGGAAGGAAGGAAGGAAGGAAGGAAGGAAGGAAGGAAGGAAGGAAGGAAGGAAGGAAGGAAGGAAGGAAGGAA
>NW_008825162.1:5714841-5715471 GCF_000699105.1 Pygoscelis adeliae
AGACCTCTAAGATCATCGAGTCCAACCATCAACCCAACAACACCATGCCCACTAAACCATGTCCCTAAGCGCCTCATCTACCCGTCTTTTAAATACTTCCAGGGATGGTGACTCAACCACTTCCCTGGGCAGCCTGTTCCAATGTTTAACTACTCTTTCAGTAAAGAAATTTTTCCTTACATCCAATCTAAACCTCCCCTGGCGCAACTTGAGGCCATTTCCTCTCGTCCTTTCGCCAGTTACTTGGGAGAAGAGACCGACACCCACCTTGCTACAACCTCCTTTCAGGTAGTTGTAGAGAGCGATGAGGTCTCCCCTCAGCCTCCTTTTCTCCAGGCTAAACAACCCCAGCTCCCTCAGCCGCTCCTCAGAAGACTTGTTCTCCAGACCCTTCACCAGCTTCGTTGCCCTTCTCTGGACACGTTCCAACATCTCAACATCCTTCTTGTAGTGAGGGGCCCAAAACTGAACACAGTATTCAAGGTGCGGCCGCACCAGTGCCGAGTACAGGGGCACTATCACTTCCCTGCTCCTGCTGGCCACACTATTTCTGATACAGGCCAGGATGCCGTTGGCCTTCTTAGCCGCCTGGACACACTGCCGGCTCATGTTCAGCCGGCTGTCGACCAA
>NW_008825162.1:5717149-5730668 GCF_000699105.1 Pygoscelis adeliae
ACCAGCTGTGTCAGGAAGTTGTCTTCCACACACTCCAGGAACCCTCTAGACTGCTTCCTCTCTGCTGTGTTGTATTTTCAGCAGACGTCCGGGAAGTTGAAGTCCCCCATGAGAACAAGGGCCAGTGATTGTGAAACTTCTGCCAGCTGCTTGTAGAACACTTCATCTGCCTCTTCATCCTGGTTGGGTGGTCTATAACAGAGTCCCAGCAGGATATCTGCCTTGTTGGCCTTCCCCCTCATCCTTACCCATAAACTCTCGACCTTATCATCATCACAATTGTTGAGCTCTAGACAATCAAAACACTCCCTAACATACAGAGCCACCCCACCGCCTCTCCTTCCTCGCTTGTTCCTTCTGAAGAGTCTATAGCCATCCATTGCAGCACTCCAATCGTGAGAGTCACCCCACCATATTTCTGTGATGGCGACTAAGTCATAGCTATCCCGCTGCACGATGGCTTCCAGCTCCTCCTGTTTGCTGCCGCTGCTGCATGCATTGGTGTAGATGCACTTGAGCTGGGCTATTGATTTCACCCCCAGTATTGGCATGCCACCCCTAGGCTCATCTCTAGTGAGCCTGGTTTTATCCCCTTCCCCCTTTGAACCTAGTTTAAAGCCTTCTCGATGAGCCCTGCCATTCATGAGCGAGAATCCTTTTCCCCTGTGAGACAGCTGAATTCCATCTGTTGCCAGCAGGCCCGGTGCCGTGTAAACCTCCCCATGATCAAAAAAGCCAAAATTCCACTGATGGCACCAGCCCCAGCTGGTGGTGTTTGGTGGTGGGATCTTTGTTGAGCAGCAGAAGCTGATAGTGGGCTGTATCATTGATATGTGCTACTCTGTTAGAGGAATAGCAATGTGTTGGATGGTTTGGTAGTGCAGATGTAAACCCCCTGCATCTAATCAATATTGACTTGCGTGGCCTAGCTACAGCTATGTGCTTCATAACTTCTCTGAAAAATTCATAAATCAATTTAATCCTGCAGTCTTGAGCTCTAAGTGTAGAGAACATCACTAAAATTTCTTTAAATACAAAGAATATGACAACAAAAACATCATCAACATCATCATCATCATCAACAACAATAATAATAATAATGTAAAATATATTATTGTGTATTATAGTAGCTGACGGATAGCCTACCACCTGCACTGTAGGCTGCAGTTTATCTCCTAGAGTCACTTAGAGCCAATACGTTCCCTTTTAGCCATGCAGTTAAGCCTTACCATGAGGACACTGTTGATCACTCTTCCTCTGTAGTACATTGTAGGGCTCACAGCACAGAGCTTTTTGTAGCAAAAAGTTTTGGCAGAGGGCATTGGAACCTGTACTCTGCTTTTATGTAAACATGAGTCATTCTGGCCTAAAGGGCAGTACATTTTTTTTACAGAAACACACACATATATGTCTATCTATATGTACATAAACGTATATAAAATAAATATATGTAACTTTCAAACAAATGGCTGTTTAGCACACCTGTAACTTGACTAAAGAATTTTTCCCCTTTGGAAAGAAAGCTGGGGCAGGGGAAGGATGCAGTGAGGGAGCCTCAGCTTAACATCACAGCTGGCTCATCTAGATAACTGTGAGGACCTTAATCGTGAAGCGCGGTTTGGCATGCAGCTACCTTGTAATGCAGAGCCAGACTACCAAGTCCAACAGTTATACTAGAAGACTAACCTGAGAAGGCAGAAGCAGAGTAACTGATGAGCATGAGGGACTCAAATGCCTTGGGACTAGACTGACTGCCAGTGCCACAGTATTTGGCTGCAAGGAGGTCCTATTCCAAACGGGAGTATGAAGCCACTCTAAAAACCTCTATGACCTGATCTTTACTCTTTTATACAGCAAGTCAGTTCACTGTGCCTGGCTGTTTCATAAGCTAGCACAAAGACCTAAGCCTTCCAAATAGGCATTATGTATCTAATAAACTCTAGCTGTGAAAGAAAACAGGGAAAGAAGAGCAGGGGCAAATAACTGAACAATATCCAAACATAGCAAAATGGGAAATAACATAGGCGGATTTCATCAGCAAAGATTTTGTGCAGTCTTGGTTAAGTCAGAAAAAACTTTAATTATCTGTCCATGAGGACTTGAAGTATGTAGTGTTTCTGCAGCTAAGCTAGGTCCTAAGCGTGATTTCTGGCTATACGTACTTGACTGACCTCTTTAAAAAACACTTCCCCTCCTCTCCCCCCAGGGCCCCAGGCCTGAAAACATGCATATATTATTATAACTTCTTTTCAGTGCATCCATTATGAAAAAATTTTCATCTATGTCTGGGTGCAGTTTGCCTGTTTTTACTTTCTCATTTATTTCCAGCAACTAGACACTAGTGTCCAGTAACCAGACACTTTCAGTCTCTGTCAAAAAGATCTTACAGTCAGTGGGAGAGTGAGTTCAAAGTGTCCCAGTGGATGTGGTGGAGAGAGATGAACGCTCCAGAGCACTTTTTTTAATGACTTTATTCAGTTTCCACTTTCTTTTCCTGCTTGGAAGAAGACACTCTTATTTCCAGCAACTTTGTCTTCTTGGACTCTCTACAGAGGTTTGCAAATCAAACCACAGTAAAGATTTGTAAAATAATATATTGTATTTGACACTTCTGATTGTTGAGAAACTGTAAACATATCTATTTTTTTCAGTGTACTCACCCAAGTGTTATCCAGCGAACACTTCTAGTTAGACATCAGAGACAATAAAATATATATTTTGAAATGCATTTATCTCAAGGGACAATGCAAAACAAATCAGTAAATGTTGGGTTTATCATGGATCAGATACTTTACATGTAGGGTGCATAATCCATGTGTGCAGGCTGAATTAGGTAGCCCTCCACCCCAGGCCTACAGCTTGAATGCAAAGCTTTTTTAAAAGCCAATACCATAGTGGTTTAATGTTTGGAACTGATGGAAACAGGACTGGTTCCTTTACTTCAAAGATAACTTTGGTGAAAAGTTAAAGCCAAGAAAGGCCGTGATTTGCACATATATAATATTTTCCTACAGAGGAAGAGATCGCTTCAAAGATAACTTTTCCTTGTGATAGACTTTCTGAAGTGTGCTGTAAAATTCATTTCCTAGCCCCCCACTGCACATGATCAGCCATCTCTGTTCTGTCTTTTCATAATGTGCAAACTTCGTTGCTTCTTCTGCAATATTCTAGTCAGATACTGCAAACTCCCATGTTTTCATCATCCTGCATATGGACATAGCTGCAATGGAGAAATGATAAAGATGTGCAAGACGGTGAAATTTAGGGAAACCCAGAAAGCCATCAGGTTAGGCTACCATATAGTCTCCCACGCTGTGATGAACTACTTCTTGAGAAACAGCATTTTACAGAATCAAATCTAAGCAGATTATTAAAATTATCAAATTATTTAAAAACTCGTGGACTGACTGGGAAACCTGGAAGGAGAAGAAGAGATGCTTAGGTGGGTAGACAATTACATCTGACAGTGGAGCTGGAGAGGTTTAATAAGAGGGGATTTGGAGCTGGGTAGAGGTTTGGGTAGCTGGGCAACTCAGTCGTTTGCATGAATGGCAAGTGTGATAAAAAAAACCCTTTTAAATTCACTGATTGCTTCAGCATTCATCTTTCCCTGCAGTGTTGGATCAGTTTCTGCAAGGATACATTACTTCATCACTTTAGGATCTGCAGATGCTTTCTCGTACTTGGACTCTGTCCAAAGAATTTGCAGGGAAGATCATAGCATCAAGCAATGAAACGCCTTACAGCCATTTGATTCAATTTGTAGTAGCTGGACTTTCAAGAAATAGTTCTGTTAATGTGTGCTCGAATGCCTGCAGGGTGTTTTGTAGGGCAATCAGCAGGCTGGGCTTTGTAATGCTTCTTTGACATCTCAAATCTCACGGAAAAGCATTGCTCTGCCCAGGATGAAACCAACTGCTTGCCGGGTGCAGGAGAAGCTCTAAGTAAAGGATTATTGTCCTTTCTAGTTCACATTCTTTGTTCAAGTCAGTTATCAGCCTCACGCCCTCTGCTTGCACCCAACAAATCAAAACTGTCTCTATAAACAATGTGAAAATCTATACTTGTTATAAATTATGCTTTTCATCCACTTTTGTTAGAAATATCCAAGATACGCCTGGAGATCCCTTTCAGAATGAAAAGGGCCAGGGTATGGCCTGCCTAACCACAACATGCTTTTCTAATGCAATGCTCGTACCAAGTACTAGCAGCAGAACATGCTTAGTTTTATCCACTGTAACACGTAGCTTAGCTGTATGTGGTAGTTTTAATACTTGTATTACTACTTCCTACCACTAGGATACACCTGAAGGATACTGATCAGAGAAGCCCTCTAGAAAACAGGACCTTTTCCACCTCAGCTGGCGCAGGATATGAGTCCTGAAAGACATGGATGTAAACTTTATTCCTATTGCCCCTTTCAAAGGGGCACACAATAACTGTGTGCTACGCAGTGACCACTGGAGAGTTTATACGTGGCCCGGGCTTTGATACAACCGCCCTGGCCCCCTCCAAAACAAACAACAAAAGTGCTTGCAATCATGACAATAGCTGTTATCTGCAGTATGATTTGCATAGTTGTTAGCTGCAAGTTTGTTTTTTTTTTCTATAGAGCCCCTTGTAATCAATTCAGTGCTGTTGGAGGCTGCAGGATCAGCTCATCATCCTCCAGCAGTTCTCTCATTAATACACCTCTGACCTGGAGGCCTATTCCTAGTGGGACTGAGACTCTCCAGCCAGTTAAATCACCTGTCCCTTGGCTATAAATGCTGTGAAAATATAATTATAAGGATTAGGCTGAGACCATTAATTTAGAGCAAAAATAGTACTGTCTGTAGGGCTTTGAAGATTTAAACCCAGTCTGAGTAGCACAATCCTGGTAAAGCTTATGTTGTTGGACAGTAAGCTATTGCTGTGTCCGAATCTCACAGAGCATGCTCCAAAGCTGTGGTTGCTTTCCACGGACTCTACTTTTCTCTCATTTCATACCACCTTTAGCACGCTTAGTAAGCGTGTGGACCGTGCTCATCCCGGCAAACAGCAGTTGTTTAACATAAACTGCCTTTTGAAGATGATTATCAGTCCTGATTGCCTATGAAGGGAGCCTAATGTAACTGGATATCTGAGACACTTGAGTTTAGGTGGAATGAATCTATGCCACATACTCTGTGACCCCTTTATGGAAGACCAGTTCTGATGTACTGTGATGAAAGACCTTTTCGTAAGGTGGATGGCTTGAGGCCACCTTCTTTTACAGCTCACCTATTCAGGAAAATATAATAATTGAAGCACAGAACATGAGCTTGTGTTCTAACAGAGTTGTTCTTCAGCTTAGAAATAGGAAGAACCTCTAAAACCTATGATACCTCTATACTTGCCATGCCTCTGTTCCTCAAAACTTGTGCTTTAGAGCAATTTGCCCAGAATCCTTTAATGTGACAAAGAACTCCTTTCTAAGGTAGATACGATTCATCCTCTAACAATGTGATTGGTCTCTTGCTACACATCCACTGGCTTTTTTTTTTCCTAATCAGATAGAAACATCTGATGATAAATTATGGCCTTTTATCTCGCCCTGTTACCCTACACACTTAAAAATGTAGTTTCATCTACCTTTTTCTTGATCACACAGTTTATTTAAAAAGATTCCTGCTTGCATGCTCCTGTTCCCTTTTCTCCATCACAAACATATCATCATCCAAGGAATCAATATAAATAAATTCCCACGGGAATTTTGGCAGTAGCTCTACATGCTTCCCCTTATTTGAAGTCTTTACTTGGGCAGAGCGCACAATATGAATCCACTTAAGAACTTAGCCCGTGGGGCACAGCTGAAAGAACAAATCTGTATTCCATGTTCAACTTAAAACTAACCTGAAATTTAATTACCTGGAATCTGCTGCTATTTATTTGGAGAAGTTAGATTTCACATGCTCCACAGATTAAAAAAAACTTGCGAACCCCCCCACTTTATGAGACCAACAAAGACATAAACATTGTTCAAGACAGTTAAGGAAGGGGTGAGAGAAGGGGGAGGCATATGAAGGACGTCATTAGGAAGGGGTGTGTTGGGGAAAGCGGTATGGAGAAGAGAGAGCAAATGGCCAAACGTTAAAACAGAAAAGCAAAAGTGCCATCTCAGAAAAGGAAACCAGCTGAAAACACAAGGGAGGGAGAAACAATGCAAAAGAGTTCAAGATTGGTGCAGGATGATCAGGCCAAAACTAATGAGCTTTTTGTCAGGCTCTAAAATCGACAGATCTACCATGTGTTTCAGCGAACTGTGGTTTCTTTCCATAGCAAGGCGGATGACTTTTTATCAGATGTGTCACTTGGTGAAATAATTGCCAGCAATAATGGTGCAATAGCAGCATACTCAGAGCACAATTTATCCATGTCTATTCTATCTTTCAACTTCAAAGCTTCTAGTGCCTCACAGATCACATCAAAATGACACCTCTGTCGTTAATGACAGTGGTCTAATGCAATACAGAGATAGGCAGATCTCCAGATAGACAGAATGCTCTCATACAGAAACTAGGCATGTGCACGGGTCCTGACATTCATATTCAGATTTGTATTTGTGGGGAAGAGGGTGGGTTTGACATACAGATTTATTCATATTTGAAACAGCTTGATTTTATAAAGCACCTAATTCACTAGAATCAGAAAGGAGGGGGACAAGAGTAGCATGCAGGGATTTAACTAATGCAAAGTGAACGCCTGGATGAAGGAAATTTCCTTTTCCACAGCCTACAGCATGGGTTAGCCAGTGTGAGAGGCCAGAGATGTGAGTTGTCTTTAAAGATGCAAACAAACAAACAAACAAAGTCAAATAAAGATAAACGTACCTTAAAATGCACACACTGTCCTTGTAGGCAAAACCACGTATTTTCTGGATCTAGTAACAAACCAAGCTGCTGTGAAGCCCCTCGTGGTGGTCATTAGTCACATAAAGAAGAAAGCTGGCAAACTGCAGTTCTTAAAAAGAAAGAATTGTCTGTTTATATTCCAGTGCTGCTTGGAAATTACCATAGAACAATAAATCTTTAAGTATGAAAAATATTTATTTTGCTTTCATAGTATACATAAACACACATACAACCAACATAGTGGCAGGGACGCCATTTGTTTAGGTTTCATTAAGATGTGTAGTTAAAAGCCTTACTAAAAGGGTCCATTTCTCACTTCAGTGATTAAATTTATTGCCTGAGGGTTAAGTAATGCTTCAGAGGAAAAATGAGGTTTGGGAATATTGTCATATTTTACCAACTTTTCCAATGGAAACATTTCTTGAAATGGCTGCTTGGGTGGAGGGTTGAGACTTCCCCATAGTGCTCATTTTCATAGTGTTTTATATAAAAAAAAAGACAATCAAACAAAATAACCAGCTCCCCTCCCCCCCCGCAAAAAAAAAAAAAAAAGAAAAAAAGAAAAAAAAAGCTTCTTTGGGGAAAAAGAAAGGCCAATTATTTTTAACAGATTTTTTTTTTCAATTACTCTTCCTATTCCACAAACATGGTAAGGAGGACTTAGTTAAAAAGATAAATGAAGAAAAGGAAAGAAATTGAGAAGAAAAAAGTTTTCAAAATGCATTTTTCAGTTTAAGTGTTTGGATGGTGAAAAGGAAACGTTCTTCCACAACCATTAGTAGCGTACTGCCATTTGAATGGTGTATATAATGTAAATTACTGACTGTATGTTAGTGTGCTTTGTTTTGTGTGCCGGTGGCCTTGCCATTTATTGATTGTAGGCATATTTGAACAGCCTAACTTGAAAATCAGTACTGTGAATCAGATTTTGCTCCTAGGCCATGATTATGGGCCAGGGGACCATAACGCTTCCACGAAACTCAGTCACGGGGTGGGGAATTTTACAGAGGTACGAAGAGGCTGTGTACATTTAAATACAGTGTACTGCAAACTGCAGTGACTATCTAGTGTTTTCTTGCTTTGTTGGTTTTTTTTTTTTTTAATTATTTGTCTTAAAGTTGTCATAGGTGGGAAACAGCAGAAAGATTGACACCCCTCCAGTTCCCGTTACCCTCTTCAGCAACGGGGACAAATTTCAAGCAGCATTCAGTACTTGTTTCCTGATTGCTGGGTAAACCAGAATGAGGTGGACCATATATATGTCCTCTGGGACATGTATATATGTATGTGTATATACATAAAATTAAATTAGTATGTAATTTCACACAGGCTATGAAACAGCAAGGAAATTTTGTCACTTGATATAGAAGAGAGAAAACAGAAACTACCAACACAGAGTGAAAACTTAGTTGTTGGCCCCTGGAGCAGGGACAGGGATCCTGTTGGCATCTGGGACTGTAAGAGTCACTTTCGGTAGAGGTTACTTAAGTTAGGGACCATTGTATGCAAGCAGCTGAAATTACGAAGCTCAGAGTGCAGGTTTAGTGAAGGGTGATTGCAGAGGAGGGAGGGAGGAAGGGGACAGTGGCAGCTGACTTGTTAGGCCTTGCTTTGGCATAAGGAGGAGGGAATTGTGGGTGTTTTTTTTTAAGAAATAAGGATTAAATACATGCGGAATCTGTGGCTGGGAAGCTGGGGAGATAAAGAGTGACTGCGAGCTTAGGGTGAGGTCATCTTTAAAACATAGCTATATGAAAAGAAAACTGGAGGTAAACTGTGGATGGGTGATGGGAATGGAGCAGTCAGTCTAGCAGTATTCATTCATATTATAATGTGTCTTGCCAGATATGGCTTCGCGCCATATGAAGACCTGTTTCATTCTCAGTCTTTGTAAGCAATTTATTTCTTCAAATAAATAGGTGCTTCCTTGTATCTTCTTCAGCACTAGTGACACAATTTAGTTCTTTGTTAACGCGTTCTTCATTTTCTAGGCCAGTTGTCAGCTGTAGTACTGAGGAAGCACGAGGACATATTAAGGGGGTTTTTTTGTTGTTTAATACTCTTACTTTCAAGCCAAATTGTTTATGCAATAATTCTTATGAAGTCTTATTTTTGCATTCTGCTTGTGCTTAATTTACACCTTTTGTGTTAATTTATGTCCATGACCACAGACCCTTTCCTCCCCCTCCCAAAAGTCCAATTTCATTCATGTTACTGTATAACAGTTGGAATCAGCTCTTTTCTCTTTCTATGCACAGACTCCCCTCTGTCAGAAACAGCTCCCAGTTGTACTCTGAAAGGTGGGTAGAGCAGGTTTCTCCAAAGTTGTCATGACCATTACTTTGCTGTCAGTCAGCAAGAATTTTTTGGGGTAATTTTTTTTCTTAAATTGACCTACAATTGTAATGTAAAAAGACTGCCTTGGCTTTCCTTTTGTTTTGTTACTTTATTTTATTTATTTCATTTTTTGCCTGAGTTGGCTTGCCTTCTATACTATTTTTTTCATACCTGTTTCGTCAGGAATAAGTACCAAAGCAGGTAGTTGGAGTTGCAACAGAGGTCTTTTCTGGGCATTTCCAGAAACCACAGGGTTTTTTTCTGACCCAGAATGCAGTATTATCATACAAGTCCTTCTTTCTTTCCAGTATCTGTCATCATATGGCTGAGAACTAATTGAAAGATTTCCATACAGACCTGCTGGGAAACACCCCTGAACAATGCTGTCTCCAAGGAAGTACAAAATTCCTTGGAATTCTCTATAAAGACCTGCCCTCCTGTGCCTCTTGTCCTAGCTAATTGTCACCGGGCAGACTGAGCCTGAAACAAGGGGACACACATAAAAGCATTAAGTAAAGACCTTAAATTGTGTTATCTTCGGTTTAATTTATTTAGAGAGGCCTGATAACCTGAAAACCTCTGTTTTCTCACAAGTCAGGAATGGCACATGAGGAATTATTGGAAATTTCTCCCACTTGCCCTGCCAACATGGTCCATCTCTTACCCATAGTGAATGTTGTCTAAGGCCAAAGCAATAATTTGCCTGTTTGGTGTTCATACTCAGAGTTTCTAATTTAACCTTCCTACACTCCCCATGCTGACATGGTATTACTATAACATTCATTCAGTTCCGACTGGATTGTGCTAGCCAGCACATTTCAATATCAGCTATCACACTATTTGTGAAACAGGGGTGGTTTTTCATCCATCGTTAGCACCCTGTGTAAATGCTGAGTAGTAAACTTAAAGGGAAAAATCTCCATCTTTCCACACTCATGCCTTGTACCTATCATAAAATGATTTTCCTCTTTGTTTTTATATATAAAAATAATATATATATTTGCATCTTTTAATACAGAAAAGCTTTTACTTATATAGACAATGCTAAAAATCCAACTGCAGGTTTTCTATAAATTTTCAGCATGAAGTTCTCTGGATAACGATTATCTTAAAATGTCCCACAGTTTTAATGCACAAAAATTGCTTTCCAAAGAAGAGAAACAATCAACAGGACTGCCATTTTTTTCCTCATGAAAATTCATAACATTCTGGCTAAACCTGTATAACAAATGCAAAATCTCTTGTCTTGAGAGACATTGTAGCAACGTGTAAAAGCGTTTTGAGTTTTGTCCACAAAAATTTGCATTTGGTACTCTCAAGGACTCCGCTCAGGTGCCCTCAAATAAGGGAATAAGGCCCTGATCTCAAACTTTGGGAAGGTCAGAGAACACCTGTCTGCCCCTTAGGGCAGAATTCAGACCATCGCTGGACTCCTTACACAGAGTCTCTGGGTTTTTTTGTATCACCATTTGACTGGACTTCAGCAGCTTCTATGCTAGTTTGTTCAATTTTTTATATTTATGCATGCAAAGACCCACTCTTGTAGAATAAAATGGAGATTTAATGACCCATCAGCTTTTCCACCGTGAGTTAGGTTTCCCTGTAGGTCAGGAAATTCTGTACAAACTGCACATCAGAGGTGGCTTACATTACATTTATGCTCACTGCCTTTCTGCTGTTTCTTCAGGCATTAACTGTTGAGTTCTGTTCAAAGGAGTGACCATCGGTAGCTGCTGAAACAAGTATTTTTTATATATTTCAGGTTCTGGATTACATTTCTATTAAAAGATCACTGTGCAAAAACCCCACTAGATGTAAGTTCTTCACTTCAGAGTAGTAAGCATAGAAATGTTTTTCTCCTCACAATGACTTTGTAAGAAGAAATACTTCTAAAACCTCTGCCCCATAATCATCCAAGGACCTTAACTAGAAAGCGCTTTTAGAAAGTGCAAAGATATAATAGTCCCAAGATGAATCTGCCCTACAGTTCCATTTTCTGCCATACAAACGTTTGGGAGCTTATCATTGAAGCCACATTAGTCTTGATTTAAGGTCTTTTGACACATTATTACAGCACACTGCCATCACTTCACACCTGCCATTCTGTCAGTCAGAAGAGAGGGAGGGGAAACAATTTGGATGTCAATCAGCAAATCCTTTGGGAGGTGTAACCTGTTAAGACACATTACCCTTTGCCCACTGCGATTTACAGGCTTTGAATTTAAAGGACATATGCCAGAAATAATTAAAGACTAATCTTTATTGTACTCGCTTATGAATGAAAGCATTTAGCACCACCAGCACATTTATATTGTCCGGAAGAAGAAAGAGAAAGAGAAAGAGGAACTGAGTGTGGTACTACTACTCTTTCCATTTCTATTAATCAATTGTTCTGGCTGGGTGTTAAAATCCTCTGCCCTCACGGAGCAAGTATTTAGAAGAGTAGCCATAACTATTACACTTGTATTAGTGTCCTAGCAAAGTACAGATGATTCCAGCATGATGCAAGGTCCGTAACATTGTTTATGAATCCAGACATTATTTTAAAAATAGAAACAATGACATGAAATTATTGAAAAAAAATAATCTGGCAAAATAGAAAAAAAAAAAAAAATTCTGTGTCGTACATGTTAGTGGCTACAAAAAAACGGTCTCAACCTGGAGAATTACAACTTACATGGACATGGCTTTGGATCACAGTGCAACTATTCTGTTGTAATTTACTCAGAGGCATCAAAGGAATAATGTCAACCTCAAAATCTGAATTTAGGAGCTGTATCCTGAGCTGAGGAGATTTTGCTTTTTCCTAAGCTAGGTTCTCAGAATGACACAGGAGAAAAGAAGCATTTACACAGCCTACTTGTTACTGTTCACAACTCATCTCTGGAAGGAACATCTTGTCCTTAGACTGACCTTAAAGCTACAAGCTAAAGGAAATAGCTACAAAACGAGAATAGCTATGGAGTAAATAAAACAACAGGCAGGTACTATATAGCCCAGAGAGAACTAGAATAAAAAAAATTAATTATATTGTAAATTTTTTTACACTATTGCACTGTATTACTATACATACAGCTTGTTTGGGCTGGAAGTGGGAGGGAACTGTGGAAGCTCTGACTTGCAGTTGCCACCGCATATTACCAAATCACTACTGGGGAGAACAGTTTTGGTAGCTGATCTGAAAAAAACTTTAGGCACGTTGTTCAATAGGCAAACCCTGTATCATTAACTCATCATCACTGAACTAGAACAAGAGATATTCCTTTCCTCTAAGGAAACATGCTCTTTTCCACGTCTTCTTCCTGCCTTACCTCCCTCATTATACACACACGCGCACACACATACACATGCACTGGAAGAGACAAGGTGGAGTTAGGGAGAAGAAAGCAATTGCTCTCAACTGTGCCACAGACCTTTAGGGACTAATACATCACCCTTCTAGAGAAGCAAATACAACGTGGCATGATTTACTGATAGATAGTGTGGGTACCAAGATCACACAGGTGATTAGGAGACACATAGTACCCCCAATTTGTATTCACAAAGCATTTTCATCAGGAGGGTAGAGATTCACACGCCGACAAAAGCATTATGCACACATTTGTTTATTAATTTGACCTGAGGGAATGGAAGGGCTAAATTATTTTTAGTTGATGATAGTGGCAAAGGTGTGCACTGGTAGCTGTTAATTTTCCATTTCCCAAAATATGGGAATCATCTTACATGTGAAAGACTATGCCTTCTCAGCTCTCATAATTTAAAGAGGTACTCTGAGGAGGGTGGGGAGTTGAAAGACAGGGAAGTAGGAATGAGGGGTGGATTTTGATTTACCATTTTACACAGAGGAAGGAGGAAAACAAGTGCTTCTTCAGCATCTGTCTCCCCTCCTTTTTAAATATGCCATCTGTCTGACTAGATACCCTTTGCCTCTTTTCGCATTTTCATGGCACCTGAGCACCTCTAGCTATTACATTTTCCCCCATCTGCACTGCTTTCTGCTCTCTCTGGAGGTGGCTCAGACAGGACCATGTCAGCCAGTCCTTTTGCCTCAGATTCAGCTTGCTGTGGCATTCATTAAGTTAACATACAACATCAGCAACTGTCCCTTGACTGTAAGCTATAGTGGAAGTGAAAAATAGTACACCGGTTTTTACGTAAGAAGCCAAGACTTTCTAGGACAGATCAGAATTGCTGATTTCAAGAAACATCAGCACTCACAGCCACACATAAACCAGAAGCCGAATAACTATATCTAATACAAGAGCAAAATACTATAAGCAGTGTCTTGTCTTGTTTTTTGTGGCAATAAT
>NW_008825162.1:5730687-5755685 GCF_000699105.1 Pygoscelis adeliae
CTGCTGACTGCTGATGGCCGATTCTGCTTTTACTTTCATAGGTGCAAAACAACACTGGCAATGGAGTAAAGTTGGTAGAAAATGCGATTTGAATCAGTCTCCTAGTTTGAAGCTGGTCAGAATAGAACCTTGTCAGCCTGGAAGTCTGTCGAATATGCTGTGACATTTAATCAACTGTTTGACTACAGGCTCACCTCTAGTGTCTGTGGTGAAGTGAACATGATTCCCCTCACCTTGCTTCACATCACACATCACTTTTCAGTGCACTGCTGTAGCGAGCTGGGTTATAGCCTTTTTTTTTTCCCCTAAGAGGAACACAGTAACAGAGGTCAGCTACAGTCATGAATTTTATGAAAGGTTTGCTGGGAAACCACATTAAATGGCAACATCAGTCCATACATCAGCGCTGCAGTGCTCTTATTCCGAGACTCTGCAGCTGAGTGATTTGCAATGTACTTGCATTTCATGGCCATCATTTTCAAGCAATGTCATTTGCCTTGGTATCAGACACTTCAGCTGCACCAGAATCCACCCAGCTATTCATGATAAATTTCCTTCAAGAAAAAATCTTCACCAGAAACACACTCCCAGGATCACCAAACTCCAGTCTTAGGAAGCCTTGGATATAAAACCAGGCACGGACACTTCAAAATACAGCAGAGGCTGGAGAGGAAAAGGTGAGAACAAAATTACTATCCCAGGATTCAGAAATGTAACGAGTTTGGATTCAGAAATGAATCAGGACAATTTCCTTGTATTTACTGTTTGTACTAACCTATCCTTCATTTAGAGCAGCCTAGCAAAATCATGCAAAACAAACATTCGTACCTCTGAACACCGATCATCCCAAAAATCTCTATCACTGTCCCAACCCAGAGAAGCATATATTTTAGGCAAACAAGCAAACACTGTCCATCTAGTTTTATTATTTCCAACATATAAACCTCCAGATCAGAGGCCCACTACATTAGCATCCATGTGCACATAAAACAGAAGGCTAGATCTAGCAGAGCTGACCCTATGTTCAACTGTTGCTGTGATCCTAATCTTGCCACTTATGATACAGAGGCATTCAAATAATATGACTGAGGTCAACAGGATGCTATTAAAGCATGAGATGAGGTCTATATCATCACTATGGCAAATATAATGCTTCGTTTGTTAAGTTTTTGAAAGAAAATAAACGCCAGTGATTTTTTTTCCCAGAGAGTATTTTTTCCAGCAATAATATTGCTTCTATTCCCATCATGATACCATATATTTTCTTCTGTGTTGAATCATATTATTGATATTGGATGCCAGTAGAAGTTTTAGCATTGTAAAATATTCAGTTGCAGAAGTAATGTCATGTCAACCACATCACAGATCCACCAAACTTGTCAATATACAAGTGTGCTAAAACAACAGGCCTCTTAGTCCCTTCTGAGAAAGGGGTTACTCAAAAAGTAACAATAAACACTCAAAATTGTAAGAAATTGTGGAAACATTTCCACATCATGGAAAGAGTCTCTATCACCATGAGTACACTTAATGAAAGTCTAATAAAAGTAGTACTCCTACTGGAATGTCTCAAAGTGCTAGACATTTGGCTGTAACCTTTCTTGCATCTTGGAAACTGTCTTTACTGGCATAATCAAGAGGGTTCTCCATGAAATTTGCCATGTACCTTACAGACAAATTCATTATTGTAACTGCAGACCATGATGTATTTAATGGTCATGTTCATTTTAGACCTGTTTGTTCCTCATGCTGCAGTGCCACAGGCATCAAAATCTCTTTCAATGGTTCAGAAAGCCATTTTTCACCCCAAATCTCATGTTTATTTTAGTTTGTACAGACTAAGATGCATCTATCTCCCCAGGACACAGGACAGTCCAGAACTTCAACTGAAATCTTGGTTGGTAAAAATATATTTTTAGAAGCCAGAAAGATGAACTTACCTCAAGCCTACATTACAGAAGTGTGTTGAAGCAGCAACACTCAGAAGGAGATGTATTAGCTGGTTATTGCCATCCTGAACCAATGGAAAGCACACAGAAGACAGACAGATTGGCCCAGGAGGCACTCAAAGCATAGAGGAATACTAGAGGGAGGAGTGCCACAGGCAAATCAAAAGTCTCAAGAAGGGAAGGAGTTAATTATTCTCACAACTCAGGAAGCCTGTTCCCAAAGTGGCTTCATAAACTTAAGTTTTAAATGTCAGATGTCTTGCAACAACAGCAATAATTACACATGGATGCATAGCCCTCCTAATTTCACTTACAGATCCTTAGGCCAGAAGTCTGTGCAACTCAAAGGAAACAGAGCACAATGTTGCAGGTGTGACAGCAGCACAGCATCTGGCCCGGTATTTAGGAAAGAGCTGAAATTCATTTCTTTATTCAAGAGAGAAAGAGGAGAAAGGCACGCAATATCTACGGGACCTTAACGACTGGGAGAAGTAGCTGTAAGGCTTTGCTCAGTCTTCCTGCTCCCTGCTTCCACATATATCATTTCTATTGCAGATTTTCCAATAATCACTGTAAATGCCTACAACATCACATATCTACTACTCTGAGTCAAAGCTGCTTTACCAGAAGGACTTATGTGGTCCATTATCTCCACCTGGTTAGGTAGGCACTCTGTGTCCGTGACAGGGAGAAACTGCACCACTGAACTTAACTCCCGTTAACAGTGTGATGGTTATGAAACCCTACTTCTAGTAGACCTATTTGCAGCCAGGGTTTACTGACTCACCTTGCTTTTGTTCCTAAGTCTCCACCTTACCCCACTGACCTGGCAGTCAGTCTACAGAATGCCTTCTCACTAGGACCAAGGAGACTGTGAGTGATTGAGCACAGTTCATTCGCTCAGTATTTAGAAAGTAAAATTATACACAGAATTACAGCAGTAAATAACATAGCAAGAATGGAGAGCTACATCCTTACAACAAACGCATTTTTTTACCCGACATCTGATCTGTTTATTCTAAGTGAAATAGCCCTACTCCAGGAGTAGGAGTTCAAAATGCCAAGCAAGGACGCTGAGGCAGTTGAATGAAGGGGTTGATAAGAAGGTAAGCCTCCTTTCCATTTATACCTTAAGAAACTTTGTATAAAGAGTAACTCAAATTGATAAATTATTATCAATTGATAATAATTGATAACTCAGAGATAACCTCAAATCTTACCTGTATCCTAGTCGTGGATCAAGAAATACCAGAAAAGGATTGGCTGACCTCTTGACACTTCTGGTAAAGATTAGGATACATGAGAAGATTGAATCTGACTGTATTATTTGAGCCAAAACCAAAGGAACTTGTACAGGAAATTTCAGTGCATTATAGCATTTCTCAGATGTTAAACTGTAAGTCTGACTCCCTTCCAGGTCCTACTAATACCCAGTGGTTGTCTGATGATGCCTGACTGGCACCCAAAAAACGAGTTCTTAGTGTCAGTTCAATGCTTCAGGTAGAAGACTCCTCATTAGAGTGGTTTAGTCCTGCAGAGTAAATATTACCTGTGGTACTTGTTAGTTGTGACTACAGAGCAAGGAAAAGCCCCAAAAAACAGGCTGGGGAAGAAAGCCAGAGTTCTCCTTTCACCCATTCTCAGCTCTCTACTTGACGAAGAGGACAAACTGATAGGGCATCTACAGAAAAAAACCACCGAACAACTGCCTTGCTTCTCTTTACATTATAGCTGTTCTACAGAGCTAGAGAAATGCAGTCTCCAGCACTGCCATTCTGATGTTCTGTGCAAAAGAAAAAGTAAATGTGCACATCCGTAAATTTCAGCAGCAGAAAAAGTTTAAGAGTGCTGTCACCTTCTTCATTGTATATATAGCTTGGTAAATAAGGAAGAGAGAGTGTGCTCTTGGCAAAACCATTGGGCATTCTGTGCCTAGCCTTCTCTCCTGAAATAAAATACAACGTTAAGTTTTTCACATTGGTTGTTTGATGTATGGCTCTGTTCTACCTCATCATTCTAGTATGATTCAACAAACATTAGAGAGAAATTCTTCTGTTTAAATCCCTTACTGCAACAGAAGTAAATATCTTACTTTTAGAAAACACATTTCTTAAAGATAAAATACAATTCTGCAATAGTCTTTCAGATAGATTTGCCATAAGTCAGATACCCTTGTTCAAATAATGGACTATGAACCTAATTTATCTTGTGCCTTCAAGAAGTACAGAACTTGCTCTTATTAAGGTGCTCCATTATGAGAGCCTGTGACTGATACAATGAATTGTTTTTCAGCTGTGCTGTGGTTGCCATTATAAGTCTTCTGGTTGAATGAAAAGGCAATTAAGGAGGAAAGTATTTAACAAGAGACCAAAACAAAATGATACAGTTTTAAGGACAGATCATGATTACAATGACATTTAAACTGTCGTTCAGCTAAAATAAAATAACAATATAAAGCTGCATGGGACTCTGGCAAGGGAACAAACCTATTAACTGAGGATGAAAAAAACCACTTCATGCTGTAGTAATACCTTTGAATCAAGAACATTTGTTTGTCACTTCCCTTTCACTCCTACTTAAATTACAACTGCAAATGGGAGCAAATATAAGTTCCTTATTCAGATGACCTGATCAAATCTATAGCTGGACGACTCATATACCTAGATGCAATTTTCTAATCTTCTGTTTTTCAAAGACAAGCTTTCTTCTAAATTCCAGAGTTTTAAATGTATCATTCAAATTTGGGGGAAACTACTTCAGCGCATAATAAATCCAGAAAAACTAGCTGAGTTCTTCTATTGCTTAGAGGATATAACTCCGTCAGATATGAGGAAACAGTCCTTGTGCTATGCACAAATATAATACATATGTGACGGTAGTGGTCAGTACACTATAGTGTAAAATAGGTAAGTGGAAGAAAATAAAAGCAAAGCTGTGAAAGGCACTAATAATACTTGTGGCTGTTAGAGCTGGACTACCTGTTATACGGTGTAGGTCTCCTGAGGTGTAGATATCTGAGATTTTATTTAGTTTTTCCCCAAAGCATCATGAAATTACACCTAATTGTTGCTCTTCAACACATTGTTTCAGCAAGGCACTTACTCACAAGAATTCATGTATCTGATACTACCTGCAGTAGTAAGATGCCAATTCTGGGTCCTACTCTGTTTGCTTGTTGACTTTTATTTGACATTAAATGTTGTTTGCTCATTTAATTTTATTTTAGTGCCAGCAATTGGTTGAAACCAGGTCTGAGCAGGTTGAAAATTTTGATTTTTCAAAAGTTATGTCCCCGCGCAAATTGTGTTCGTCTCTGGATTAGTTTGTGCTGCCTTTAATGACACTGCTTAATATCCTTCCCAGAACCTTATAGGACGGCTTTTGGAAGAGACAGCAAAATCGGAGCTTCTAATTCTTGCTTCTAATTCTGCTGGAGGCAGTAAATACCAATTCAATAGAGCCGTGTCTGAAACTTTCCTTCCTTCCCTTAGCACCAGTATTGCTGTGAAAGCCAGCTACAGTTCACTTATTAAATTCACTTTTTCTTCCAAAATAATAACAGAAATGGTAATTAATGAACGAATCTCACCAGCTCCCCTTACAGGGCTTATCTTTCCTGAACAATTTTTCTAGACTTTAATGTAAATCTGAAATCCTTTCTCATACTGGGTCACACTTCACTCTCTTCTTGCCCTTTCCACCCTCTCCCACCCCAAAGTCCACTCCAGTTGTGAAGCTGGTCTGTTGTTCACACTGAGTAGGGGTCAAGTAGCACAGTTCTTAATGACTAACAGGCTTTCAGGTTTCTCAAAACATGTACGTTTGTTTCAAAAAGCATCTTGCAAAAAGTTTAACTCGCAACACCATTGACTAGAGTTTCACTCTATAGATCCTTAACCTGAATTGCTACAGAGCAAGCAAAGGGGAAATTAATTGTGATTGCAAAAGCGCCATGGGACCAATTAACATCTGACATGAATCAACTTCCACTGCAAGCATGAGAGTATCTCTGTGAACACTGGGTATGGTATTTCACAGAGAGTAGAAAGACGTTTTAAAATTATTTTCCTACATGAGATAAATCATTTAAAAGTTGGGGGATTAGTATAAAAAGGAACCACATAGCTTTAGTCAGGAAAAAAAAGCCTTTTTTTTTTTCTTTTGTAAGAGAAACTAGAGATCACAGAGGTGAGGGACAAGCTGAAATTTTATTTACCCTTATTAACAAAAGGATACATTTAAAATTAGGTTTCTAATTATGTAGGGATATAACACACTGATGTAGTGGTTGTTAAATCTCACAAATTAAAAGGCAAAAGCTGAACTGCAACCCAGAGTTTTTAGAGCAGTCTCAGAGCTTGGAGAATTCATAAACCAAGTAAACCTTCTGACATAACTATAAAATGTGGTATAAACCCTAGGAAAAAATAGCCATCTTGAAAGGGTAACAGCACTTTTATGAGAATTTCAACTGCACCATGGCAACATCAACCCGTCAAAGCAAATGAAGGGCAGTAAAAGTAAAATTAAAAATGATGAAGGGGACACCAGCTTGCTAACAGCTTTCCAAGCTGTAAAGCTTTCAAATGTTATCTCTTCATTGGTTTGTTCAATCACACATGCCGGTTACCAAGCTTTATCATATTATGTATCTTTCCCATCACTGCAGGCTGCCAGGTTTTGATGGACCTATGCATAAAAAAAAAAACCTTTTCCCTCTTGGTGCACACCCCTCCTTCATTCCCCTTATTGGTTCTTCTATACTGGTGTCAATGGTGACACCTCCTGGTATTAACTAAAGCTACCAAAATGATGAGAGTTAGTTCAACGGACTCTTAGCTACTTCAGCTTCCCATTCCTCTCTCCTCCTTGCTCCACCCACATGCCCCAGAGTCTGTCCCCATGGCTTTCAAAACCCAAACTAGGGGTGGCTACTCTCACAGGTGTGCCATGTGTCACAGCACCTACTGCCTAGATATTCTCTCTTTAAACGTTCTATCAACTGTGCAAGCAAATGGCAATTTACTAGTTTGCAACTCGTTCATTGAGTTGTGGTCAATTTGTTGAATTGTATTCAATTCCTTGAAGCATTTGGAGATACAGTTTTTATGTAAGACGCAAATGCAAATGCAGGGTCCCATGTAACGTATGCATCTAGTCTGAATCTCATTCCTCCCGTATAGGTCTTGGAAAAGAACTAAAAGATTAGTCCTTGTGATTCATTTAATAGCATCACACAACAAATATTTCTGCATTAAAGAGCCACAGCTTTCTGACTGGGCCTTTGCTCCTGTGATTCCTCTCATTTTTTATTAGCTGCAACATGATTCATGTTTTAATAACTTTCTCATTTAAAATGGCATTAAATCAGATCATAAACATTGCATATATGTTTCATTGTCATTAAAAAGATCTTATACTGCAAAAGGAGGTGTGTTAAAAGAGAAGTTATAAGTAGAAGTCTTTTTTTAATTAAAATCAGTCATTAAAGGACCTCTACCTTTCAAAACAGAGGATTATTAAAAAGTAGATTTCTCAAACTGTATGTGACAGCTCCCTCTTTTGGGGCAGAAAGTGCTCTTACTCTTTCATATTTAAGCTGCCATTAATGGAAAGGACTTGTGATTAAGCCATTGCATATTCTGTGTAGCACATGCTCTATTTCAAGCCCAAAACAAAAAGATCTTTGACAATGTCATCACTAAATACGGAAACAAAAAGATCTTTCACAATGTCATCACTAAATATGAACAATATTAGATCTGTTAATTCTTTTGGTTTCTGGAGGGAGAGAAAAATTTTATGTTTTCTCCAACCGATCAGATCAGTATGACTTACCATGGCAGGATATGAATGACTGCAAAAAGACACACTGCATGTTTGCACATCTCCGTCAAACCCAATGGGGTAAAAATGGTTGTCTTCTTCATCGTCCTACAAGGTGATAATCTGGGACCTACAAGAAGGTATATTAATTGTAGACATGTAAGAAAAGAATATAAAGTAGGACTGAAAGTTTAGAGTAGGGGTTCTGCCCCAGGCTGAACTTTGTCAAACTGAATTTCATTATATAAGATTTTCCTCAGTGAAGCATCGCTTTTTTCCAGTGCGCATTAGAAAAAAGCAAATTATCATCTCTAAAAGAGCTGATATCTTATGCCTGTGCAGCCTAGCTGTTGCTTGTCAGTATTTTGGATCCACCGTTGGTAAGCCAAAGAAGACATCCAGGTGGAGCAGGATCTGCTCCTTCATGATCCTTCTGCCTCAGCAAGAACCTGAAAACACCCCTTCTTATTAGACTTGCTACTGTTCTGAGTATGCCCTATCAGTTAGCCTAAACAAACCTCCATGAAACTTTTGCAGTGATGCAGAACTAGAGAATAGTCCCAGAGATCTGAAACGCAATTTCCTTTAACAGGTTACTGAAGTTAATAGAATTTTGTTCGTATCAGTGTATTTGGATCAGAAAAGTAAGGAAAACCTATTGTAATCTCTATAGTCTATCTAGAGGTAAAATTTCCATCAATACATACAGTCAGCATAGTACTTCTTGATGGTGACTAACATTCCAGCGAGGGTATTTAATGAATGTTAATGAATGTTTAATGAATTCAATGAATGTTTGTAACTGCTGCAAAATACATTCAGGTATCTGTTTCTTTCCGGTTTTCCATTGACGTAAAAATAGATAAAACTCAACCACTTTTTTACAGAAGCTTATTACAAACTTGTCCGAAGTCACAAGCATTAGTATTTTACAACATGTTTTGAGTAAAAAAATAAGTTTTTTAAAAAATTAATAGCTTAGAGATTAAACTGTCTTGATGAGGAAAAAAAAGCATGTCTATTCATTACCTTTAGTAAAACAGATTTACTCTTTTACAAGTGCCTCTGTTTAATATCTACAGAAGTGAAATTTAGTTTCAAAGTTGGAGAAGTCAAACCTATTTATAGGCTTTTGTGTATGAATGTTTGCTTTATATTGCTGAACAAAAGAATGCACTCCTTGCACAGATCACCAGCTTCTTTTTCTAGACTGCCACCTGGCATAAGCACTGTTTGCCTGGATTGTCATCTGTCTTCTGTTTCTAGTGAACAGTTTCTAGGTGCTGCTAATACAGAATTCACACAACGGAGTTAATGCAGTTTGGACTGATCAGTTTGATGAAACTCGTCAATGGTGATGACTTTACAGATGTCTTTGTTCACTCGGCATCTTTTCTATGCAGTGTCTGGGTTCATACAAATAAAGATGAAGGTAACAGATTGTTCAAGCAAACATGGGAGAAATGTCAATGAGTGCTGAACCTGAGGAAAAGGGTATTGATGGAGAGCTTTATTGAGCTTATTGCTTATTCATTGCACCTGATATTGACATAGATATCCCACTGAGCCTGTGTCATGGTTTAACCCCATCTGGCAACTAAGCCCCACGCAGCCGCTCGCTCACTCCCCCCCAGTGGGATGGGGGAGAGAATCAGAATGATAAAAGTGAGAAAACTCATGGGTTGAGATAAAAACAGTTTAATAGGGAAAGCAAAAGCCGCACAAGCAAAGAAAAACAAGGCATTCATTCCCTACTTCCCATCAGCAGGCACGTGTTCAGCCATCTCCAGGACAGCAGGGCTCCATCACGCACAACGGTGACTTGGGAAGACAAGCGCCATCACTCCAAGCGTCCCCCCCTTCCTCCTTCTTCCCCCAGCTTTATATGCTGAACATGACGTCATATGCTATGGAATATCCCTTTGGTCAGTTGGGGTCAGTTGTCCCAGCTGTGCCCCCTCCCAACTTCTTGTGCCCCCCCAGCCTGCTCGCTGGTGGGGTGGGGTGAGAGGCAGAAAAGGCCCTGACCCTGTGTCAGCACTGCTCAGCAGTAATGAAAACACCCCTGTGTTATCAACACTGTTTCCAGCACAAACGAAAAACCACAGCCCCATACCAGCTACCGGGAAGAAAATTAACTCCATCCCAGCCAAAATCAGCACAGCATGGAAATGAGGGTTGACTTTTTTTTTTGTTAGAGAACTGGCAGAGACTCCCACAGCTTCTTTGTCAATCAGTTCAGGGTTGAGACAGCCACCTGAACCATTTGAAAGGTTGGTGGTCATAGGTTGTCAACCCATTGTGCATCTGAGGGATAGGCACAGAGCAGTTGGTTAGCATACAGGCTTCTCCAGCTGCACTGGTGTCACAGATGAGATGTAAAGCCACATCTGCTGACCTTCAGCCTCAGGAAGCACTTGATTCAGTTTTGGTTTAGCTGATTTTGTGTGACCAGGACCCATAAAATCTAGCATAAAGTCTGTAGCAGTCTCTGGACTCAGTGTCCTGCCAATTTTGTCTGGCCCATTCTTTGTGTTTCATGGTGCTGAAGTTCATGAAGCACAGGCTTTGAGCCAAGAAAGCTTTGATTTCTATTTCAGCAGTTGCTACCTGTCACGGAAATATGCTCTTGGTTGTCTGAAGGGAAGATGGAGGTTCTTTGGGGTCATTGCCAAGGCACTCCATATACTTTTCTTGTAAAATTTAAAAACTTGGATGAATTCAGCTGTCAGTGTCTATTTTCTCACTGGTCTCAATTTGCTATTGCAGGAAGCCCTATAACTGTTCCTACTGCCATTCTGGAGGTACTACTCATCAGAGATTCATTCCAGCTCTTTTTCTTACAGCATGTCTACTTCAGAGTTCTGAACCATGGATAGAAGATACGGTTGGAGCTCCCACTGCATCAGCTCATGGTAAGACAGTGTCCATACTCTCTAAATGCATGAATGAGACAGACTTAGATGTCCAGAAATTGTAGTTGCTTTCTGTCTAAATACAGAACCGCTCCTGCTAGACATCAGGCATCGGTGGCAATAAAATAGTAACTTACACTCAGAAGAAGTATCAATTATTCGTTCTGACACACTTTTCAGGACCTTACAGCTCAAGTATTTCCTTATCAATGGAACGAGTGAAACCAGTGCAAAGAATTACACATTTAGAAATGTGGAAAAAAAACCCAACAAACCACAGTCATATTCTGTATTCAGTGAAGTATTCAGTGAAGACTCATTATTCATGACTTCACACTCCGAATAATAAAATAACTACAATGAACTCCATTCAGGGCTCTTTCTTACAACAGGTGTTGGTGTATACTTCCTAGCAATTACAGTAGGGAACCCACAGGAGTCCTCCAATAGCAATAATATTTCATAACGCTACTGGTGGTAGACTGTTATCTGTTAGCTTACTTGCATAAGCTTTCAACTTTAAAATCACAACTAACTGAAAACTAAGAATAAAAAAATTGCAGTTATTATCCTTACTATGTCACAATCCTTATTATTATTATTATTATTATTATTATTACCCCATTGGACAAAAGCCGGGGTATCCATAAATGCAAATATAAACAGCTAGCATATGTGAGCAGCTCTGGCTTCAAAATTCAAAATTTTGTCAGGAAAAAAACCCTTGATAAAAAAAAATAATCCTTGTTGTTTTTAAGGAACAACAACAACAACAACAACAAAAAAGCCCCCAAACCCAAACTTCTCCCCCCCCTCCAAAATCCACCAAATCCCCAAACACCCAACCAAAGAAACCCGAACAAAAAAAACCCTGCTGATAACAGCTTTTACTTTCCAAAATGCATAACTGCCTAGTCGTCTTGTAAGTGTTCTGGAAAGAATCTTTCAACTCTTCTGGGCAGGAAGAACTACTCAAATTAGAGTCATCACTGATAGATTTTTATTCCACAGCTTGGCCCACAGTATTACACTAAATAATTTTTGAAGATGTGGTCTCTCTATCAAATGATAGGAATTGATATTTGAAGGGGAAACTACATTCCATATAAAGTTTTTTCAAATGTTAAATATACCTATTTAGAGTCTGGCTGAAGAAGTTTACCAGCCTTGTAACTATATATTATTTCCCTTTCTATTCAGAAAGTGACTGCATAAAAGCTTTGTGTGTATTTTTGCTTTACGTTTTTTAGCTAATGAAATTTGCTTATGATATCGAAACATAAAGCATCAAGAAAACCCTGGTTTCCATGTATTAATCTTTTCTTTACCTTTCAAAGCCCCGTTGAACTAAAATGTGCTTCAGTCTAAATTATAAGAAATTTACAAGAATGACTAACAGAACTTTTTCCCTCCCAACTCGTATGCTGGTGAGCAGTGGAATGAGTCATTAGCAATGACATTTTCGATATTTAAGTCTCTTCACCTAGCAGATCTGCCAAGAGGAAAACTGAGAGAGTCTCTGGTGTGCCTACTCTTCCATACAAAGAATGGACAAAAAGGTTTGTACTTGCGTTTACAGATGTAATTGCATCATACAGCTAGATGCAGGATGGGAATCCAGTATCAACAGAAAGGAACTTGGGACTGGGAGAGCAGGAAAAAGGACAAAATTGTTTTGTGACTTGGTACAGTCATATAGTAGAACCACCTGCATGAATCTGAAGCGAAGACAGAAGGTGGCACATCAAAAAAGGAGAGAAAATAGCTAAAGAAATTATCTGAGCTAAACTCTTGCACTATTCATCAATATTTCTATAATCATTAAAAACCTTTTGGACTAGAAGGCGATAACCATACTCTCTAAATCAGTTTCAATCTACTGTTTTAGGCACCCTATTCTATGCCATGCCAGAACAAATCTAGAATAGCAAGAAAAGAAATTGCCTCCGGGTTATTAGTACTAGGCCTCTGAAGCAGATTTCTAACTTTTATGCTAGACCTCAAGAGATGAAGGTTTCTTTTTCATTATGCTGTTAGGAATAAGGATCAATGATTTCCCTTCAATCAAGCCCACAGCTCTGTTTGATTTCATTTTCTTATGGTTTTATTGTGTGGTGCCTTGAGATGTTTGTTTGATAAAGTGCCCCATAAATGGGGATTTTTATTGTTATTGTCATTGCACTTCTTAGGTCCCAAACTATACATTGTTGTCATACTAGCGTTTTAGACTGTCTGATTTTTCATTGCTGAGGAGGATTGATCAGTCTTGTTGCTCTTGCTAGTGAGACCAATATATTTTGTAATTAATAGAGTAGTCTTTTGTGGAGTGTTATGTTGGACTGGATGCCTAAGCAGAGGGTTATTCTTCTTTACACACAGCTCTGCATTTAGCCCAACAATAATATCACATCAGTAAATAACAGAAATACAAATCTTCCCAAGAGCAGTTCTGTTTCTTTGCTTTTTATTTCAGTGAGTAGTCCATCTCATCCAAAAAACCACTGGCTGAGACCTGAGAAAAAACAAACCCTTCTCAAATAAGCAAATCAAAGTGCTTCAATGAAGGTCTCCATCAGAGACAAATATTACATTTGGATTTCTAATACAAGCAAAGGATATGACAGAAGATCTTCTAAAAACGCCATTTGGTGCCTTTTTAAAATTAAACAGATTTCACAGTGTCTTATCTTATTCCCTATCCTGTCATCTTTATCCTACCTTCTTTAATTCTCCCTGCCCTTCAGCCTTCTGTCCAAATTCTGTTAAACCACACAACACTGTTAGAGTAGAGTGCAAAAAGGAGGTTGAAGTGGCCCACTTGAAGTCAAATTTGGTAAAATACCACCTGGAATAAATGGCTACATATGCTAGACAGTAGTCTGGGTCAAAATGCGTCAGGATGTGAATAGCATTGATAAGAAGTTCATCAAGCGTTGGTTGATCAAAAAGACATTATAAATGATCAAGTAGTGTAATTTAGATCATCATTCACATCAGTGCTGAATTTTACTTCACACACTTGAATGTGATCACAGTTACACTGGCGTAAGTCCACAGAAATTCAGTTTAAATCAATGGAATAATAAAAGACTTAAACCAAAGTAACAACAGAATTTGCCTATCTCTTCTTGCACATGTATCTTAAATTAGATCTGCTCACTTGACTGATACAGATACATTTTAGCACTTTTTATTATTGAGGCTCAACTGGCTCTGAAATACCACAGTGACTGGAGCACGATCCTTTTTAGTTCACACGTAATCCATACTATTTTGAAATATGTTCTCTATTTAGACTTTGGACCAGAGAATTGCTTCAACTGAGCTACGGAAATTTCTGCCAATTCTCAACTTTTATTGCCAGGGTCAAAATACAGTTCCAAAAAGAAACTGTTATTCCCAGTTCCCAAGTCAAATTTGCAGAATTGGCATTTAAAGTAAATATAATTTATTTTGCTTGCAAACTGAGCACAATTAATGCTGCAAGATGATAAATACAAAGCCCCAAATGACATATAATGGAGCCACTTTCAATGCTATACTACATATGCAGTTAGAGTGTGGGTGAGTTACAACAGAAAGCGTTCTAACCACCGATGGACTAGGAAAAAATATGGATAAGTATGGATTAAATTTATGGCAGTTTTTCACGGTTTCACTAAAGTGTCTTTTTTATTTTGGAAATCTAAGCAAGCCAACCGAGGGAACATACACCTTGTGTACTAAATACAGTAAGAAATTTGTGGTTTCTACTTTGGTTCCTTTTGGCAAGAACAGATGGAGCTGTTTTCATTTTTCAGCCCTTTGGTCCCTTGTGCACAAGCTATCATCATGCTAATAACTTTCACTGTACCTGCAATGCAACTCCTTGCACTTCTGAGCTTTTTTATTTTGGTTAACGCAGCTCTTCCAGACTCTGGCAGCTATTGGAATGGCAGATGTGCCCAGGACTTTGCTTTATATTAAGGAAGTCAACACCACATGCCAGGGAACTCTGACATCTCAAGAGAGATCTGCACAGTCTCGCAAACTGCCAGCGTGCACATCCCGTGGTGTGATCTTGCATACCAGGGTCCCAAAAAAAAATGCAACTTGTTACGCTCAATAAAACCACATTGCACCATCACACACATTATTCTGTCTTTGCTAGTCACCTCCTTACTTGTTTCCTGATCAAAAGCATGAAAAAATCCATAACGCGTCAACTATTTGATGGGGAAGGGAAGATAGATGGCTCTGCATATTACACTGTGTTCAGTTGTCCCATTTCATTCTGAAATGCACTGAAACACAGCCAGTGAGACAGCCACTAGGGTCAGACTAGAGTTTCCAGAGAGGTTCTGCAAATCAAATTTTCAGAAGTAGCTACTATGAGCTAGATGCCTACAGATATCAACAATCTCCCTCAATAAGCTAATGACAACTCTTTCCATTAAAATATTTTTTCACCCCATAGTAGTTGTAATTTTCATTATATTTTCGACCGTGGCAGTTACAATTCAGTATCAGTTTAATGTGGGCATTACAACTGTCATTTATGATAACTCAGTGTTCTGTGATAATGAAACGAAATAATTTGAAAGTAACCATGCTTGTACTTTTCTTCATCTTCCAGTTTAAGCATTCTAGAAATTGCTGTCATTAACCAAAAAAATGATATTTGTACCCTCTTGCTGTACCCCCTGAGCATTCAGTCCAATAATATCAATGCATAGCATTCTTGCTAACTAGCAGCAAGACAGTGGTAAAAAATATACTAACGAAGTAGTGCAAAGCACTCAACACCAACCAATAAAGAACACAGAGGAAAGAAGTCTTAAATAGCCAAAAGTAACTCAGGAAAGAGATACTGAAATGCATTGTCCATTTAAGCATTTGCCTTATTATAAAGAGCACAAAGAGAAACAAGATCCTTATAAGCACCCAGCAGTCACTACATAACTCATTGCAACATGCCAAAGACAATTTGCAGAACTACCAATAACAGCCCATTAATACATTCTCCTCTCGTAAGAAGACCAGTAGGACACCAGAGCTGGATGAACTAGTCTATGTCGGTGTTTCATTAATGTATCAGTGTTTCCACTAGCTTATGCTATCGCCTCATTAAGCCCGTGCTTATGCACATAGCTTAGCTTTCTTTAACCTGTACTGTACTTTCAGAGTCAGAATTGCATTGCTTAAAGTTTCTTTCAATGTTTCTGCTGTCCTGAGTTTGAGCCACATAACTGTCCCAGACTACCGTTTTTCCTATTTCCTTTACCCTGGGATCACTATAAGCAGACAAGTCCTTGCTTTGTAACATGTCCTTCTTCCCTATGTCTCCGAGAGACAGCTTTCATGATGATCTTCAGGCGCCTATGGCGAGGCATTCCATATGCAGGATCAAGTGGGTACACACTGTAAAATCATCAGGATTGCCATATTAAAATAGCAGTAATAAACCAAATTGGTAATTAAAGCCATATCCTCCTGCACAGACAGGACACAGAACTCAGCATCAGATAGTAGACAACTGTATCAGAGAGAGAAAGCACAGAATTTGGGAAGATTATTGGCAGTATTACTTTTGTGAGCTGAAAAAACAAACTTAGGCGTAGGTAATAATGTGTTATTATTTCTGTTGTGGTAGGTCCTGGGACCCCTAGTCACAGACCAGGTATCTATAGCATGATATCATCTCAGGAGCCAGAACATCAGTGCCTCTATAGGCAAGTTACGATTTTTAGTATCCAGTAGAACTATCCATTTTAATTCTCAGGCTTTTCTTCTGAAGACACTTTCACAAAGAATCAGGGTAGCATAATCAGGTATGTAAAGAAATTACATCCTTCTGGTAATTAGAAGTTTCTATTGTTTGTAAGTGTATATATATATATTTAAAATCATTACAGTGCATATGATTTAACATACATTTTCTGAAAGTGTACTTGCTTCACCGAATAATACAGACTATCTTCTGGGCAACGCTGATGAAATAGCCAGATTTTCACGATTCCGAGGTGAAGAAATCCGCTACTATGGTCATTGCTTCTAACGGTGATTTTTACAAATTTCAGCAGCCACAGGAGGACTAGGTAGAAGTAAAGATCCACACCCTGATGGTAGTCCATGGAACTGGGGTAAGGATATACAGCATAATTCTGTGAAGGGAGTGGGCAGACAGTAAATAATACACATACAGAAATAAATTATTTTCCTAACTAGGTGTAAGAGAATTTGTTTTCCTATTTTTTCATCTGTGGATTGAAATCATTCCCCTTCCAGGAAACCATAACCATTCTTGCACGTTTGCTATCTGGTACTCATGCTCCGCTCAAAACTTGTCATTATAAATATCATGATGACAAATGAGCTCAGGGATTTTGTTGATGATCAGATAGTACAAAATGAATTAAATAGAAATCACGGCCATCACTGACAAAAATATTACTTGTGTAAAATTATGAGTGGACTGATAAGACCAAACAGCGGTCATCTTGCTCGTGTAGCACAAGCCTGTTATACTAGAGGACGTCATTTAAGCAGAGCACCTTTACAGACTCGGCAAACAGCTGGACCAGCTCTATCTGAAAATAGCATTGGAAGTCAGCTGAGGAGCAGGAGTCTCATTTAAAAGAAGCCAGCCCAGAAAGATAGATGAAGTTCCTTTGAAGAAAGGTGAGAAAGCGCTAACAACACAAAAGTTGCATGGGAACTTTCTATACAGGAAAGAGGACCCCACACACATCTTGTCCTCTGTCAGCCCAGAAACAGCTCACTTACCTGCCAAAGTAGTTTCTCTTGTTTGATGGCTTGGATTAGGAATCAATGAGCTCTGGTACAGCTTCCAAATTTAAGTAATATCAATCCTGCCACAGTTTCAGAGCATCTTGAGTGCAACATCTGAGGACATGATTACTGCATTTGTTTTATGTTTTGCCCTCGGTGGCCTAAAAGCCAGAGGGAGACAAGGCTGGGGGAAGGCAGCTGCACAGCTTTTCACTCATCTCCCTTCCTAACGGACTGCTGAAGGGAATTTCTGCAACAGAGAAGGAAGAGGCTTCCCTAGCTCCATGAGACCAATGGGCAAGGAAAGGGAGGATTTGTCCTCGGGAGGGGGAAGGGAACATTGCCATGTTCTGCAGCTTTGATGCAGCGGCACAGCCGGTCCCCTCAGTGACAGCTGATTGACACGTAAATGGCTGTTAGCAAAGTACATGTAAGAGGTCACCCACATTCCTGGCACCCCGCTTTTTAATAGTAACATGGTACATTTTGGGGGGATATCCATATAGTCAAAAAGTAATGTGGATTAACAGCTGATGTTGCCTTGTTCATATTTATCACTTTTTAAAAAATAAGTAAGGCTGGTTAGAAAGACTAACTGCAGAAGTCACATGTGTGGGTGGAAGACAGCAAGACATGCAGCCATATTAAATGTATGAAACCCCCTCACATTCAAACCCTGCAAAAGGGAGAAGCTGAAGCTCCAAACTTGCTGTGAATACTCTACACTATTTGATAAGAGATATCAAATCTCACCAAAGTATCCTGCAATAAATGAGAGGATAAATGAAAGGATTTCAGCTGAAGTTAATCAGAGATAGATCAGGCCCAGCATCATCTGAGTATAAAATTAGTTTCCATATGATCACATGAGGTCTCATTTAACTTTTATTTTGACTATATTTCCAAGAGTGGGACACTTGTTTAATATGCAAGTCTCTGAGAGGTTTTGCATCAAAACTAGTAACTAAGCAATTACCTTGTAATCAGACACAGTGTTGACAATGCAATCGTGTGGCAACGTGTAATTACACAGCATAACATCGTACGCAGTATTTTGCACTACACCTTGCAAACTAAGTGCTGCCATATTTTTTTCTCAAGCTGAATAAGACTCCAGAGATTCTAAACAATGCACTCAACCTGAAAACATGATTCTCACAGCTTTTTTGTTGACATAAGTGAAATGTCCAGACAGGCCAATAAAAAAAAAAAAAGGTAGAATATACCTTCTCCACTCTCTTTTATTTAGGGTAGTATGAAGTGTCTTAAAGGAAGAGTTTGGAGACCAAGCCATATATCTGTATCTCCCCCCTGGGGCAGCTTCTCCAACCACTGCCAGCTGGAAGACCCACTCTCTGCACAGGCAAAATTTAGCAATTCATCATGTCAAAGAATAAGGAGAACTTCTCTGACTCTGGGGATCGATCTTAACACCCAAGGGGCACAAGGGCAGGATATAAAGTCTCTGAGTTACTGTTAATGTTGCCTTCTAGTAATAAAGGCCATCCATTCCATCCATTGTTGTTAAAATTCTCAACCTATTGTTTTTTCCTATGAGAAAGCACCCGCACTTTCGGGATGTCTGAAAAGTGACCTGATGCATATGAATAATAATAATTTAAAAAAAGTAAGAAAATCACTACCAGCACCAAATACTTACAGGCTGTGGTTTTAAAAAAATAACAACTTCTCCATAATTTTAGAATAAATGTTTGTTGCACTTCTAATTTCTAGAGTTCTCCAGACAGACAGTTTAAATTGATGGCTTGTTAGTGAGGACTAGCCCCTTTGTGAGATGTTTTCAGAATGATTGATTTACAATAAAGTGGCTCCTGGTGGGTGCATGCAGGTGGAACTGATTCAGATCGATTCCACAGAAGCTGACTAATCAGCTGTTTAAACTGGCAGAGTGCTCAATGACAGAAACAGTGCAGCTATCATTTTCTACCTAAGATTACAAATTAACTTGTTCTGTTTATCCTGTATGCCATCAATATGGAGAGAAGCAGCTGAGAGGGAAGTGGGATTCTGGACTGATGGTATAAAGCCTTCCCTGCAGATGTGCTTTCAAACATTGACAATAAAGGCACAAGGGGAAATTTCATTACATATTAATGAAACCAGTGGAGAGCACCACCAAATGAGGAGGACTCCTTCAATTAATTAACTGGAGTGGGAAGTCAACAATATTTTTAAAATGTGACCACAAAAGGATAAATCAATGCCAAAATGGCCAAGAGTAAATATGTACTGTTTCTTCCTCCCCTGTCCCATGCACTCCCACACACCCTATCAGTCTGTCCCTCTGCGTGCATATTATATGCAGAGGACTAGCATCTTGAGAGACCGGTATTTCCAGAAATGATTAATGCTAGGTAATCAACATTTCAGCCTCTACAGTCATATCCCTGAAAGTGTCATTTTTACAACAAGATGAAAAACTCCATGAGGAACACAATGTATGTGGGTAAGTGAAAGGTGTCAGAGAGAATGTGGGTAAGTGAAAGGAGAATAGATATTCCCTGTCTCAGAGCTGATAACAAGAGCAGGGCCACGAGGGGGGTGGGGGCTTAGCAAAATAATTCTAACCATCTCTCATCCATAATGCTTCCTTCATACAACATCTCTCTGGCATTTGAAAAATCTGTGATGTTTCTTTTTATCCTTCCTCCCCCATCCCTCATTAACATATGGGGTACATCTATTACATTTAAAGCTGCAGAAAAATACTAAGTATGCTCCAGTGCAAACAGCAGTTCTTGTCTTGTTCATAGCAGGGGGTAGAGATGGTGGTGTTAGCAAACGAGTCTTCGCTAACCTACAAAACAAGTTCCCCTTCACCAGCCTTTTCAGGCTTACCTGGAAAAAGGAGGGAGACACAAAAAAGTTAAGCTTCTCTGAACCTGTTCAGTCCTTAGTCTCTCTGCAGAGCTTGACTAACAGAGTGAAAATTGTGAGCAATTTTGAGGGTCGTTTTATGTCTGAGAGCAAATCGTGGCACCTGGGGTTAAAAAAAAAAAAAAAATCCACTTGACAACTGTCAATACCTACCAAACTGATTCAAATTAAAACCAGTCATTGAAAAGTGCTGCACTAACACCAGTGTTTACCTGAAAGAAACATAGCACTTAGATACAGCAGTCCTGTAAGCATTAAGGTCACCCTCAGAGTGACTTATTACTCACACACATTTAAGGAGAGACCCCAAGATGTGCCACAAATCAAAATTGTTATTTTATTGTAACTTGTGAGATGCATAATATACTGTCTTACTGTCATCTGCTTTCCTCTGGTATTGATAACATAGAAATGAAAATGCTAAGCAGATACTAACATCAAATTTGGTGGCCTAGGAAGTAAATATTTTGACAGATGTACTGCTAAAGTTACTTTTTATTGCTACAGAATGGAAAGTAAAATTTGATTGTCAGTAATAAAGGAAAACAATGTATTACCTGTATTGCTACATGCATGCTAAATGTCAAAAATATTCAAGCATGTCTTTATCATGAAATAAGTTTGTGAAGGGCAATACATTTGTGTCTAGAAAGGAAAATCGAAACAAGACTCTTCTAAGCTGATCAACCACATCTCTGAATACCCACAGAATAAATGCTACTATTTGGCAAGAAAGGAAAGCACTCTGATTTAAGAGAAAACAATTATTAAGTAGGATAATCAGGAAGCCACATGCAACCTTTGGATGTGTCACATTAGTTTCTATGATCATCTGTTCTTGAGAAGATTAGCCTCCTGACCTTCACTGTTTTAGCCTTGAAAAGCGTTGAATGCCCGGCATACTGAAGTAAAATTTAGCTGCCTCATTGCTGGCTTCCTTTTGAATCCTCAACCCTGACCTGAAGGGATCTTTTCTGACTCTCCGTCTCCAGAGAGAAGAAATAATTCAGTGCTCCTGCAAATGTAGGCCTAGCTCTCTCCTGAGCAAACTGCCAAAGCCGGCTGAATTATGTGTGCTGGTATTGTGATGAGGGCTGCTCACAGCAAATTGATCTGATAGCGCTGAAGTCATTTCACTTCAGACCTCAGGTTGATGTGCAGTCTCAGAGGTGAGTTAAGCTACCTGGTTCTGAACTGAGCACGACATGTTTCTTCAAGATAAGATTGGCAAGTCAAAACCAGCACCTGCTTGGACAACCAAACACAGGCATGGAGCATGATCTATCACACAGAGTTTGGTTCACGCGTATGTAGTACGGAAACAGGGACGCACTTCAAAATTTTGCTGCCTGAGTATCTGAGACAATTAATATATGGATGCATTGTACACAACAAAATCTAGCGGAAAACTCAAGAAACAACTTATCAGCTATCCAAGTAATGTGGGATGATGAGGTCACGAGAAGGGAAGAAGAATCCCAAAGCACAACCAGTGTCATTCTGGGTTTAGATGAGAGCGATATCAATTCCAAACTGAGCCAGTGCATATTGACAGTTTCAGTTTCCTTACACCTTTACATCTTCTGGATACGGATGATGTCACCTGATTACCACATGGACTGCAGACCCTTCTCTGAGACTTCCTTAAACTAATTTTTGACTGAACTAGGACATTTGGGAAAAGATTTTAATTTTTCACTATGAAAAATCCATTGCAGTCTGAGTAAGTACTATTAAATAAAAAAAAAAAAAAAAAATCAGTCAAAACTCATGTTCAGTGATTCTCATTATACTTGTGCAGTTAGTCTGTATAGGAAAATCTGTTCTGATCAGAGCTGAAGTTCTAAGGAAGTCAGCAACACTGCAACTCCTACCAAACTTGTTTCCTGCGGATATAATTGCAAATTATATCAGACAGTCCTTTAGCCATGTTCCTGTAAGCTAAATGGACTCTTTTACTATAAAGCATATTTTCTAATCCTTTAATCGTTTGTCTAGCATTTCTTTTTACCTTTTCCAGTTTTTCTATTTTCTTCTTAACTGAAAACAGGTTCAGACATGTATTCCAGAAGCAGCTGCATTAGTTTCCAGAGATTTTACCTGTCTTCTCATTCAATATTCCTCTTGTAGACATTACCCCTTCTGTTCTCAGTGTTTTTCATAAAAATCTGTTGATCTGCACTACAATATTTTAATTTAATCAAGTCCTATGTCAACAGAAACCTTATTTTGCCCAGGATCAGTGTTGGGGCTGACAGCACGTTTTGTCCTCTTCACCCTTCCCAATGACGAGCATTCTTCTATCTCTCTGGAAATTCCGCAGTTTCAAAACCTATTAAAAATCGACCTTCACTGTGCAGAGGTCTTAGCTAGCTCTTTTTAAACATTTGGGCAGCAGAGAGAAATTTTCCACATCTTTTATGATACATACATTATACACATACAGAAGCTGATTGTAAATTACTGTCATAAACTAGGGACTGTTAACACTGATTTTAGACCAGAATAATGTGTCTTCCCCATCAACTTGCTGATTAGTATTTGCATTGCATCTGCCTAAGAAATTACTAGTATGCTGTGATGTACCAGCACCAATGCAACTGCATTGTCCTTTGCCACGTGTACCATGTATCAACAGAAGAAACAGGGACAGAGTATGATATCTCCAGAGGTACTTTTCCACCACAAATGAAAACGTGATTCATGACTCTCTCCAGACTCATGCTCCTATTTTTGCATTAAAATACGTCTTTGGTCACCTCCCCCAGTGTTACCACCTTCTCTCACGACCACTCTGATCCCCCTGGGAATAAAGAATCACAGGTATCTTTCATTTCCACCCAAAAGTAAAAAGATGATTGAAAGCCTGAATATGTAAAAGTAAGCCACATCTCATTTGTTAGCAGCAGCTGTATGCTTTGAAACATGAATTGCAAATATAGTTGAAGTCTCAAATTCTTTAATGCAAAAGCGCTAACTGCTGCAATTTTCCAGTCATATATCTGGTGAATATCTCTCAAAGCAAGGAAGAAGTCAACTGAAATCCAGCTCTAATGAACATCTTCCTCACCAGATCTGCTACTGCGGGCATGATTATGAAGCCAGTTCTGAGCTACCACAACCGTGTGACTAGATGCAATAAATCTAGCTCTATCCTACTAAGTCTCACTATCAAACCTGTTTCATTCTATGAAAAGTCTGTTTCAGCCAGTAAAAGCTTTTAAAAAATGGTTCAGAATTGCACAAGATCAAGGCAGCGCTCGTGCTGCTAGTGTGCTGTGGCTTGGAGTTCCTTTTCTCTTGTTCACAGCCCTTTACTATATTTTGAAGATGAATCCCCTTATCAAAACAGTTGGAAACACACCATCACTTTCATATTTCACACCTTACCTTACACATTTCTTATGCTCTTTACTGAGTAACATTTGAATATAGTCTATTGCTATTTGAACACCCAAAGGATAACCCCGAGCATGCTAAGCATGCTGCAAACACAAGTATGTGGAGCTCTGGGCAAACACCATTGCACTGCATGTAAGTAAGGCTGAGGCTTTTCTGCTCAAGAAAGAGCAGAGTCCCAAAAATTCTTTTCATTCTATGCAACCTTGTCCAAACAAGGATGAAATCTCCAGTCTTTATATCATCTACCCACCCCAGTGGTGTTTGTTTGAACTGTATCAAGCTACCACCATAAGAGTCTTTTATTTTAGCCAACTTCAGAGGCATGCAAGGATACTCACAAAAAACCACTTAATAGAAAGCCATGTCTTTTTGTTATTTGTCTAACAAATAAGTGCCTTTTAAGTACAAAAGTACAGGTTAAGTACACAGGAATTTCTATCTGTTCCCTGTAGGTTACTAGCAATCATTTCCCTTGTTCAAAAAAGTAATTGCTAGGAATTCCAGAGGAAGATGAATTATTCTGTAGTTATCTGCTATTTGCTAAGGAAAAAAAATATTAAATGAGGTCAGAGAAGTGAAAAAACCCTACATAATCACTGTAATCAATGATCTAACTATTTATAGAATCATAGAATAGTTTGGGTTGGAAGGGACCTCTAAAGGTCATCTAATCCAACCCCCCTGCGTGGGCAGGGACATCTTCAAGGTTGCTTGATCAGGTTGCTCAGAGCCCCGTCCAGCCTGACCTGGAATGTTTCCAGGGATGGGGCATCCACCACCTCTCTGGGCAACCTGGGCCAGTGCTTCACCACCCTCAGCGTAAAACATTTCTTTCTTCTATCTAGTCTCAATCTACCCCCCTTTAGTTTAAAGCCATTCCCCCTTGTCCTGTCGCAACAGGCCCTGCTAAAAAGTTTGCCGCCATCTTTTTTATAAGCCCCCTTGAAGTACTGAAAGGCCGCAATAAGGTCTCCCCAAAGCCTTCTCCTCTCCAGGCTGAACAACCCCAACTCTCTCAGCCTTTCTTCATAGCAGAGATGTTCCATCCCCCTGATCATTTTCCTGGCCCTCTGCTGTACCCGCTCCAACAGGTCCGTGTCTTTCTTCTGCTGAGGGCTCCAGAGCTGGATGCAGTGCTCCAGGTGGGGTCTCACCAGAGCAGAGGAGAGGGGCAGAATCACCTCCCTTGACCTGCTGGCCACGCTGCTTTGGATGCAGCCCAGGATACGATTGGCCT
>NW_008825162.1:5756572-5775846 GCF_000699105.1 Pygoscelis adeliae
ACCCATGGATGGATCTCATTGGGTCCCATGGACTTGTACACCTTCAGGTGCCTTAGATGGTCTCAAACCTGATCTTCTCCCACAGTGAGCGCCTCTTCATTCTCCCACTCCCCGCCTTTGCCTCCTGCGGCTTGGGCGGTGAGGCTCGAGCACTTGTCAATGAAGACCGAGGCAAAAAAGTCATTGAGTACCTCTGCCTTCTGTGTCCGAGGTAACCAGGTCTCCCGTTTCATTCCGGAGAGGACCCACATTTTCCCTTGTCTTCCTTTTATCCCCGATGTACCTATAGAATCTTTTCTTGTTGCCCTTGACGTCCCTGGCCAGATTTAATTCTATCAGGGCTTTAGCTTTCCTAACCTGATCCCTGGCTGCTCGGGCAATTTCTCTGTATTCCTCCCAGGCTACCTGTCCTTGCTTCCACCCTCTGTAGGCTTCCTTTTTGTGTTTGAGTTGGTCCAGGAGCTCTTGTTCATCCATGCAGGCCTCCTGGTGTTTTTGCCTGACTTCCTCTTTGTTGGGATGCATCGCTCCTGAGCTTGAAGGAGGTGATCCTTGAATATTACCCAGCTTTCTTGGGCCCCAAGCAAGTGTTATGTACTATAACACAGGGCCACTTTGAACCTAGCAGAATCTTCCTCACCAAAACTGTTCCTGTGTTAACTAGCCACTGAACCTGTGACTCTCTGTACATGATAGTTTTACAAAAGCAAAAATATCAAGAAAACACATTCCAGTGAAACTACATGTTTAAAGAACTAGATTTTTCCTCATATCTTTTGGGTGCAATCAGAATAGCCACATTGTCCTGCATTTTGCCTTCATAACATCAGCCAAACTGCAAATCAAATTCTAAAGTGAGAGATGTGGTGACATTTCACCAGTCTTTTATACAATTTCCCCAGAGCCAGTGTACAAAGGGGAACTAACCAATTACACTAGAAAGTTTTCATATACTAACTGCAAGCCAGTGGGAAAAAATATTAAATAAGTACATTTCCTTGCTGTCAATTCAGAAGAAACTTAGCATTTGAGAAGATGTCAGCATTAATAATTCTTTTCTGTTGGTGGCGGTAACCTTATAAACATGTAAATAAGCTGTTAAAAATGGGCAAAGAGGCAGATATATAACTAGCCTAAAACTTTAGGCTAAAGCCCCGTTCTTACAGACCTGGCACTGAACTGTTTTTTTCAATGGCTCATTTTGCGTCGGTACATATAGTTTTTCAAGGTCCCAGACTGACCAGGGTTCATGACCATGCACTGTGAGATTCACCTATGTGAGCAAAATTGGAGGAGAGAAAAAGTGTTTGCCATAAAGATTTCAGTGCATTTGGAAGTGTGTTTTAAACTGAAATGACCACAGCATCAGTCAGATGTGATGAACAGGGTGGAAAGAGGGATTCCTTAAGCAAAATGCACAGGGGAAAGTAAAAAACAGAGCTAAGACTTGTATGAAACAGTGCAAATGGTGGTAACTGATGCAAACTTTGTTACTCTAACATTTGGGGAAAGGTCTGGAAAAACCAGCAATGATTAGTATGATGTTGATTGTCAACAGATTAAAGGAATTGTCCTTATGATAAATCAAACATTCAATTTCTCACTGAGAGGAGTATAAGTCCTCAAACAATAACTGAATATTTATCTAAAATAATTTCTCAGTAAATAAGAGTTTCTAGGACTTTTGGGGATGAGAAGTTCTCAAGCTAGGAAGAGAAGGAGATAAGTTAATTTTTGAAACAACTGAAAGAAAACTGCATGTCAAAGATATTTCTTTAGATGTGTATAAATTGTTGAGCAGTCAATCATGAGTGGGTTTTCAATGCTGCTTTTAATCTTGAAATTGCATACGTACAGCTTAATTGCCCATGGGCAAGAACTGAGTGAGGTTTTTTTTTTTTATTTAAAGGAAGACCAGATGTCTTCTGTATTCAAAAACTGTTGGTCAAACCAAACCTTTCATTTAATAGTTCTCACTGTGCTGTGTGTACAAAAGACAGAAGAAAAGAGAGAGTAAGTGTGGAATTTTTATCAAAGATTTGCACTTCAGGGAATCAGCTTTAGATCTAAATCTAGTCAAGAATGCAATAGGGGTTTCTTCCCAGGTGGGGAAGAGGATAATTAACATAATTCAGGGAAGGAAATTAATTGTGATAGATTAGAATATTTTATATCAAATGCAAATTTCCCATTGATTTTTGTACTTGAATTCTAACAGCTATAATATATTGAAGGTAGGGAAGTATAATAATAATGATGACATTAACAGCACTCTAGTGTAAAGAATTATTAAGACTTAAATGTGATACTTTCCAATAATGGTAGATGAACTGAATTTGAGGTATGTTCAAGGAAAGCTTCAAGCATTGATTTAATTTAGTTTTATACCCAGAAAATTGGACTAATGTCATGTCACCATCCTTGGGCTTGAAAAGTAAGAAAACTGAAGATTTTTTTTTTTCTTTTTTTCCCCGTAGCCCTTACAGTTAAATTGTTTCTGGGCAGTAATTTATATTTGGTACTACCTGTACTATAAACAGCATCATAAGAGAGCAGTTAAGATATATTGCTTTGGCACCAGGAAGGGAAATATGCCTGTCTTCTCAGAACTGCTCAGGTTGTAATATGAACTGGGACTTTAAATGGGGAGTCTGGACAGAGCTAGCCACATCACGCTCTCCTGTGCCAGAGCTACAAAAATATATTTGACTATTCGTGTTAACCAAATGGGCTGGCCTGATTGGGAAGGTCCTTTTGGGTTTTGTCAATGAACATTAAAAAAGTTAACCTTACCAAGGTCTTATGAGGCTCTATGTATGACATACTATGTTACAGTTCTTTACCAGAAAGTGTTTATCATATAAAGAGATAAAAATAATAGAATCTGTGACATTATGAGAACAATTTGTAACGTTTTCATCCCCCTTGAACATTTTTTTCACATTTCTGCATGATACTTTAAAGAGGAGGAGTCTCTTCCTGGGATAAGAAGCAAAAGGAGGACAAGTTTAGAAACAGAGCCGAAGTGGACCATCAAGCCCTGAAAAAGGCAAATGAACAGGGATGCTGCTCTGGCAGCAAGAACAAGAAACACCATCACTATCTTTACAGAATTTGAGTTATACCATATGATCTTCATGAGAAACAAGTAAATGCAAACAGATCTTAAGACTAGTGCAAAAGCCTGTCTTTTCTGACATGGGTCAGCAAGAGCAGTATGTCGTTCCAGTTGCTACCAGGCTGCCCTAGATTTGCTGCCTTGTTTTATCTCAGGGAAAAAATATAGTTTACTTTGGTATGGAAGCAAAGTTATGCTAGTGTTAGGTTTTCATGCTCAGCATCAGCAATGAAAGGATGGAAAAAAGTTTGCCTCTCCACAGATATTGTCCCAACACTAGATCCCAAGGTAAAGAGCCTGCATAAAACCCTGAGATCTACAGCAAAACACGCAGGGGAAAAAATGCACGACACATTACATATTTTGTATTCTTACCGGGGGGGCGGGGAGGGGGAGAGTTTTCTTTGGTTTTACTTTTACAGTTATAAAACAAGTTGTTCTGTGTGACAGATACTGTATTATTATTACTTCACATTCAACCGAGGCCAACACAATTCCCTTATATCTACTTCAAGCAATTTACTATTACAATTTGTGGGGGTTATTTCCCTAGCTAAAGAGTAACAATTATTTTTTTTTAATGTGGTTTTTGAGATACTGCTATTAGTGAGGTTTCAACTACGGATAAACTTGTGTTTTGCACAAAATAATGGGTTTGGGGGTTCCATTAAGCTCCTGACAGAGGTACTGAGACCTCTGCAGGTGTTTTTATAACTGACAGGCCGTAACAGCTGAGGGGTCCGAAAAGGGGGGCTTAAGTGTGCTGGTGGAAGAAGTCACAAGAACAGAATGGAACAAGCCTCTACGGTCAGTGGTTAAAGAATGCTAACCTATGGGTACCGAAACGGGCTGAACCATACCATGCATTTTGGGATTCTGCGAGGAGGTAGCTTGCCTCTGTCAGCCATATCCCTGCTTCTGAAAGGAACTGCCCAATCCTCTCTGAATGTGTTAGTCTTCCTGGAGTAATGAAGTCACACATTTACATCCTTTTCCCTGTGCTAAATGTGATTTTGAGACAGTGACAGGCACGTTAAATATTCAGCTCAGGCAGAGTCCTGAAATTACTATTAGATGAATTTCAGGTGACATCTGAGTTCCTTCTCTCACTGTCGTAGAGCCATGAGTGCTCAAAGCTTGCCGTCTCTGTAGTGATAAGACCTTTTTTTTTTTGTACCAAGGCAGTATTTGTAGCATGTTGAGACACATTGCAGGGGAAACCCTCTGTATTTCAAGTGGAAAATCAACCTGTATGTAAAACAGATGCAATTACAACTGAATGCAGACCTGAAAATAGACAAGTTAGAGTTTAACAGAGCCAAGAAGGAGACCTACATTCTTAAAATGCAGCAAGGTTGTTGCATCCTCATTGTAAAATGATATTGAGGACAACCCTGGATCTAGGTTATTGGGACTCTTCAAGTCGGGAGTGTGATTCCCTGGGAAGATTTTCCTCCCAAAGTGGGAGCTTACCAGAGTCTCCGCATTTACCAGGAGATGGCTGTGGCTGGCGGCTCAGTTGCTCAGCAGACCTGCCAGCAGGAGAAAGCTTTCAGTTTTGGATGGAGACTTCGTGGCCCCATGCTGTGAGATCACACCCGGGCTTTACAGGAGCTGACGTGGGCTCGAACAGAGGTCAGGGAACCAGCCAGGCACAGCTCTCTGGGTCAGTTCTTCAGTTTCAGCTGTGAAGTTACAATCTCCACAACGCTGCAATTTCCAGTATTACTTCCCACTTTAAATAACAGGTTCAGATGCCGGGGGAGGACGAGTATATTCTAACTTAAAAGCTGACTAGGAATCTGAGATTCTGAAAATATATTTAGAAATCAGTCTTATCTAGTACTGTGATTAACAGCTTCCTGGAAAAGTACTGACCAGTGTTTGAAACTTGTGATTTAAAAAAGTGGAGAGGAGTTGGGGGAGAAATTGCTCAACCATTTTTTTTAAATAAACTATACTGTATAAATAACGTACAGTTAACATACACTGTTTTGAAATAGAAAGCTTGCAATCTTTCCTCTTACTAGGTGTAAAAAAGGCCTATACATTTTTTCACAGTATAAGCATGTGGTTATATGACATCTCTATGTAAATATCATCCCTTTGAAATATTATAACACTTATTAATCAATGCTTATATAGAATATTGTCTTACGACTCCAGTCCAAAAAAAATGCATTGCTAAACATGTAAAAAAATTAATCATATAATTACTGGGTGTACTGATTCACAGCAGTTGGCCAGAGAAGTAAGGTGAGTAGTTTTTAAAGCTATTGTTCAAGCTATTGTATCAACATGAAATAAGTTTAAAAAAAAAAAAAAATCCCAGCTGTTATTAACTTAAATTACTTCCAACCATATACTGAATATGCAAGCAATACAGGTGAAAATTCATCTCACTTAATATAAGCCATTTAAAATTAGCCAGCAACTGTAAGCTAGTTGTCAAGTCTCCCTCCAAAACTGAGCTATAACGAGAGCTACTGAGGACAATTAATTCTCCCTACATCTTAAACACCTCTTTCAGAAAGAGGTAAATTAACTTTTGAAAACTCTCTCTTCTTACAGGTGAAACCTGAACTCAGCTAAAAAAAGCACCTCACCTGTACAATAAATGGCACAAGAGTGGCATGCACTTATGTCATAATACCAAACAGGTATCGTTAACATTTCATTTTAAACTCCCGTGATGTCAAAATTTTTTATTTCTTACCATATGCTTGCAGCTCTTCCTGAGACAAAAGATATGATCCACAAGGCATGAAAATAAACATCCCTTTTATTCCGCATAGATAGATAGAAATTATTTTTAAAAATCATTTTACTCTACTTTGATTCTGTAAATTGAACATGCTGTGGCATGCTTTCCTTACAAAGCAGGATTGAGCTAATTCTTGGGAGAACTACTGAAGTTATCCCCAAATACCTCTTTAAAAACTATTTCAACTCATTTGATATGGACTTGTATGTGTTAGTTGTGTATGTTGTAGTATGGTTTAGTTTTATATAAGAATGTTATACTGTTAGTAGAATTGTCTGGGGTATTTTTGGCCATTATTTTAAATAAGCACAAAAAAGATTTTACTGAAATGATTCCCCTGAAATGTAATTTTCCATTGAAACATGACCTTTTTAATCAAAAGCCCTGCAAGTATTTATGATCCAAAATGAAAAAAAAAAAAACCAACAAAACCCCCCCACACAAAACCTTGAAATTTACAATAGAGTCATTAGATTTGGCTCAAATGGATCTAAATTGAAGTATTGCAGCTCATGGAACTGAGCCAAAATATTTAGTCTCGGGTCAGTGCAAGTGCAAATCTATTTCCACTTCTGTTGCCATGAAGCCTCGTGGAAGTTCGGAGAGTCTGGGTAAGACATCTAGATTCCATCTTGTAGGAGACATCACCGACATTCAGGAGAATTTTTATTTTATCACTGTTTGATATAGCCTTTTTTTTCAGTTGTTACACTCAGAAATCTTGTTATGGGCAAAAAGGCAATTGGCTTTGCATATAAAGCCAGGAATTAATAGTTAGTGTAACTAAAAGAATAACAGTCTAATTAAAGAATTACTGTTAGACCTCAAGTCTATTACAGAAAAGGCTAGGAAAAAAGAAAGAAAATAAAGAACAGTATTACAGAATAAATCTTAATAATAATAACAGTACAGTTGAAATTATTATACACACTCCCTGTATCTACCCCTTTCTCTGCTATCATACTTATTCTTCCAGATCCTGAAGTTGAGGATTTATGGCAGCAGGGTGTATTACGGCAAGATTTTGATGTTACCATCTTCTTCAATAGAAGTAAGATGTTGATAGTGGGTGTTTATTTTTCCTCTTTGCTGTGAGGGGCACGATGTTGATATTGACGATTTTTTTCCCCCCTCATTCTAAGATTGACTTGGAGGTGTTTTTTTTTCCCTAAAATATTTTCACACCTTCTTCATTGGCTAGAAACTTCACATCACGTCTGAATTTACTATATATATAGTCTCGATTACGTAGTTCTTTGTTCCCCTTATTAGCCCTAAAATTGGTTGCATTCTCCCAAAGGTGCATTCCTTCGACAACAACGAGCTGGTGAGTTAGTTACAGCCCTGGCACCATTCTAGGCTCTCCTGCTATGCTCCATCTCCTGGTGAAGACGCACCTTCCGAGTGAAGATTCTTCCCTACTGCATTTTATTCTAGGATCATAGACGGTTCATCCTACATAGAATAATTACTTGCTATTGCTGTCTATCGGTTATAAAAATATATACAATAGTAAGAATTAAAACACAATTGTGTTGTGCAAGGCCAAATTTAAAACAAATCAGAAAAATAATCACCCAATTGTTAGATAAGCAGTTACAAGCTAAAACAATTCTCCAGGCAGGCCAAAATAAATCCAGAGAGGTCCTGACAAGTCCCAAGGTCTCTGTTGTGAGCTTAGCAAAAAGCCTGTGGCCTGTAACAAGCAATGCCAGCACGATATTTACTGGGCTACAGTTTTTAAATTCTAACAAAAAAAAAAAAAAAAAAGAAAAACCCAACAAACGAAGAACAAATCTGGAGATATTTGAATATAGTAGAAGAAAAAAAAAGTCCACTGAAAAATTCAGCAACTGTCAAGACCTTTGCTTGTGCAGTAGCCTTGCCAGCTAACACACTTCGCACAAATTGTAAAGGCAATGAAATAAAAATGTGAGACATCTTACAGTACATACTGCCTACTCCCACCCAGAAAAGCTCCCTCTCCCTGAAATAGCAGATAGAATGCACTGACATCTGTAATCTGTTCCAGCAGGAAACACTGGCCTTCCACATCCACCTTTCTTTAAAGGATATATAGCTTGAACCAATCACCACCAGCTTGAACTGACTAGATTCCTTCCTACTATGCTTTTTTGCATAGAAGTCTGGAAAAAAAATTCCTTCTCATTTATGCTTGAGGAGGACTGCGTGCTCCCAAGGTTGCTGAAGGTCTACTGATAAACAAAACCAACTACCAATGAAGAGCTATCAATGTGCTTCACCTAAAGAGAAGAAAAACTTGCACATTAACTCAACTTAAAAATTTGACACGGATCCAAAATAGGGGCCGCACTTTGTAGAAGACATTTATCATCATGAATCTCTGAGTCTTCTATCTAACTATGGTTGGACTCCGTTATGAAAAACACCACTATTCTTCATGACAATTACTTAACCTTGTAAAACTCTTCATTAGCAATTGTTAATATACATTAATGAGGTTTTAACTTAGAGACTCTCAGTCTGAGGCAGTCAGATTTGTACCCCAATTTTGAAAGTCCTCCACAAAGTCAAGCTTTTGTGCTGAACATCCAGTAGTTAGAATACGATTAGGATATCCAAGGAAGAGATTATCTTTTTAATTACAAAACTTCATGGATTTGAAATACCTTGCTAATAATAATCACTATTAGGTCAAATAATCATTAATAATACAAACTGTAATGAATTTTGAACATACAGGAAACGTGAATAGTATTATTCATTTGGAATTTAAAAGTTTAGCAAATGTATCAAATCAGCAGCACCTTTAAATAACAGATTCTTTGGTAAATTCTCATAAAAAATCATTCACAATGAGCAAATGAGATAACTTCATCAATATTAATAGAACATAGTCCTTAATAAGTACGGTGCCTGAACAGCATGTTAGTGGGATGATCCAGCTTTAGCTGTGGAATTGCAAAAATATTTCCATTATTCATAATCTTTTCTAAGGCACATTTTTCAAGTACAGAATATGTTTTCTCACACGGAACTTCAACTCATAGGGTTTTTTACATATCTGATTCTCAAAGGTTAAAAGAAATCTCCTGCAGATTTTTACCTCGTTTCCAAGAAGGCACACTCTCATTCTTAGTGTGGCTTCAATTGCTTAAATTTGCTACACGACTGTCAAAATGATTCAGGACTACATTTAATGTGTGTTTCAGAATGTCTTTGACAAACACTTTAATTTTATACATCTCATGTAAATCCATAAAACAGCATGATCTAAAATTCCTAACAAACTTATTAATGAAAATTTAAATATGCATGTATTACTTATGTGGTTTTCAGTTAATTATATAGCAATATTGTCTCATATACACCTTAATTAAATTAATTATTGATTAGTGCACTTTCCACTGATATTTCATTAACACACAATAACTGTCTCAACATATCTGGTTGAAGTTTTAATTAATTAAAGTGTGGCTGGAAGTGCAAAGTTAAGGAAACAAATTCAACAGCAGAATCGTTTAAACTCAAATAACTGAGTAAGAGTGAGCATGTTAATTACATTAAAAAAGAAGAATTAGCCATGAAACTACTTTGGCAGTTTAAAGTAATTGATTTAATAAAGACAATGATAATTTCTAAAGGATTACAGTTTTAATAGTAGTACGAGTGAATTTGTCTACATGGCAAAGTAGGAGAATTTTTGAAACATTATTGTTATACTTGTAGGATGCTGTCCTTGGTTTATTTCAGGCAGAACCTCTTATATTTAAAGCAGCATCATAGATTTCTAAATATGTCATTATGACTGTTTATATTCACACTGATCAGCTATGAGCTATTTCAATAGGTTGATGCTGTAATTCTCACATGATCTGGCAAATAATTCACAGTACTTTTATGTTGCCATTAACTGTCACATTTCTTGAGTTAAATATGAGCCCTGTCACTTGAAAGTCAGAAAGCTGCTTCTAAATTTCTCAATTTCATTAGCAATTGATTCAAATCACTTCCATAAAAGAGCCTGGATTGACATATGAATTGCAGTTGTTCCACAGTTTACTGATTAATTAAGCAGGCTATCAGGCTCACGTTCAGCTATTTATTAATCTTAAAATTCTTGCTTCATTATACAGGGCTTTCTAATTATTACATGTAATTACTGTATTTATCTTTTCTGAGTTTTGAAAAAAGTTAATTGGTGGGGAAAAAACTAACAAACTGTTTCTGATCAGCAAAGCTGTAACATCAATAACAATAATCTATAGGCAGACCTGAAGCAGCGTTAGAACTCTTTGACAAAATGGACCGCAACAGGAACTGTCAACATAAAATAAAAGTACACATTTCTTTAAAAAATGGAAAGTAATGTCAACATGTGATGTTCAAGGCGTATACAGTGCAATGGTACAGTTCATACACTAAAGCATGTGCTTTGTGCTTGGCTGTATATCCGTCATGATATGATATATAATTCAAATGTAAACAAACAAACATAAACACCCTTCTGTTGTCCTTGCCAGTAAAGAAAACTGGGGGGAAAATTGACTTATGCTCAACCACACAAAAGCCATAAACAGAAGATAATATACAACAGAGTAACTTGATGATTTTATAGCAGCTCATTGATTTGAAAATAAAGTTAACTTCTAAGTCCTTGAATAATATAGTCTTTGTGTTTTCTGAAGAAGGAATCAGTATATGTAGTTTTTCTGCACCTGAATTCTTTCAACTTCCCTTTTCTTAAAAGGATGACAGTGACTCATCTAAATGTTGAGAGATTAGTTTGCTTTTCTCCTTTGTTTAAGAAAGTATCTACAAAAAGAGAGATTCCAGAATTCCCCCTTTGCTAATGCTCAGTTCCAGCAGGCTTCTCCTAATAATGTCATTGATGTTACTGACTCATTTTATATATCCCTTTTAAATTTCTCCAGATGTAAACAAAATTGATCTTCTAGATGCCAACCTCAAGGAAAAGCTTAATCAAAAGTTGCAATCAACAAGGAGGCTCAAATATTTAATCTTCTCTTCATGCTAGTGTTTACAGAACTGCTTTTAATTTAAGGCTGGGTGCTTTTGAAGAAGAAAAATAAGCTAGAGTTCTGAGCGACTTGCAAAAACTTTGCATATGCAACTCTTCTGCTTTTAAGTGCAAGACACAGCTATGCCCCAAACATCAGATGCAGCAGGGCTTCAGATGATTTCTGGATGCTTAGGATCTGTGTGAAGTAATGACACCTCTTGATATTCTGAGAAGAAATGAAACCTACTCCTTATCTTAATATGTTGAAATTATGCACAAATATTTTCCCTGTGTCATGAAAGATCTGCACAAAGGGAACCGAGCATGTAACATGGGTCATAGCTGGATTGAGCAGTTTCCTATGACAAACTTCTATTAGGGAAGTATACGAATCAAGTAAGTTTGGTTTTGGTTTTTTGTTTCCGCCCCCTCTCCATTTTTTAGTTTCTCAGCCAATATTTGCATTATATTCCGTTAATTATTCCACAAAGGAGTTCTCGGTTAACATTCTAAAAGAGTCGACAACGTCTAGTCCCTTGTCAGTTCTTCTAAAATTGACGTGACGAGTATATTACGTCACACACGTGTTGATCATCTGCCGACTGCTGAAACTGCTATGCAGTGACAGAACTGCCCCAGAGTATTTACTTGTTAGTTTGAAGAGTACGCCTGCAAATCTAAGACCCATGTTCAGCTTCTCAGATCATTGCAGAAATTAGATGGGAATAGTGGCTGTTGCACTAGATGTTGTGCAAACATGGCAGAGGGAGAGAACCCTTCCACTGAAGGCTTTGGGGTTTAAAATGCACAGGCGAAGACCAGGGAGTGCGGATGAAGAAAACTTGCAAACAAGTGTCTTAATATATCTCTACTTCAAGATTAAGTGTATTCTCAGAGCAGCACAGGAAGCTGTTTTTCTTCTTTTTTTTTTCTTTTGCAACATGACCACTTAGGCTGGGATCACCAGTTTTCACATAGGCCAACACAGAACTGTCAGATGATAATTAGGTTCTGTCAATAATCTCGGAGCCAAACTCAAGGTAGTGACCCAGAGGTGAAATAACTCTATATGCCATTATGTGTTCACTATTGCATTAATGCTCAAGTGAGATTTATTCCTTGTATGACTATGAATCCACAGAGCATTCTTAGTACAGTAATGGGGCTCAAAGCACAAAAAATGTTAGGACAAAAAAAATCGTTAGATGCAATTAAAATGATTCTATAAAAGAAAAAAAAAGTCTTCACATTCACAGAGCAATCAAAGCATCTTAATCTCATGAAGAAAGGCGATATTGGTGTTTAAATTTTAGCGTTATTCAGATGGCACAATCAAAACCCAGGTTTATGCTACCCCCATCATAAACCTATTCTAAGACTTTGTCTTCACTTTATGGAACAGTGCAATCCAAAGCTGATGTCTTCAAAAGAAAGACCCAGGGAGATACGGGCATTCCATTGCATGGTATGACTCCACGGGTCATTGAAAATGCCTGCCTAAATAGGCCAATATAGGATGAGAGTCACAGAGAGAGCTGAAACAGCAGGTCCACAACAGCAGGTCATAGCTGAATCAACAGAACTTAAGTCCCAGCAACAGTCCAGAGTACTATCTGCTGAAATTGGATTTTTTTAATCAAGTGCCAGAGGCATGTAAGAGCATAAAACCCATAGACTTTTAGTGTCAGTTATGGTCCTAAATGCCTTAAGCACTTTTGAAAATCCCACCCTGGACTATTCTGTCCATTGGCTGTTCTAAGAAGCACCATATGTGTTTTAATAACGATAAGCAAGCTGAAATTCAGCTTTTCATCTCAAGATGTCCTCTTGAGAGAACAAATTGATTTTGTGGATTATCGTTTTTAAGCTCATGAAGAGCATAGTTATAGGTTCCTGGCAGCTTGGGGATCTGAACAGTTAAGTAAGGCTATGCTGAACAGACTTACCTGCTCAGGAGTGGAAGTCCCATGGCAGCAGGGATTTCTTTCTGTACTGTTTTTGGAGCAGAGCTAGCAAGGCTGCAGTGAACTGGATGTCTCAGCAGTTCTGCTCGCTTTACTCTTCCAGCTATATGGCTGATGCAGCTTTACATACCTTTAACATTTCTCAACCAGTGATGGAGTCATGTTCACAGAGGAATAGATTTCCCCATCCACCATGACTGCAGCAACTTCAGTGAAACTTTTAAAAGCCTGTTGTTTTCAAGACATTATTTTTATTGAAATGGAGATATCAAATCAATATGCTTTTTCACAGACATTCACTTGGACTCTTTTACTTCAACCTCCTAAGTGAATCCAATATTAGTCAGGCCCACTATACCTCATTGAAAGTTTGCAAGGTAAGTTATTTTAAGGCCTCAGAGAACGCAAAGAAACAAATTCAGGCACTTATAATTTAGAATTACAATTATTATGTTTGCTTGAAAACAAAAGCTATAAATTCATAGGATTCAAAACATTACAGGTAGCTACATGTGGTTAGCTTCAGGTGTCAAAATCTAGTGCCATTGCCTACAAGACTGTCGTTTCCACCAGATACCTCCCATGAGAACTGATACAGCAGTTTCATTTAATTGGTCTATATACATTATTCATGGGGCATAGCTTTGTGATAATTCAGGCATTCATTAGAGGGGAAGGGGCAGCAGGTTTTCTCACCACAGAACACACAATATTGAGCCTAAGTTACAGCGTCTTTCTAAACATGAGCAATTACAGGAGTTGTAATAGAGAAAGAACTGGCAAACCTCTTAGGGAAGACTGATAATGAATAGATTCATTACTTACAGCAGAAACAAACTTCCGAAAGTAATGGAAGTGCAATATCAAGCTCCAGTACAGCTTAGGACCTTCAAGGACTCATCTTACATTTATTAGATGCTCGTGCTCCAAAAGGAATACTCAGTTAGGCGTGAGCACGATGATCCCATCAGTGCACCCTCTTTCTTCCTGCATCACTCTTGACCACGGAGAGCTTCAGAGGTGTTGGTAGGGCATCATAACACCATTGGCTCTGCCTATTGCCAGCTAGAGAGACTTCCAACCACTAGAAGAAATATGCAGTTTCCCAGTCTCTCTATTTTTCTACAGTAATGCAAAGGTATTAGAAAAAGGGACCAGGAAATGTCCTGTAAATCATACTAGCTCTGCTTGACTTTTTTTAAACAAATCAATGTATTAGCATGGCAGGCACCCAGAAATTGAAATTATAGAACCATAAAATCCATCTAGCCTTGAAGATGCATTTGTAAATCGATTGAAAGTAAAGATGAAGCAAGATGGAGACTAGAGACCACTTGTTGGTCCTTATGTATCAAAAAACTTCCAAGAATTCTGTTTGACTGAATATTTGTTTAAATAAATGACAGTGGGTTCTCCACAGCTTTGAGAAATCACATTCATGAACTGTTATTCCAACTACTGCAAAGTAAATGTTTTTTTTCCTCTTGATTAAAATACAGTATTTCACAGTCCTTTACACAAACTTGCCATGAATATTTTAGTGTATGATTTTACATCTGTCATGGACACGTGATCTACCTAGGAAAATGCAAGATTAATGCACACCTGTATGCCTTATTCAAAGACATTTTAAATGAGTCTGCAACTTGCACACAATGATCAAACACAAGCACGAACTGGAACACACTCTGGTTGTCATAAAGTGAACTGATTGTCATCTAAATGAGAGTTGGATTTATAAGAGGGCATTAATAATGAAATACTTTATGCATTCCAATATAAATATATATTTAGATCACAGATGGTAATCGTCTTAACTGTTACAGTCAATTGAGTGAATTATGCAATCTATAACAGGGTTCACAGATGAAATGGAATTTGTAGTTGTTAGTTTTTACTAAGAAGTCAAAGAAGACTTGTATGTCAAAAAAATATGCAATAAAAGTAACTTCTCGTATTTCCTCTCTATTAATTCATGTTCATATAATGAAATAGAAAAACATGTTTGGTTTAAATGGGGGAAGGGGATAAGGAGAAGTGATTTGAAGTTAGAGCGTGCATCAAGAGTTATGAGATACACATTCTCATCAGCGATGTAAAACAGACTTAGCTCTATTTACTGCTACTGTCAGCACAATCAATAAATAACATTTTCCGTGACACAATGCGATGCACTGCAAGCCGCAGTACCAGCAAAGGCTCTTTTCCTTTCCTTGCTGACAGGTGTACTACTCTTTGCTCTGTGGTAGAATACACAGAAAAATTCTAAACACTGCTACATCCCAACAGAAGATGTGAAAGGCCCATCACAAAACAATAAGAAAATGTCTGTTCTCTAGATTATGCGGTACATAGACATAGCCAAAGAAAAGTCACCAAACATATTGTCTCACCACAAAGAAATTCAAAGCACTGCCAAAATGTGTTAGCAAAACTACAAGTAGTTAATCGAAACAAGTTTGCGCCTAAGAAATTTAGAATATTAAAAGGTATTGAAAATATTCTCAAAAAGAGACTTTGAAAGAGCAGAAAACACCATACTCCTTTCCTCAAAGCTCTACTAACTTATAAAGACCAGGCAATTCAATAGCAAACACAGCAACAAGCAAAATGGAAAAGTTGCAGAGGAAACCGATCAAAGTAGTAATGAGACATTTAAATTAATAAATCACATAGTGTTATTTAGACATATTGCTAAAGGGAAAGAAACCACCCACAATCCTCACCACGTATAGAATGTGATTTAATAACCTTAGAAGGAATCTTGCAAAAGGATGGAATAAGAAAACATCAAAAAATTTGCAGTTTCTCAAAAGCATGCAAGCAAAGGTAGTAACACAAATATGGATTGAAATGATCCAAACTTGATCTTGAGTTTGATGTGCCTATTAGTTCACACTGACGTGAGAGAGGAAAGTCAAGCCAGGAATGCTGCCTCAAGAATTATACCAACTCTTGGTTTCAAAAGGAATTACAGCAGACCCTTGGTAACCTGAAAGGTTATTCTACCAAGAATACTTTTGGGCCTCCTGCTTTGAAGAAGCAAAGGTAGCATATATAAAAGAGTTACCTTCAGGTGAGGAAGCACATGTGCTTCCCTACTCTGTAGCCACAGCTGTGGATGTTCTGCTAAACCCCAAATACATTGTCACCTGCGCCCATCACCCAGGGCCCTGAGCTATGTCACACCTACCATGTATGCTGGCAGCTACCACAGCGCAACTGCTGTTTCATGAGTGCACTCCTGTTTGCTTTCTGGACACCTGTAGGCATGGTCATGGCTTAGGTTTGAATAACCACATGCAGGAAAAGACTAAAGAGTGAGAAAAACAACAGTGTATTCACCCTAATGACACATGGAAAGTACCTCGAGGAGCAGTGTCATAAAGGTATGAGCTGAACTGAAGTCCAGATTCTGGACACAAAGCTCTACATAAGCTTTTGCAATTAAATACAGCTCGTGCTGTCCATTTACATCAGGGAAAACTGCAACTACAGGAAAATACCAAGTGTACCAAAGGAATCAAAAAACTTATGGAAAAAAAAAACAGCATCACTGTGAACAAAGAGGCAAAAATAAAACTCTGTAAAGTAATACTTTTTTATTGCTATGCATTGCTATGCAATGATACTGCCAAAAGACACAGGGAGACCTAGGTCTGTTCCCTATGGATGCCTAAAATGATTTCCCACTGCAATGTTAATTATGGCAGGTCTGGTAAAGCCACAAACAATAATTTATTTATATGCTCTCCTTAAAAAAAACAACCAACCAAACAAAAAAACCCAAACTCACTGTCCAACTCCTCTTAGCTAAACAAATGTTTTAAGTGTGCCAGAAAAGTTACATTTTCAATGAAATATTCAGAGGAATAATTGCTTGTATTCTTACTCTCCAGGAGCTCCACCTAACTGCTAACAGATTTATATTTTTCCAATTGCCTTCAACAGAAATGTCTTTGGGAAATTCTTCTTTTCTGTGACTACTAAATGAAGCGCAATTAATATAGAATAATAATAATAAAAGCCTAAACAAATTATTTGGAAGAGCTGAGGCTTCTTTGTGCTGCACAATAGGATGCCCTCGTATGAAGTATTGTGTGTTTTTGCCTCATCAGAAGTACAATAGAGCGGAATTGAAAAGATCCACAAAAGGGAAATGGAGCTTTTGAGAAGCATGATGGAACATACATCTATTGAATACTGGCAAAATTCATAGCTATTCAGCTTGGAAAAGTTGCATAGCTACAGGATACTTGATTGCAAACAGCAAAATGAAAACTGATCAGATTTCATTTTGAGAATATTTGGTACTCTGCTATAAGAAACAAGAGGAAACATCATAAAAGAAAATTCAGAACCAATTAAATTAGATACTTTGTGCGCAATACATAGCTGGAATGATCTTTATAGCTCATGCACTATGAAATATTGTTAAAAATTTTAGTCTTGGTATAAGGAATCTTTTAATGCTACCAGACTGGCAATTGGAACTTCTGCTTGAAAATGTGGAGGTACGGTTTTAGCAAGCAAGTATATTCTCGTCGGGAGAAACCAGAAATCTAATGACTATTGAAGTCTCACCTGAAAAAAGTTCTTACAGTGGTTGGTCAGCAACAAGCAGTTGTTCAAATTGGGACTAGTCATTGCAGTTAATGCAAATTCCGGCATACCGCAAGAGGGATTTATTTTGGAAAACCTCTGTTGTCTTTTCTTTGGCTTGATGCTGAATATTCTGGCCCTGTGAAATTCTGTATTACAGACAAAAATAATCATCTCAAATGGCCACTGAAATTACAATAAGTAGCCCGCTGTCATGCCAGTAAAAACTTATTCATCATTCTATATTTACAAGTTCTTTGTCCAATCTGGTTTTAATTGTATAAACCTAGTCTCTAACAGTCTGACTGCAGATCTGGTCTAATATATCTCATCACAAACAGTATCTAGTGGCCTATTTCCCATTCTCACCAGTTTTATAGTGGCACAAAAACTGGCACATCATACGGTTGATCACGCTTTAAAAGGGCATCGGGGAGATGAAACAGCCCCATGAATACATGGCATAACAACAGTCTTCTAAGACTATTCTAAAGGTAGAGCAGACCTTTACGACACCGGAAACATGGCAAGTGAAACACAGTGAATACAAGAGCTGACTCATGCCTCAGAAAAAAGAATTTACTTTTTTTTTTTTAAACACACAAACTTTTTGTACATTTGGGGAAAAAGAAAGATTTGCAATTCATGCACAGCCAAGACAAGTTCACAGCTTGATTGTAGGAAGAATCATCTTTCTCATCTTCCAGACTCATTCAAATGCAAGGTAGCAGCTGGTCTACTTGCAGTTTGTCTTACTTTGAGTGTAGTATCGAGTTATCCTTTTGTCAGCCTAGCCTTAAAGTTCACCGTTTGTACCTAATAATATCAAATGCTTCACCAGTGCTTTTTTTATATCATTTTAAACTGTAGTAACAGCAAGATTGCATGAAGGGCAGAAATACCACAATAGAATAAGGAAGCTTAACAGACGACTTCATCTTGCTGTTTTTCCAGACCGTGCCTCTTCTCAGCAGACCCATCGTGAAGTTTCAGCTGTTAGCTTTTGGAGATAATTTATCAAGTATGGAGTTCTAAAAGATTAGTGCTTAGCTGTCATGACCTAGTCTTTCCACACAACACTAGTTACACCACTACTGGCTTTAAAATTGCAGCAGAAATCTGCTGGTTCCAAATGTATGTATTCTATTCAAACATAGGAACCAATTCTCCAAGAAGGGACTCAATGAGTAAAGCAAGAGAACTTATTTGTTAGTTTGTTAAACTGGGTTTTGTCATAATCTAAGTCCTTTAATTTACTAGAGCAGAACCACGCCACCTCAAAGAAGCCCCAGGACCAGCCTGTTATACAACTCTACTGGCTGGTTTAAATGGGAAAGATACACCCTTTCCTTGCCTCTCTGAATATCAAGCTCTAATAAGGATCGCCATTTAAGCCTACCAGGAAATGTTTGAGGCAGGCTTTAAAGATGTAGAATGCAGTTTTATTGATTTTCAGATCTGGCTTTTAAAATTACAGCTATTGTGCATAAGTCACCAACAGCTGTGTGTATTGGTCATAGAAAAAAAAAAAAACCAAACAGAATAAAGAGGCATCCTTGAAAAGGATCAACTTTTTCTTAAAAGGACAAAAGACCAACCTTCTAGGGAAAAAATTGTCACACCAAGGTTTTCACTTTTGGCACATAAAACCTAAGAACTTGATTCGATTAGGGAGGAGTCTTTTAAGATTATATTAAATTATGTTATTATATGATAATATGTTATTATTAAATTATGTTATTATATGATAATAATTAAATATGATATTATAAAATAAATGATATTAAGATTATATTAAATCCCAGGCGGCCAAGCAGGCCA
>NW_008825162.1:5776137-5782542 GCF_000699105.1 Pygoscelis adeliae
GGCCTCAAGTTGCGCCAGGGGAGGTTTAGATTGGACGTGAGGAAAAATTTCTTTACTGAAAGAGTGGTTAAACATTGGACCAGGCTGCCCAGGGAAGTGGTTGAGTCCCCATCCCTGGAAGTATTTAAAAGACGGGTAGATGAGGCGCTTAGGGACATGGTTTAGAGGGCATGGTGGTGTTGGGTTGATGGTTGGACTCGATGATCTTGGAGGTCTTTTCCAACCTTAATGATTCTATGATTCTATAAATGCTTAGCATTTGAATAGCAATTCTGAAAGGACTGCATCAAAAAGATTGATAAATGTCTATTAGATCTTGCATCTTTATTAAAACGAAACACAAACACACTGAGTGGTTAAACAGCAAATCAGTGTTAGGCACAGGCTGCTTTACCTTGACAGATAGAAAAGGCCTCAAAAATGCCTTTACTTTTGAAGTCTCACAAAATTAACATTCAGGAAAAGCTTCTTCCAGATGTAAAAACATCCACTTCAGCTCTTGAACAAGACCAAGGCAAATTTTAGTAGATAGGCAAGCAAAAAAAATTTAAGCCTAAATATTGTATTTTAGCCTTAAGGGTCTCATTTAAGAGTATGTCTTGGGGAGGGGGGAGCCGATTACACTGCTAATTTCAATGTCATTAAGTGCTATTTTGGCTGCATGCAGTATTGCTCTTGGCTAAATCAACATTCTGATGCCATTTAGGTATTCTTCAGTTATGCTGAGCTATCGCTTTAAAATATGTTTCAATTTAAAGCGATACGAATATCCCACATTCGCTTAGTCTTTAATTTGAATTGCAGGTAATGCAATGTGGATACAGCAGACAACATACTGTCTACTAGCAGTTTTAAAGCGAATCTCTTCTGGAGTCTGTAATTTTAATATTTATTTAACTGAACTCTATATAATCTACTTCAACATAGTACATATTCTTGTCTTTTCCTGTCTGACTTCACTGTATAGAAACACATTTTATTTAGTACACGAAATATGTATATATCTCACACATAAATACATTTCTAAATGCATAAGATTAACCCCTAAAGAATATTAAAATATGGAATAATACTAATTATATTTATTTACGCCTGGTTGTTTAATGCTGACAAGATAAGGCTGTAGCTTTACTAAGAAAGTAAGCGTGTGCGGCATAAGAGAATGGCAGGTTCATTTGGATCAGGGAAGGAAGAATTCCTGTGTTCTGTTTCCTGGTTTATGTAACAAGCAACTGCCTGTATATTGGGCTGAATGCAGAAGATAAAGGAACCATTTTTTTGTCCCATTCAGATAATTTCTTCTGTCTAATGGAACCAAGCACACCTCTGCACCTGTGAAAGTCAAGCAATGAAGACAGTGCTTCCTTACAGTCTCAGACCCTGACTAATTCCAGAGCTTACTCACTGCAAGATGCATTTGCTAAGTAACGCTAAACTACTGCTATCCAGAATTTTCATTGTCGCAATGGAGGACTAGGAAGTTCCAAGCAAAAAAAGCTCAGAATCTGAACCTGACGAATATTTTCTAAGCCAGCACTCATTTTATAAACTTAGTCTAGCTCAAGTAAAGAGCAGACCCTAAACCAAAGAATTTTCCTAACATGAAGAATTTCCCACGTTAAGAATGACCTCAGAGGCCACCAAGAAATAAATGTAAATATGAATACAGGAACACATATTCTGCCTTTCAAGAATAGCTCTTCTCAAAAGATTTGGGGACATTCTATACTTGTGAAGGATTTATTCCTCTCCATAGAAAGGAAAATGTAATCATAACTATCTTTGACCTTAGTACAGCATTTGAAATAGTTAATCAATGGTAAAAACCTTAGATGTTTGTATTTTTGGTACCAGATGACGTTGCTGGAAAAGTCTTCTTAGCTTGTGTTCTGAGAAATAAATCTTTCAAAAACTATGATTTTTGTACATCTTTCTCAAAGGAAAATGCCACAAAGAACATTCAGTACACCGTACCGTGCAATGAAGTGCTAAGAAATTGTGTGACGATATCTTGCCAAGAAAACTTGGAATCCAAGCAGAAGTATTAATGACCACACGATCAGATGAAAATTGATTGCATGGTGCGGGAAATATTACTCAGTACTTTCTCAAATATTGTGAAAGGCATTTCATTATTCATTAGGTTAAACAAGGAAGTCAATAAGACACATCTGTCAATAACCCAAACTATTAGCTGATGACTGGATGATTGCGTATTCGATTGAATGGGGAGAAACGGTAGGTGTTACTGCAGCTAGGCACCGATTTCAACATCTCATTCACTCAGATATCTTAAGATATAACAGGTTCTAAGCCTGGGTAGCCTTGCAACATGTAAGATGAAGAGTGAAGAATAAAACTGAAATAATTCTTAATTTTCAAATAAAACCCCCTTTTCCTAAAGTGCTACTTCTATAGCATCATTCTTTCATTCGCAGCTCATGGCCACTAGCTAAGAGCTCATCTTCTATCGACATGTTTTCAAACAATATTTCCCAATTACTAAGCCATGTATGAAAGATGATTCTTCACGTAAAAAACTTTGGGGATTTTCTTTTCTTCTCATCAAAAATCAATGTACAGGAAATTGCTCAAATTTGTCAGAACGACCACTTCTGTTGCAGCTTAATCATCAGATCTAGCCTGCAAGAGAGCCTGCTATAGTGCCTCTTCCAAGAAATCAGCTATCATGTCTTACAGACTAACCTGTTAGAATTATTTGCTTCATATCTGTGGCTCTTTTTCACTCTTTTTTGCCTAAACCACTGGTGGAACCATGCTTGCTTCAGCCTGTTCCCAAATGCGGTGTACTAAGAAGCTAATTTCTAGAGCTAGTAAAGGTCACACACTCATATAGCAAATGCAAGAAGGAAATGGCTGAGAAAAATATGCTCGCACTGAACACGGGAGAACTTAGAGTTGTAAGGTGTGAGATATGTCTTCCACTTGCCATTATCTTAAAGCTACAAGGAAATAGGGAAAAAAATATTAGTTATAGGTTGCTACACTTTCAACGTGATCCAGAAAAAGTTCCATTCATCACCTAACCCTCTCCTCCCCAAAATACTCTTTTTCCTTGATGGATATACGTCTCAAGTATGAGGGGTTTTTTCCTTCCCATCTTGATTTTCTTATTTCTTTTGTCAACCAGAAGCACCCTAAATTACTGGCAAGCTACCTAAGTCAAAGAGTAAAAATCAGAAAAGAAAACAAACGAACGAAATAAACAGTGGCACTTTCTTCCTTTGAAGTAAAGAAGCTACCTTGGCCTCATAAAATATCCAAACAAGGCAGAAAAGTGCCCTAAGCAGCCACATCCCTTTAATTCCTGTTGGCCAAGCTGTGCAGAAGTAGCTGCAAATTATGTAAGCCTAATGAACGGTCAGCGATTACTATTATTGGGGTGGAATGTGCTTCCCTGAAATATTCAGTGTCTCATATCAGTGTCACACACCACAGCATTAATGGGATCAAGATGCAACAATAATAGTTTCCATGACAATGCAGTACATGCGCTCAGCAGCACCTCCCTGGGTAAACAGTAATCCTTCAGAAAAACAAGAAGGTCATTACAGCAACTTGTCAAATCAATGCAGAGAGTGTCTGAGCCGATTAAGACATCTTCTCTCAGCTCTGACACGGTGTCAATAGTGCTGGGCCACTAGTGCTCAGTCAGATGACTGAAGTGAAATGCCCATCAGTCAGGGAGCTGAGGTGGACTAATGATTCCCTGTGCTGCCTATTAGAACTACATGACAACTCAATCCTGTTTGCTTAAAAAAAAAAAAAAAGTGACCTTGTTGCTTTGTTTGAAGCTGAATTAAATTGACAACAGCAGCTAATCTTTACCTAGGGCGATTAACAGAATTAAAGCACAACAACAAAGGCACACAAGGTTTTATGGTTTATATTCTTAGTTTGGTAATGCTTGCAATCTACTAGGGTCTTTACAATCAAGTACAATGTAAATATGTATTCCAAGCCAAGCTATGTTTGAAGGGATCTGAATTAATCTATTTGTAAGAGGACACTATTTTAAGTGAGTAAATGTGCAGAGACGAAGTATGGTCTAAATACAGTAATAATCAGCCACTGGTTTAAAAAAAAAAATAAATAAATGAAGGAAATGTTCAAAGGAAAAAACTATTCTATACTTGCCAGCCTACACACGTGGGTGCTACTCTGGGTAAGGAAAGGATAGATTCAATACGAACATTACTTTAAAGATGCTTGAGGGCTGTAGCTTTTAGTGTGAATATATAGTGTCACAGTATCTCCCCCAAAATACAGGGGCACAGTATGTACCTTATTATTTTATAGTTATCATGAAAATGTTTAACAAATAGCCGATATAAAGTAAACATGTATAAGCTGTAGGTATACGTGCCTTTCACCTGAGGACATTCTAAACTGATGAGCTTGATGGAAGTCTTCATGTCTACATCATGTTTCGCAGCAGTTTATCATTTTACATTACTGACCTACTCAATCAAGAGGAAGACAGAAGTTATGAGAAGGAAAGAAGAATCCTGGGCAGAATGTTTTATCTATGTTAAAGAGAAAATCTGAGCTGTTCGTAAAACTGAGAGATTATCTCTCTTTATTCCACTCATGCACATATTGCTTTAAAGATGTACTTTTACCCACAACATTGGCAACAGAGTTGAGTTGACTTTAACCAGTTAGATTTCTGAGAAGTATGCAGCGCACCACTGAGCTTGAGCTGTGGATTGCACTGAGGACAAGGGCAAAGAGATACGCAGCTCCCAGATTCTTTTCACTGAAACCTCAAAACCCAGCAAAGCCAGAGTTAATTGATGTTGGTGGACTTTGAAACAAATCCCCATTCCAAGAACACGATTTTTTTTTTTCAGATAATGTGACTGAGAATAGAATAGGGTTCAAATCTACAGAAAATCTACCATAAAGATATGATACAAAGCCTGTACAAAACCTGCTGCAGAGTAACAAGCATGATGAGGACAAAGGGGATTTATGTTTACCAAGAAATAAGTCATTGGAAGGACTAAATAGCTCAAGGGACTGGTACTGAATTTGAAAGCTTTTCACCTCTTAGTATCAAACTCAAATCTAGCCCCAAGCTGTAGCTATTGAAGGTCATTATCATCCAGTGGCTGTTCAATATTGTGAAAACAGTCCACTTCTCACTGGACAGGGAGTCACATTTCAAAGACAGCAGCATTTCTGAGGTTCATTAGAGCCCATAATTTTGGTTTCAGCATAGAGCACTTTATCAGCTGCTGAGCATCATGCCCTCCAGAGGTTGACAGATCAGACAGGGAAAGTTTGCAGTGCTGCCACAATGCTGGCCGTGCTGCATGTGACAGAGGACTTTTTTATTGCTGCGTCTCAAATCTAGCAGGCTTTGAACTGCAACTGCACAGGTTGGAAAATATAGGATACATTTAAATATTTCAGCGCTTGATTCTGGTTTTATTCAACAGGCGGTGAAAATTTTAAACAGTTGCTCACTCACACAACCTCAAATAGGAAAAGACAACATTTTAAAGAGTCAATTTCCCGTAACATTTGCAGTGAGACCAAGCCTTAGACAGGAAATATACAGAATCTTAGACTTCCTTCTGAAATTCTCATTCTGTGCTCTAAACAATTTATTAGCGGCGTATCATATGTAGTCATATGTGCAGTGCTTACTTTAATTCTTTCAACATTAGGTTTTATGATATGCGTTTCTCTACACCAGTTGACAATTGTGCTCTTAACTTGATTAGTTTACGTTGTACAAAAGGTTCACATCAGTGCTCATTATTTTACATAATTGGGTAAAGCACATACACATCAGTAAGCCTGTGCAGTTTGCTTTCAGGCAAAGTACAAATTCACCATTGTAGCATGAAATTTCCATTAATGTAGATCATCATATATTATTATTTTGATATATTTTACATAAATGCTTTGCATAAAAGATTCTCTGGATAGAATCACAGACATTTACAGACATACTGTCCATCCTCTGCTGGAGTTTGACAAAGTACAGCTAACGCTATTCCCTGTGTCCCTGGTGGCAGCCTGTGTAATAGGTACTAGATCTATACAACCCAATAGCAAGAATTAAAAAGTATTAAGGTCTTTCACTGGGGAACGAGTTAATTGTTGGTTGTTAATCAACCTGACCATGTTTCACTAATCTTGAATTACTTTCTAATCTGACAGTACATGCACACATGAGAAAGAACATTGGGGAAAGAGAGGATTTTATATATTAATTCTGAAACGTGACTAAGAGCTCTCTCATTTTATATGATGATTGAAGCTCCACTTCAAGTTAGCCAAAAAATAATGAGGTAAAATGATCTATTTCTACATGCAAATGAAAGCTGACATGATGGCAGACCATTCTAAAAGAGGGGGTGGGGGGGGTGG
>NW_008825162.1:5782608-5788154 GCF_000699105.1 Pygoscelis adeliae
CAAACTACAGTTCCAACAACTGAAAAAACAAAGCTGAGTTTCTTAACCTTAACTGATATTTTCCCATTAACCATTAGCTCCTAGAAGACAGAAACTTGTATTTGTGATACCACACGGATCTTGAAAGACAATAAAGAAGAGGCATTTCTTTCAGGTTTCTAACAAGCATAGATAACATCAAAATTAAGTCATTTCCTAACTGTTAGGCAGGAACTCTTCTGGGTAGTTCATAATCATCAGTGATGACAATTACTGTCTCTATCAGGAGACAATATTTTAATTTGAATTCAAATGGTGCCCTCATCAACTAGAAGAATTAGTGAGAAAAGAAATATACCTTTCCTGACATTTGTGTATAAATAAAGGTTGCAATTATTACTCAACTATCCCATCGTAGATCAAACAAAGCAAAAAACAAAGGAAGCTTTAAGGAATGCATATTGGAGAAGAATCTTGTGAACAATGTGTCTCTTGGCATGATGCTTTACATATGCCTATTTAAACTTCTTGTTCAAGCAGTGCTGCTATTTAAAAAATAATAAAAAATTCCGTAGTACATAATTCCTCCAAAGCCACGACCGATACTTTAAGGGTGACATCCTATCTTACCAAAAAACAAAGGTCATGGAGACTAAAACCTCGGACCTCTGTTGCCTAAATCTAGAATTAGTTGTTCAGTGTAAAGCCAAAGTGCTTAACTTTGAAGGCAGAATTTGCGGATATTAGCATATGCTTTCTTTAAAAGCTTGAACTGACTTTGGAGGTTTAATACTCTTAGCAAAAATAATTGTGAGCATATTATTGCCTCAGAAATCCCAGTTTGCACCTTGAAGTCACAGAACAAGTTCTCTAAACAGTAATTTTCTTTATGCACACATGTATAAATGTGTATGTGTGTGTAAACCTTTAATAATCCCTTTTAGCAGGGTCCTCTATAATGAAAGCAAATAGATTTTAGCAACAAGTAGCATTTTTTTCAAAGTAACTTAAAATTTTTTTAAATTGTAGAATATCCTTTTAGGAGGCTTGCAAAAAAGAGCAAACTAACAAGACAAAGAAGTAGCCTGAAATTATTAGCATAATAATCCATGTATGTCAAGCTAAAGCTAGGACCAAGCATCCTACCTGCAGCAAAGCCACATTGATCCTGAAGCACTGCCACAGATTCAAAAGCCTTCAGGAATTGTAATTAAATTATGTTCAGGACTACCAAGAGATGGAGAGATGGCTAGTCAGAAAAACCAGGAGGAAACACCATAGCTTATCAGGGTTTCTATGGAATAAAGAAAAAAACCTGCTTATCTTACACTGTCATTTCAGGCTCTTTGAGATGTTGTAATCATTAAGCACATCCCACAGGGCAGTTTTCTCCTGTGAGCAAGACCTCAGTCCCCCAAGAGTAACACTTGAATTTTTTTGCCCCATAAATTAAGTTTTACAAGCCTCACAAGTGTTCTTGCAAATTCCATGAAAATTGTGACTCAAAAAGAACAAAAGGCCTGACTGGGAGAAAGGCTGTTTTTAAAACTAATAGTGTTCTTCAAGACTATACATTTGCTTCAACCTATTAGGTTCCCCGGGAAGGCATCAAGAGCCTTTACTTTACTATTCTTTACTTTTTCACAGTTCTGTCTCAATTCAGAGCTCCTTGGTACCGCAACCCTCAGATGCTCACAACGGGGGCAGAACTTAAGAGCTATAGGTACTGCAACATCTCCAAGAACCAATTTATGGCAAGGTAAGTGACCTTATTTTCTTATCAAGTATGTGTCCGCATGGCAAACAAAATTTCCTCAAGTTGGTGGTGCTAGCACTAGGCAAACAGAGACTGGAGGCTCTCTTCAACTTGATATGCAACCTAAATGACATACTAACTACACAGCGTCTAACAAAAGGTAGTAAGATGCTACATGTAGCCACTTCAAACACCTCAAAAATTGGTCTTTAAGAATCTTAAGGACTAAAGCAAACATTTCCTTTGCCCTGGCAGAGTATACCTTAAGGTTCAAAAGGAAAGATCTGTTGCTTCACTGAAAGAGGGTGGAGAAGTCATACCTAATCTATTCTGATGTTCTTAGTATGACATAATTTAGCCTGTCAACATCCTGGATGTAGACACATAAAGGTAATATAACCTAATAAACAAAAAATAAAGGGATAACACATAGAAATCTCTGATGGTGATCAAAGTATATCTTCGTCCTTCACAGCTTTCAGCTTTGCTTAGAGGAGAAACTCCATCAGCTACTGAAATGGTTCAAGAAGAACTGTGGTACTTTCTCATCGACTAATTTGGACTCTGTTTGCATAACCACCACTGCTGCTTACTGACTGTCCATGCAACAATAAGGAAAGATATATCTCAATAATTAGCTGTTGTTATTATTAAAACGTTGTGAGCTGCATGATCTGACATCCAAAGTGGGACTCAGTCAGCATTAGAACAATAATGTTGAAATTCCACATGGTGCCAGGTTTCTTCCTGAAAGTATGGCTAATGTGCCTGAGAAATTTCAACACTATCAAGCACTGGGGGGAGAGGTGGGGAAGTGTACAGGAGTAACTATTTTATTAATTCTGCTTCACAGAAAAATGGTAGTTCCAGTGAATGCCATAAAACCCAAAGTCCTCCAAAGGAAGAGGAAATTTACCCGAGAATCTGTTTTCATGACTTCTTTGGAGCATAGATTCAAATACATGGGTAATGTCTTCTGTGGAAACAGCATATAAGCCACATTATATGTGGACAGTGAGGGAAAAGGTTGCTGGAAATGAAGATTAACCTGTGAGCTTATGAAAAGTGATGACAAGAGGAACACTTGACACTCATAAATGGTCTTTGGACTGTTATAGCCATTGAAGAAAGAAGAGCTATTTAAATGGAGACTCGAATTTCTGTGAATCTTCAAGAGTTCTGTTAAACACAGTGGAGAAATTACAGACTGGTACTGGGAGAAATGTATTGTATCTGTTACCTGTGTGTACTAGGGGCATAACTCTTATATTAAAAAGAACTAAAAATGAAGTCGTTAAGGTCATAACAACTTTCTGAATATGTCAGCTTAAGATGTTGTCGTACAAATTTTACTTTCCATAATAAATCGTCATATGCTCCCATAGGATGTGATTTAACGGACAATAGCATTCATGTCCATGAAATCATGTAACCCAATGGGAATCATAACACAGAACTTGTTAAGCATCGGCAAGGTTTTGAATGACTGTAATTAAGTAACCTACTTCTCCCCTTGTGTTCCACCATGACAGCTGAGGTCAGCTGCAACACTTGAGTCCCTAAACATAAATGTCAGGGGATGTTGACAGGAAATTCTCAGCAAAAGCCCTTCACCTTTGGAATTCACTTCTCTTATTATAGCTCTGACAGAGCCCAGGTCAGCTGACAATCAAGATGTAGAGCAAGGCCTCTTTCATAATACGTCCCAACAGAGCCATAAAGATGCCTTTTAACATGCTATTGTGGCTAATTAGTTACTTAAGCACACTAAATTAAATAACAAACCATATTCTGATTTCCCTGTATTTTTAAACTTAACATACATGGCTAGAAACATGGCTTTTTTTTTTTTTGTCATCCATCAAAAGTCACTGAGAGAAGCTGTATATTAAAGAGTTGAATGAAAGGATGACTGAAAACACAACAGACACACAATGTTTACATCTGTAATGAGAAAGCAAAGAAAATGTACAGTAATGAGGGGTAATTTAGAGAATAATCAAAGTAATATTGTAATGACTACAACCAGCATATCATGCCTGAAGGGAAATATCCTGAAGGGATATCTTGCCTAAAGGGATATGGTCTATACCACAAATGCTTGGAGCCATTGTAACCCCTAGAGAAAGATGATAATAGCCGTACATAAAGTATAATTTATTTACAATTTGAGGAAGGCTTCCATCAAGACCCTAATGGCAGGCTTACTAGTTACATTAAAAGCTGTGCTGATTCTGATAAAGGCACAAAGTCAATAAAGTAAGCAAAAGGGATCTGCAATACAAGGAGAAAATGGATGCTGCTTACTAGGCAAGAAGAAATAGAAATCTGGGTAGCAACACAGACTTTTTAAAAAATCTGTATTAAAAGAACTCTCAACACATGATCTCATGGCAGCAGATAGACTGTACTGACTACTCATAAGGAAGCATGATCTGATGTGGATCTAACAGCTGCATTATCTTGGAAATATTGAGAGACCATTATAGACAGCCATCTGTATATCTTCTTTAACATTTTTTTCTTACTCATTCTTTGTGTGTGTTTTTAACTCTTTGTGGGAAAGGGAAACTGAATGGTCTTTTAGGAATAAAAGTCTTCTAGCGATTTTCCCAGTGTCTGTGAACAAATGAGACATCTATCGATAAATACATATGTAAGGACAAAAGAAGGAGAAATTTAAAAATTGCTGAAAAAGACAATATATCACATGGAATGAACAGCAATAACAGGAAAGTGAAAAATAGTGTGCGAAATTTATTTTGCCTAAGAAATGAGTCTTCTGTCTTTCAGTAATGTAAATCAGGAGATACTCCATTGAAACCAACATGGTTGTACTGGTGTAAAACCAGTGAGTAAAAGGAAATCACCACCATCAAATCCAGAGTTGTAAAAGGTTGCTATAGTCCTGAAAGAGAAAAATTACCACCTGCTTGATGGAAATTGGTAGAGTTCATATTAACTTGTGCTTATTTCCTGTCACATTACTGCAACACTTCAGACCTGCAAATCCCACCAATCTTGCCTGTCCTGCAATCAGTTCTACATGGTGCTCAAAACTCATTTTGAATAAGCATTGACATTTTAAAACCATGCCCTGCTCTCACAGCGATCCTAATTCTATGTCATTACATATTTTTTGATCTTTGTTTAAACGTCTATCATGAGATGTTAACAGAAGCCATTAAAAATAATAATAATAAAAACAGGACAAAGCTTCAAATATGGTGTAAGTATATTGTTTTCAATATACTATGATTTTATAAAGGCACACAGGGTAATTGCAAACTACCACCACTGCAGCTACAGACAATTCATCTAAACCCATGGAATATTTAAGACACAAAATCTGATAGCTGGATTGCTTTGTAGACCACACCTACAAAGGGAATCTCCTTGAGGGAAAAAATGCATTTTTACAGTCATAGGTTGTATCACAGTTTCTTTGGTTTGTGGAATTAAATTGTTTAACAAATTAATTAGAAGAGAACCATCAAGGTTTCCATTCATGGTTTTGTTTTAGCTTTTCACAGCTGAATACTTTTCATAACAATCAGCAAAGACAGACTTCTTCACCTGCCCACTGTACAGGATAGTCCCTGCAGGGAGGCTGGAACTGAAACCTTACACCTTCTGCCACATGTGACCATTAAGCCTCAGGGCTGAAGGATCATGTTCCCTGAGTCCACCAATGAATCTGTAATTCTTTTATGCAAGATGGGTGGTGTATCCTTAAGGCCAGGAGGGTACCTACAGGCTAGAAAATCCAATGCACAACTAAAGACTGGGAGATTCTGGTAAGGAACCAGTA
>NW_008825162.1:5788187-5794913 GCF_000699105.1 Pygoscelis adeliae
ATCTCCCCCATTTGGGATGCATGTAATTTTAAAGGCATGCTCTTCCTCTGCAACCCAGAAAGGATTTAAGACTCTACATTCCTCATGGAGATATGCATATCTTTGTGAAGATATGCATATTCCTTATGGAGATGCATATCTCCATGTAAATCAGGCACTCCTCTCTTCTGAATTTCCTACGCCCTTGTGCTGCCACTCAGTGGGGTATCTGCTATAGGTGCCACAATGAGATTCCTAACATTCCCAAGCATTCAATACAGAGTTTAGAGATCTCACTGAAGGCTCTCAATACCAGTCTAGGAAGGAGGCACCTAAGGATTAATAAATAGCTACAGCACACAGCCTATACCCATCTATGAATTTAGTCTAGTCCCTCAAAAATATATACAGGACCTGAAAACTAAACCTAAGGTATTCAGATGTCTACATCTTGACAATTTTTTCCTTGAGCAGTCAGTAAATTCTAGGTAGAGAAACATCAAAGGAATAGGATGGGCTAAAGAATAGAAAATCGTGGGTGCACAGCAGGAGCTCTAGCAATTGGTCTCTATGAGGAAAGTATCATAGAGATGTGTTACTTTTTCCACGAAGGTTTTAGTCACGAAACAAGAGCAGAAGCATCAATTGCAAGTTATAAGCAGGACTGAAACGTTAAAAGGAAAAACCAGCAAGATAAGACAAAGGAGTTTGTTCACAGGAAAATAAGAAAGCTGGAAAACCCCACCCTGATTCTAAAACTCAGAAAATGGAGAGCATGAAGGAGATTGGGGTTTCAGAGGAAAGAGATGTAAATGAAATATTGACTTCTCGTGATAGTAGAAAAAGACGTAACGCAAACAGATAGTCTAGGAAATCTGTGAGCATTCATAAGGACTTCTTCACTCATGTGAAAGTACTCTTTGGGAGCAGTAAGACAGCAGGAAACAAGGGAGACATTTATTTGAAACTGTAAAAATTGAGAATAAGAAATACTGTAATGTTGAACATCCATCAGAGCATAATTGTTGTTTTCCACTTAGTGGCAAAGTATGACTTTCCAAGGGCTGCTAGAAGGATCACCGTTTCACAAGGACAGCTCTGATGATGAGTGATGGTCCTGGTGTCCTAGTAAGAAGCTTTAATATCTTTTTTTTCTCCCCTTGCCTTCCTGCCTTGCTTTGCCATGCTGCCAGTTATAAAAGCTTGGTATAATCCCCAGAGTTTATAGAGAAAGTGCATTAGACGTAAGGAGGGCAAGGCAGACATTGGCTTTGGCAGTTTGTGTGAGCTGATGAAAAGCAGCAGCAAACTCCCTCAACAGACCAAGAGAAATGCATTCCCCATTTGAATCGCTCTTCAGACGGTACCAGAACAACCAATCTGAGTTACAAGTTCACCACGTTTGTATGTAAAAGTATACATTCACATACATATCAGTAATATAGACTTCCACTAATTCTGTACATAGCCTTACAAACTTCCCCCCAAATCAATTAGAGTTTAAAAACCTGAGTAATCAAAAGAAAATTGAATCTTCTTTTTATAGTTATACAATGAAACAGTACACAAAGTGAGAGGCAGCGAATGTAAACATTTGGGGTTCTGACTTTGATACACTTCTGGAACTGAAATCTCATCAGGAAAGGAGCATGCAATTAAAACAGCTTTCTTTTGCATTGGTTCATTCACATTAAGTATGGCAAGTTATACACAGCAGAAAAATCTCGGCCTAGATTAGCGATACCATATTTTCACAATGTGCAAGGAGAGGAAAGGGCACGCAATTAAAACACAGCGTAAGCAAGCACAATCAGTTAGCTCTGAAAAAAAAAACCTAGTTTTAGACAGTAAAATAATGCTGCAAGCCCACACAAATAAACATTCATTTTAAAATTTCTCACCCTTCTAATAACACAGCTTCCTCTTACAGCATTGTTATGAAATCCTCTTCTATTCTCTTGAACATAAGCCATGACGTATCTAAAATCTAATAAGATCTACAATGGAGTTTTTGCTAGATTCATTACAGTTTGATGTCAAGTGGTGAAATCCATGTAATTATTTTCTACCAATATCTTTGTGTGCATTCTCTCTGCCATGCTACACTGTATGCCACAGCTAGTGAATGTATGGTGTATTCAAAGGTCCTCAGTAAGTCATTATATAAATACTAGAAATAAAACTCCTTAGGAGCAAAGTGAAATACAAAAAAATCAAGAGCTTTTTTTTTTTAGATCCTTCTGACTAAGAGGAGTTTGAGCCAACAGAAATTAGCCCACTCTTTGATGATATTAATGAACTAGTACTGACAGTGATGCTATTTAGTCGCAAAATAAGAGCTTCACTGAACTATGAAAACAGCCTGGCAACCCATAATTAATAAAAAAAGATATATATGAATTATTCCTTCAACATTCCCATTTGCATCAAGCAAATTTCTTGAATTTGATCCTCAGTAGCTTTATTGTCATGCCATGAAGATACAATTCTCTCTCTTTTTTTTTTTTTCCCCCTGGATCCTTAGTCACAGCATTACAGTGGTTGCTTTGCAAAGATTCTGTACATGTGTAAATGCAGGATTCTTTCATTTGCAAAATAACAGTGCAGGGAGACACTAATCATGGACCATGCAAACATAAACAGTAGTGCCTACCCGAAAGCCCTTATGTAACTTTAAAGCAAGTCTCAAAAACGTAGACAGCCACGTACTTGCTTCATCAGTGCCACTTGGATGCAAGTGTGGAGACCCATTAGCTAAATAAATCCCTAGGAAAGACAAGAATTCTTAGTATGTAAACTGTTGTTTGTTAATGTGCTTGAGTGGTTCAAAATGCCTACAGAATTGTCTGCCTGTGATCTTAAGACAGTCTTAAATCAATTCTAGTCTGGCAGTATTCAGCTCTTCCTGAAGAGTGACCCAGGGACTGATTTTAGAAATGTTGGTTGGAAGAGATCTCTGGAGGTTATCCAGATCAGCCTCGCATTCAATGGTAGCTCTAACGCTTTTCTTCTGGTGGGAATCTCGACAGAAAATGTTCCAGTACGTTTAACACGTAGCGTATGTGTGCATGCACTTCCACAAGCGCACAGACACTTACAGTGCAACTTTTAAAAGATTGGCATTTTACCAACCAAGACAGTATCGGTTATTCTTTAACAAGATGAGGATATTTATTTGGTATGGGCTTGAAAACAGAGAAAAAAGGCCACTACCTTTTAAAGGGCCTTGTAACTTTTTCCTGCATGCCTCTTTTCACACGCCATCCTTGTTGCCGAATGCACACTTCTGCAAACCCCCCCAGAAGGCTACTGTGCAAGCACACAACTTCACGAGAACTCTGCAACACAGTAACTCTGCAGCAATGAATCATTTTGTAACTCATCACGTTATGACAAGTTTGTAGTTTCCTCCTTTGTACAACAGACCTAAACCTCTATAGCACTAATGTGCCACAGCGTGCAACTAGCAAGGAGAACAGCAACAAAAGATTTTGGGGAGGTTTCCGATACTTTTGTGTTGATGAACCCCACTGCTTCCATGATAAGAACTGCCCATGCTTCTTCGCAAAGCAGACTACTGCAAATAGTAGATTAGGTCAGCTGTAGCTTTGTCCAGGCAATTGCTAAAAGCCTTCAAGCAGCTCCTCCAACCTCTGTTAGTCATCTGTTCCGGTGCTGCACTACCTTCCTGTTAAAGATGTTTTTCCTAATGACAAAGCAACCTGCAAAGCCACAAGACGTGGTAATATGGGGCTTTTTATTTACTGAACCCCAGCTGACTGCATTCTGCATTGCTACGGTTTTACCATGGCTCATACTGATGGGCCAGCTAACAAGTGATTGCAACGACTGCAACTAAAGAAAAATGCAGTTTTGAGTAGATTTGCATTGCTTTGCCCTATTTAAATTAGATCTAATAAGAACTTAAAATGTCCGCAGTCGTCTGTCCCTGTGTTTACAACTGTGTTATAACCACTGATCTGTGGGGCTAAACAGCTATTGATTACCTCAAAAAGTAAGGCAGCTGCAGACAAGAGCTGTGAAGCAAGCTGGACTCTTCCCTTCCACTGCACCATACCTGGTCGTGGGAAGTAACGTGCCAAAAGAGTTTTTGGGTTGTATTTTTACAGTTTCATGACATCTAACCCAGACTTCCCTGTTTTCTTGCTGCTTGATTAACTAGAGGGAAAAAAACCCCAACCAAACAACAGTATAAGCAGTATGAATGCATATTTGTCTTTAAAGCATGTGATAACGGGAAAGCAGTAGGAGCCTTTTCACATGTTTATTAATACAGAATCATTAACAGTCTGCACCACATAACAGACGTTGACTGACACAGAGCAAACATGTTTTAAACTACAGAGAGCATTTAACAGGGCAGGTATGGAGGGGACAGGCGAGGCCATGGCAACTACAGCCTTCATCACTAGTACCACTGTGTGGCACAGGACAGGGCACAATCGTATAACGCTCCTGAATTCATTCTCCCCGTGTCCCAGTATGCAGGATGCCATACCACACTGGACCAAGGGATGGATATGATCTGCCACTTCAGTGATTATTCACCAACCACAGCGCTTATATAGCTGGAAATCAAATACGTTCAAAAGATAGTTAGCTACTACAGAGACTTATGTAAAAAAAATACAGTATTTCATGGGTTAAACACGTAAGTCTTTCAGAATCTGATGGCAAAGCTAAGTAGTGCATCACTTCGTTAATAAAGCACTTAAAACTGTTGCCAACACTGCACTTCTGAGTGTTCCTTCCCCTTAGAGCTCCCAGAAGTTTAATGGGGCACCATTATCATTACCTCATTTGCCTCATTTTTATATATGTCTTAAAAGAATGCAAATAGCAATGTTATCTGTAGTGCTCTGATGCAGCACAATGCTTCTTACATAAATTTTTCTATTCTTGTCAAAGAAATAGCTACAGAATCTTAGGAAGGGCATCCTGGCAAAGGAAGAATACACAAGATTTCTGAATATCCCATGAAACTAAAATGATAGCTCTTCTAAATTCCATAGGTAAAGTTCATTCTCCTTGCACTCCCCCCAAACATTAACGTGTAAAATTATTTTAAATAAGTTTTAAACCAGTACACTGTAATAGCTGACATTTCAGATTTGCAAACAATATTATTTTAATTGAGTATCAAACCCACCAAACTCAAAAAGTCAAAGGCAAAACAGAGGAAGAAAGAGGTGTGCAATGATTTCACAAAGTATACAGGCAACAGGGAGAAACAAAAAAAACCCAACTCTCTAACGTTTAGAGAGTATAAAGAGAGACAGCATTTGGCATGGATGAATTGCATGGTCTCAAATGGGAAACTGAGGAGCACGGAGATATAATACAGCCTAAGGAGGTTCTTGAGCGATGGGAGTGGTGAAGTTCTCTCTGAAGAGACAGTTACCACATGATTTATCTACATTACAGAGAACTGTACACAGATAAAAAAGCTGCAGCTGCTGTGAAAGCACTTAAATACAATACTTAGATGCATTGTGATATACCATGTGGTACGGAAGTGGGCAACCGGTATTTACAGCAGAGAGCTGATCAAAACTAAGAAGGCTGGAGACATGAATGAGTACTATTTACGAGAAGCGTATGATCATATTCACCTCGGGAACCAAATGGTTGGTGTCAGACTGTGACATTCATCTTGAGATGGCTATAATAAGTGATAATGATGAATGTAATCCACACAGCCAACAGCTTTACTAGCAAGGTAAATCACATTTAGCATTCTCCACTTTTGAAGGATGTGCCCTAAATATTAATTTACAACCTTCCATTGCTCTTATCTTATAGGCCAATAGTATTCATGAACTAATTTTTTGCCTTTATATTCCTCTGGATACTTTTAAACAGCACTGAGCCTACTGAAGCTTTTTAGATGTTGCCAGACATTTCCTGTGCGATGATTTCATATATGCAGTAAACTAGACTTGGGCCTCAGACGACAAAACATTTCCCAAAGAGCAACTTAACTTGTTGAACTAAAAGATGTAGCTATCTCCTAAAAGGGGAAAACAAGACAAAATAAGAGGACTTCATTACAGATATTCTTTCATAGGATCTGAACCTGCTCTTTTAGATGTCGGAGGGAGAGAGAACTAGACTCATAATCAAATAACTCCCATCTACTACCAGTTCTCACAAAATAATGCAAAGCACATAAACATTTTTCCGTCACATTCATCCAACCTCCAACAAATCCCTGAGCTAGAGGCATCATCTTTGGACTTCATAGCATTTGAAGAACTTTTCTTTCTTGCTATCAGGTAGTTTTTAAAAGCCGTATGTAGTTTAAACAGTCACAATGGCCTGTGGCAAAGAAACTCCACAGCTTAAGTTTGCTTTGTGAATAGAAACAATTTTTGTTTATACCCATTACTTTCACTTGATGAAACTTCAGTTTCATATTGGAAGAGAGAGTGAACAATTATTCATCCTTCTATGTCTGGAACAATTTGACAAGCTTTTTTCATATTCTTCTCTCTGCACACCTTTTCATTTCTCTCATTCCAGACTGGAAATTCCCACTCAGTTTAGTTTTTAGCTCACATGGAAATTGTTCCATCCCTTACATCATCCATGTTGACTGCAGTTCTTTTCTGAAGTTTCTCTAATTCTGCTTCATCTTTTTTCAACTGGAAAAATCAGTGCTGCGCACAGTGCTACAAATGCAGGTATACTTTGGATTTGTACAGCAGCATTATAATTTTCCAGTTT
>NW_008825162.1:5794945-5806264 GCF_000699105.1 Pygoscelis adeliae
TCTATCCTTTTTGACCATTATTGAGAACTGAACTACCTTTTTCACTTAACTATCAAAAACCCAAAGCCTTGATTCTGAATATTAAGATATCTGGTAATCTATACAATTCATGTTTTTCCTTAAGAAATATTTTTAAAGAATGATCAAGCTATTACCTTCTAAATTTAATGAAAAAAACCCAACCAAATCATCTGTTTCCTTGCTAAGAAATGTATTTTGCTTTGATATTTAATTTGAACATATTTTGAACAAAATAATCCCTTTGTTTCATTGTTTGGGAATTTCGCTTTTTTTATGTAGACATTCATAGATTCGTAGAATCATAGACTAGTTTGGGTTGGAAGGGACCTCTAAAGGTCATCTAGTCCAACCCCCCTGCCGTGGGCAGGGACATCTTCAACTAGATCAGGTTGCTCAGAGCCCCGTCCAACCTGACCTGGAATGTTTCCAGGGATGGGGCACCCACCACCTCTCTGGGCAACTTGGGCCAGTGCTTCACCACCCTCAGCGTAAAACATTTCTTCACTTGGTTATTTTGCATAGTCTCTGGAATTGTATTCAAAACTTGATAAGACATCTTTCTTAATCCCTTTCTCTTCTTCAGAACCAAGGGCTTACCCTCTTCTTACCATTTTGACAAGACTAGCATGCCTAATTTCCCTAGAAAAAGCATTCCAGCAATTCTTTTCACCAAATTCTGCCTCCTGAAATATCACATGATCACTGAGTATTCATTTCACTTAGGCCACTAAATTTTTAACAAACAGCAACTCTTTTGATCACAATATATCTAGACAGCATCTGAAAGCTTAAAATATGTTTCATCACCAGGTCTTCTGACAGTTCAGTTCAAACTGAAGGCATAGACCAAAATTTGGAACATGCATCTCTGACTCCATGCTGCATTCTGAATGGCTACACAGCAGGAACTATTATAAAGTGAATGTTTGCAAGACTCGGTACTTATCCAGTTACTGCAAGTACACATGCCATATACAGAGGAATTACAACAGGACATTACTGAGGATTAAAGGAATTCTTAATGCAATGACTATACATCAGTGTCATAGCAAAAAACAGTTGTATATCTATGGAAGGAGACAAAATAACATAGTTCCTTAATCTTATGTCCAATAACAGTATGATTCAGTGTAAGATAATGTATCAAATAGTGTGTCCTACTTTTTTTGGACATTAGTCCTGACAGAAAAATCTTTAGCTTTGTATAGATTAGTCAATGCAAATTCATTAACTACTTGTCATGCTTCTAATACAATCTGCCCTGACCCTAAAGACTTGACAGTGTAGTGTTAATCAAACCTACACAAGATCCAGTACAGACGAAACGATCCGTTTCAGGTTAGACAGATTTTTTTTTCCCCGCCCAACAAAGAAAAAAAAAAGTATGGAGTAAGGTATGCAAGAAGAGTATTGAAAAGTATGACTCCAGTTTATATTTTTAAAATCTTTTAATTTCAGTAAAATTATTCACAGTTTTCTATATTGTAAGGAAAAAAAAAATCAAGGACAATTTTAATTCGGTTGTTTTTAAGAGTTGTATCTAGAAAACTGCCACTTCTTTAAAGTAGTAAATCAGAGTGCTACCTTACAAAGAATAAAATAAAAACACATTTTAATTTCAATGAACATGGGTTCCCCCCCCCCAGGAAAATATTTTCGGGAAATATTTGGGCAATTTATGTAATTTCATGCTACCCAGCCATTTCAGTATTGCTTTGGTCTTACTAAAAAAAAAATATTGGTCACTGAATCCAAAGGTACATGAAGCAATGGTGTAGCAAGAGTGCCTGGTAGCTGTCTGCCTTGAACTCCTAGGCCCGAAAGATCAGATGATACCCATTTACAACTGGATTAACTAATAGCATCTTTTAGCTCAAGTCTGGCTCTCAGACTTGCAATCCATAGTGGAACGTATTATCTCTTCTACTTCCATATCTCATAATAACAAAATGTAATGTTAGCAGTCTTTAATAAATGCAGCTTACAGCCATATATTGTAGACCAATCTCTATGTTTAGTTTTGACCTGAACATTTTTTAAAATCTGTAAACAATCATCAATAGTATTTGTCTAATCTGTTTTCTCAGACATGCCCCAAAAGAAAAGTAAATAATGGCCTAATTATCAAAATAATTCCACTTAATGCAAAAATACATTTTTCTACACTTGGGTTTGCAACAAACCTCAATCAGAATAATTGTATACAATGGCTTTTCTTTCAGACTTTCATGTGTGGTGCCAGGCATTTTGTTTTACCTATCTGACCACGACTTGATATACAAAAGCTTTCTAGCTTAATTGACCCCTACCTCTCTTACTGAAGTGATACATTTTAGAAGCTGAATTCTTTCAGACTTGCTAACAACAGCTGTATGTACTCAGTTTCATAAAAGTCCTCTATTCCAGATGCAGCTAATTAACAAGGAAATATGTCATCAGTTACACCACTCAAAGTTTAGTGCTCTTTATTCCATTGTAGCTATAACAGTTTGGACAAACCAACTATGAAAAAAGTACAATTCTGAGCCTGCTTCATTGTATGGCCAACAGAAATCTACATGTAATACACATATATAATATAAATAATAATTTCTCATCTTGTTATTATTCCTATAAACTTCCTTTGTAACAAAGTAAATAATATTTCTCTTATTGTTCCTTGAAATTAAAGGAATATGAGAAACATTATAGTCCAGAATTATTTTTATCTTTTTTTTTTTTTACAGGCACATATCATGTAAGTTATGCTTTTCAGCTATGTCAGATGTGAAATCAAGCACTCAAAATTCATAACGTGAATATCTTAATTTTCACAAAGAGCATTCTGCAGTCAGTGATGGTATCAATAATGGTAGGTCTGTATAACCAGTAAGAACAACGTCCAGTACTAAACTCTCATGATATTGTAGCCTCAGAAATAAATTAACTTGGATTTGGCTGATATGATATTTTTTTTGTCAACTATTAAATGAAGCCATAAATAGTGAGAAAAACAAATTATTGGTTCCTAAGCTATGTATAAAGCCTAGCAGATAACACTAAAATGAAGAACTGAAAATATTACTAGATATTTTAACCGCAGATGGTTATATACATTCCATAATCTAGCGCAATGGCCTACTAGAGAAACCTGTTAGCAGAAACAAACACCATTTAGAAAGGTATGAATAACACAAACTTAGATAGGCCTAGTTCCTCGTTTTAGCTGTAATTCTTGCCTGTGACAATACTGAAATGCCACTTTGTCCATCTCCTTGAACTTGGAGAGCAAGACCAATACGTTAAAGCTATATTTTCCAATACATATTGGGGAAACTTTTACGCCTTACATCACGTAAAGGAAAAGAATCTGTAAAGACAGAACAACACGCTATGGGCACTCAGTCTATGGCATCAAAGCTGTGATGAGATTCATTTGCTTGGAAATGACACAGCTTAGTACAAAGCACGACATTTTAGGGTGGCGTGGGGAGATTCATTACCAGAGGAAAGATACTGAAATAGTGGCAGATAAGTGTGAGCTGTAAAAAAAGCAGTAGGCACAGCAAGTTGGTCCTGAAATAACAGCTAGGCTAAGCCAGTTACATGGAATGCTTATCTGAACAATGAATAGTTCCTATTCCCCTTGAACAAAGTTTCATAGTGTTTTCTTTCATGACACGTGCGGATCCAGCACAGTCTTCTTGTCCAAGTGCTAAGCTTTTTCCATGGAGTCAGATAACTTGGCAATATCAAGAATGTGTCACAAACATTTGAAACAAGAGTTTAAGAAAAACTGGGTTCACCAGAAAATCAAAATGCTGCTTTAAAACAATTGCATGGTAAAAGGTTGAAGGAGCTGCTTGCAGACAATTTGCAAATAACAAAAGAATGACTGCAACAAAGGGTTGGCTTTGCCCCTACCAAACTACTGTTAATTTTAACAACTTGTTTTTAGTTTGCCCTTTGATGCATTTGGCCACAGATGGAATTCACCTCCCTCTTCGGATTTTCATCTGTTTATTCACTTGGCCTGTTTTTATCTCCCTTTACAAAAACCTTTAAGTAGCTCCTTTTTGCCCATCGGGCTGTTTATGGATTTATCTTCATAACCAAAGGCTGTACTTGTATTTCTAAAATAATTTCATTAGCTTCTGACTTGTTTAGGGGTTTGGTGGGTTTTTTTTTTTCCCTTTTATGCTAGCTCCTTAATCCCTCATAATTTTATTTTTTTTAAATATTCTGCTAGTTATATTGGCTATCTTAAGACAGTTTTCTTCTGACTGTAATTCATCCTGAGCTTTGCCTAGGAGGGATTAAATGTATAAATCTCAACCTTGTTATCATCTAATTTCACGGTTTGCTTTACCTTCAAAAAGAAGTGTCTTTAAGCCCATGAAAGTAATTTCTTGCATAGTCATTAGATCCGCACTTAATCACATGCATGGTTTTGGAGCTTCTGTAACAGTTTTTCTTCACCGCCGAGAGATATCTCTGACGCCGAGGTGAAGTCATAGTTAACATGTAGGCATGTGGGGATTTCTCTCCTGAACATTTAAAAGATCTATGTAACAAACACCCAGATGAGATGGACGGGACTGCTGCTGGATGTTGAAGGTATATACCATGCTTCACATCTAGATCAGCCAGTTGTTAAGGAATGAAAAGCCAGCAGCACATAAGACTGTCAAATTGCTATATATAACAACATTTAGCACCTTAGTACACAGCAAAATGGTGCTTTACAAGTAATACAAGTCACACAGGGTTTTTCTGAAGTATTTAGGTTATCCAGGAGTACTTTATGCTCAATCACTTAGGCCCTTTTGAAAAACTTTCCCTGGATAATTTAGGAAAAGGCTTTAATAATCAAAAGTAAATAAAGTATAAAATAATAATCTCATTTGCTTAACTAAACTGAAGCAAGCAGACAACATTGTCCCAATTCTTTACCCAGTTTTAATTCATTTCCATGTTGGGAACTGCTAACGATTCCCTTTCTCGTTTACCCAGAGACCCGCTCTGAACTCTCATACAGAAAATATAAATGGCAAGGAAATTGCTATCTGCTGTCACCCCTTTGCTATACAAATTACTGTCACACACTCATTCTCAATCAAAGACCAGAGATTCAGCCTTGCATATTGAGAAAATATTTTTGGTCTCTATGTACGGAAGCTCAGCAAATTGGTACTAATAAAAAAACCACCTCTAACTTGGCGTGTGCTTTCTCATTAGCAAGTTAGTTTGCTCCTTTAGAAAATTATTTTATACACCTGGTGTTTCCTTTTCTTTTTTGTTAACTCAGATATATTATGCCTGAGACTTACCTTTTCATTTCTTTTTCCTGCTGTAATATTACTGACTGAAACAAAGTATTCCTTATTACACGAAGTACTGTGAAAGAGGATGAAATCGGGTCCACATCGTGATTTTCATACTAATGTAAACGTGAACCAAGGAATGAAATCGCTGCTTTGCAAAGCCAATCACTGAGAAGTCTAAAAGCTTATTATACTTAAATTCATTCAAAGAGTGAAACCTTAAGAACATATTCTGCTCTGAACATCTATCATGACACACACATCATGCTCCTACTCTACTGCCCCAAAGAAACAAGAAAGTTGTGGTCAAAATCAGATTTTTTTAAATTTTACAATAGTTGCTTTTGATGTCAAAATGGCTATAAACACTAAGGAGACATTTCTGTTTTCAGTTTTGTAGAGGAAAAGAAAATGCATCTCTGTTTCGCTCTCTCTAATGTAGGTATATATATGCACTTTTTTAAATAGGTATATATAAATATATGTATAAATAGATTAAATTGCTAGCAACCAATAGAAATTCTTTTGTTTTTCTACAAAAAGTCAGATGTAATATGAAAATATTGATAAAAAATTAAAGTAATAAATTTTCAAGCAATTGAAAAATGCTTATAACATATGCATTAACATATAACATGCTTCAATTTATTCTCTGCTGCATTCTGTCTTCTCATATCAGTCACCAGCTCTGACAGCAAGTATCTTAGTCATTTTCTTCTCATTTTAGGAAATCATGTTTACCCCATTTGAAGCATATTCTTTTGGTCAAAAAAATACCAAACAATAACAACTTTAATATAAATGCCAGTGTTTTGAAACCTCAATGACTCTGCAATGTCACTGTTAAGAAGTCAACCTCTTAACTTTTATTTTCAAATGCCCACCTCTCCAAAGGAAAATTCAAAATGCATCAATTTTGTCAGGTAGACAGATTTTGCAACCCAAACGTGGTATTGGAAGATCTCAGACTTATGTCCCGCTTGCTTTCTTCTCAGCTAAACCTCTACTTACACTCCATGGAGTAACTTACAGTTTTCAAAAGCTTGATTAAAAGGTCTCAAATAAAATGTTAAATAACGGATTTCAAAATATCATATTAATATCTGGAAACATTTAAGCTATATTCCCAGTAACAGTCTGAATCTGTGCGTGGAGTTAGATGAAAAACATTCAACCCTTCACAGCTTCTATCCCTTTACAGAAAATGTAATTGCAACATTCTTTTCCACATGAAATTAGAAGAAAACATGGGGAAAGTGTCTGTGGAGTGGAAAATTATTAAAGAAAAATACAGGCATTTAAAAATAGCACAGCATTTTATATTGCACCAATCCAACTGATTGCTTCACAAGATGAGGTACCTTAGGGATACCTAGCATTTACCTTCTCTCTATGGGCACTTGTACTACTTTTTGCTACGGTCTACATCATCTACACTGTAAAAGCTACATTTTTATAGCTACTTTCTTAGAGAAGACTCCGTATTCTTAGAGAAATGTTTTAATAGAGAAACTCTAACCAGTTCTAGTTATATCTGTTTATGTGAGATCCATAGTGTGCAGATGAAGAAATCGTCACCGGTATATCTCAAAGCAGGATTGGGTTTCCAGCCATACAATCATGAAATTTGTTAAATTAGGAGAAAAAGGGCTTTAATTACTCATGAGAGTTACCCTTCTCTGCTACGCTGAAAAAATCTTGACAAAAGAGTTGTCATTAAACTCTTTTGCCCTGGAGATTTCACAATGCTCCTCCTATTCGTCCATCTTGCCACACTTTCTTAAGCAAGTTATCTCTGACTGAAAAAAATTCCTCCTTTTGGACTTAATAGCCACAGGTCTGAAGTCTCCTTTGCCACCATGGCAAAGTTGGGGGAAAACTTCAGTCTTAGACATCTTGAAAAAAAGAGACAAGAAGCGTCATCGAAATCACTATGCCCACGTTTTGTCCGAAAGCAGAATATCACTCATTCCTGAGCAGCGCTTTCATTCTGACAGCGCGATAGTCATCAGTAAAGAAGACATAATTTAGTCCAGCTCAGACATTGGCCTGTTACGTTTAACAAAGCTGTCAAATGCAGGGTTGATTTGCTGCTACGTGGCAATGAGGCTAGCCCAGACATAGGTAAACTGAGGTTTGGAACAGATATGCTAGTGATGGGGCTATTTAATGGTTAATAAGGGATGTCTAGTTAAAAATTAACAGAGCAAAGAGTTTACACAATTATTAACTGAAGACTAGATAATGATTGTAAGGTAGAAAATAATTAAGCTAGTGAATAATTATCAAGGGAATTTACTAGTAATTAACTCAGAAAAGAAATTAATTTGTGTAGGTTACCTTAAAAGTAGTTAATGTGTAAATTGGTTAATATGCAATGAATTAACAATTAAACAAAGAAATCAATGAATGGAAAAATTAATGATTGATGGGGGAATACCAGTTAACCCAGGTTGCTAATTACTGAGTCATTAACTAGTGAAACTAGTTAGCTTGGTGAAGAACTGCAGCTTCTTAACTGAACAAGTATATATATTTTTTTTTATGTTATCATAGCTTGAATGACTCTTGAATTTATATTAGTTCTGCCAATTTTAAGTAAACATTTTAAGTTTTGGAGCGCTGAGATACATAAAGACTTTGTTTATTTATACACATCACAGCTCATTGTTCACTCTTGGGAATGTGTATTTGATAAACGAAAACAAAATTATTTTGAAATACATGTTGCTATTTTCCCCAACCAAATTAGAAGCTTCCTGCCCTTATGTTCAGCAAACACAATGCGATGTTCATATTTAAAGATTTCTTCTTGCATATGTGCAATTTGTCAGGTAGTTTATGAATATTTACATATTAATGGGCCTGACATCTGTCATAACTGCATATTAATTATTTTGGTTTTAATCAGATAATTGATTTATTATACTGTTGCCCACAATTCTAGGGGAACATTCCTGAGGAAAATGCGTGTGTACACACGAGTTTGGTCTTCTCCCTACAGTACTCCTCTACTGATGATCTGAAAAAGTTTTGCTGTTGTTTTTTTTAGTAGAAAGAACTGCATTTTAGAATTTGATCCAGTGCTTGTTAAGAGTCAGCTGAAAGACTTCCATTGACTTCAGTGAGCTTCAGCTCAGGCCTTTAGTCAATGTAACAAACCATTTCTGAAAGAGCGGAATGACAAAAATCAATGGGCTTTTTGATTTTGAATCAATGGAGAATTACAATTCCAGTATATAAATTATACAGGAAGGGGAGATTAGGTTACAGAAGTGGGAGAGTAGCAGACACTGCATCTGAAAGATGTACCGATTCTGCCTAGAGATGGTAAATTGCGAATGAACAAAAATAATGTTGAGATTCTTAACTCACTTAAAGTCAACTCTTAAAAAGAATTCACTAAATATATGAACTTCAGTAAACTGTATGTACTCTCTCTGAGGAGACGAACGTGTTTTGTGCAGCGTCAGAAAACCAGGTCAAGTAAATATACCGCTATAGTGTAGCAATAGGCCATAGGAAATACACCCAGGAAAACTCTCAGAGTAGGCAAGAAAATGCTAGAGCCTACCTAAACCCAACCATCTCAGAAAACTTTGAGAGCATTGGTTCTTGTTATAGCAGCCCTCTAACAGTGCAGCCAGCCCACTGCTCACATAAGAAGCCTGAGCGTGATGTTCGCATGACATACGGCAGATTGGGGTACCCGTTTCAAAGAGGCTATCACCTTTGTGCTGGCAGGACAAGAAGGAGAGGAAGGAAACACCACCAGAGGCGATCCCAAGCTACAGCCACGAGTAAGCCGGAGCAGAGGCTGGAGAAGGAAAGCAAATTGCTGCAGAAGGGCCAGTTGCAGGTTCAAAGCAACAAGCGTCCAACAGTTTGCCAGAAATGGCATGTCTGATGCCTAATCCCTCCCCCACGCCCATTTTTCCCCCCAAAAGGTTCATTTTACGCAACATCGCCCTTATAAACATAATGATAACTGAAGTTTGAACCATTTGAAATCCAGATGCACAAGTAACTGCTTATCTGCATCTTCACAACGATATTAAAGGCAGGAATGAGAAAAGCCTCAGATGACGTTCTGTCATTACCGCATGGCAATACGACTACTTTACATTTCATTGATACAGCCACTTCCAGTAAGTTGTATTACATCTTTGAACTGGCCTATCCTGACGGAGTCTAACGTGGATTTGGACTGGCACCAATATCACTTCAAACCCTGCCAGGTCCCTTAGCCATGCCATTTGTAACTCCCACATCATTTCTCATTCACAGTTTAGACCTTGAGCAGAAAAGGAACTGCATGGCAGCCTGCCAAAAGGAGTGTTTATTGTTTATAAATTATGAACAACGTGTGTATTTCTGCAATTGGCAGTTTCTATCTTAAAGAAAGCAAGCTTTATTTATAAAAAATTAGAACATCTTGTTTTGTCCTGTGTTATGGCAGACTGTCTTAGATGATACAAAACACATATGTACGAGCCACATTCAAAACTAAGGCTTAGTTTATCCAGACCCAAAGGGTATGTTCTAGTTCTTATATTTTTAAAAGTCATTACCACTAATTAGGATACAGAAGTCAAACAAACAGGTTCAGGAGAAAGGTACATAATATTTTATATATATCTAGTTGGAACCTCGTTACTTTTCATGGCATCTGCAGTTTTCCTAAATAAGGCTCGGTGTTTGCAATATCATCTGGCTTTAGTGCAACTCCACAAATGGAACATGACAAATCAGATACTAAATCTGAATGCTGAAAATATTACCAAAACCATAATTTTTAAAATATTTCAGTTGTTTCTGCTGCGTTTTATGGAACACCATCACATTTATTTTGTCTAACAGTAATATCAGAAACCTGCAGACACAAAATAAGTTCATTCATTTCCTGGGTGTTGGTGGCTTTTTTTTTTTTTAATCTTTTCTATTGTTCTGTTTCTTATGAAGAGACTGTAAGGGATCAGGACAGAGAGCTGTTCTAAAAATACCTGCAGTAGTGATAGAAATATTGAGTAGCTCTGAAGCATTCGTTTCCAAATAAAAGCTTGAAACTGTGATTTCAGTCCCCGAGAGCAGAATCTAGCAATATTTGAAAGTAATGAGAAACAATGACTTGCTGCATTGATAAATATCTTGGGAATACTGCCACGAAGTATTGTGGCTTTATAAGAATTGGTACAATATGGTTTATTTTAAAAACTAACTCATACCTAAAGTGTATCTTGACCACATAATTCAAGTTTAAAGCAATCACCTATACAAAGAAAGAGCTCGAGCAGAAGTAGGAAGCAAGTGAGATAGAAGGAAAAGGAAGGGGAGAATAAAAGGAAAAAGGACAGAGAGAGAGAGAACAAAAGTGTATCTTAAGCCACTCTCGCCCTGTCTTTCTTCAAGTTGTAGAAGACATGTTCAGGAGAGAAATGGAAGAAAGAAGGGCTGGTTTGGAAGCTTATATTACACAATATGAACCAGCCAAGAACAGGAGTCCTCAAATAGTTTTATAAGGAGGCTGCTGAGACAGGCAAGCGTGTTCCCCTTCACGCTGTCAGGAGGCATGGCCACATGCTGCTGTGCTCCTCAATGGCATGCTTGTCCACCCTCACTGCATTAAGTTAGGTCATGCAGAGAGGAAATTAGAAAGGCAAAAGCCCAGCTAGAACACAATCTGGCCGCTGTCATTAGAGACAACAAAAAATGTTTTTACAAATATATTAATGACAAAAAGAGAGCCAAGGAGAATCTCCATCCTTTATTGGATGCGGGGGGGAACATGGCCACTGAGGATGAGGAAAAGGCTGAGGTACTTAATGCCTTCTTTGCCTCAGTCTTTAACAGGCAGACCAGTTATCCTCAGGGTATTCAGCCCCCTGAGCTGGAAGACAGGGACGGTGAGCAGGATGAACCCCCCATAATCCAAAAGGAAGCAGTCAACGACCTGCTACGCCACCTGGACACTCACAAGTCTATGGGGCCGGATGGG
>NW_008825162.1:5807163-5807532 GCF_000699105.1 Pygoscelis adeliae
TGGCCGACAGCCGGCTGAACATGAGCCGGCAGTGTGCCCAGGTGGCCAAGAAGGCCAATGGCATCCTGGCCTGTATCAGAAATAGTGTGGCCAGCAGGAGTAGGGAAGTGATCGTGCCCCTGTACTTGGCACTGGTGAGGCCGCACCTTGAATACTGTGTTCAGTTCTGGGCCCCTCACTACAAGAAGGACATCGAGGTGCTGGAGCGTGTCCCGAGAAGGGCAACAAAGCTGGTGAAGGCTCTGGAGAACAAGTCTTATGAGGAGTGGCTCAGGGAACTGGGACTGTTCAGTCTGGAGAAGAGGAGGCTCAGGGGAGACCGTATCGCACTCTACAACTACCTGAAAGGAGGTTGTAGCGAGGTGGGGG
>NW_008825162.1:5807639-5825276 GCF_000699105.1 Pygoscelis adeliae
GTGGTTAAACATTGGACCAGGCTGCCCAGGGAAGTGGTTGAGTCCCCATCCCTGGAAGCATTTAAAAGACAAGTAGATGAGGCGCTTAGGGACATGGTTTCGTGGGCATGGGGGTGTTGGGTTGACGGTTGGACTCGATGATCTTAGAGGTCTTTTCCAACCTGAATGATTCTATGATTACCACTTGTGTGAACACAATGCCAGAGCCCTTTTTCTACCTGTATTATATTTTGTTCTTATTTAGAAAATTGTGTCACAGCCAGTCCCTCGTATTAAATAAATAAATCCAGGTATAATACCTTCTCTCTGTTCTTTACAACCCTGAGAGCTTTCATTTTAACACTATTTTCACCCCCACCTGTCTGGAAAGTGAACTCAAAGTAGCTGTTCCAGCACCTTCTTCCAGAGGTCATTTTGGGAACCCTCTAACTGCCAGGATTAGGAAAAAAGGAACTGCCCTCTCTGAAGTCAGACAATCCCAGCGGTGAGAAAGCCAATAACTCATTATTCCTAATTAAACAAAAAGAATAAGGAGAGCATGCAATTTTGTATTTAAAAAAAAAAACAAACAAACCAAAAACCAAACAACAAAACCAAACCCTGAAGAGCTAGATATGTACATGTAAAAAAAATTATGATTTATATAAAATGTCACTTAGAAAGATACTGGGATAATACAGTCCGACTTTGCAGGAGGATTTCCAGCCATACATACACATACACAATTTTCTCCTTCTAGTCTCTGACAGAGACAATTTTAAGCAACTTGATGACCAAAAGTTTTAATGCCTTTTAATTTCTATGTATATGAGCTGTGCACACCTAACTTGGCAACCTTGTCTATTACTGAGTGCACATGGAGTTCATGACAGAGAACACACCAGTGAGGCAGTGACACGTTCTGCCTGTTATTCTGACACAGCATGACTAAACCACGTATGTAATTAAAAGTTAAAAAACCAAAAATGACATAGCCTTCCTAGATGCCTCAGAATACTTTAATATTCCTGTTAGAGGTTTCTAAATAGCAGCTATTTCAATTCAGACAGCATGTTTATAGCCCTTATATCTCTGTCTTCTTGTGTGTCGCGTTCTCCAACAGAGAGGTAGCTTCTTAACATATGTAGACTTTGGTCCTATTTTGGCCCCATTTGATTCATTCGATCTCTCCGTAGCCAGTAATTATAGCTATATGTATAACCTTTAGCTTTCCAGTGATATGTATAGTTACACCTCTCCTCTCTTCTGTAAAATTCTTTAGCTGAGTGTTCTGAATTCATTCCTCTTTCGGGGATAATGCATGTCTCAGTGTTTCTGCAAGGGTACAGATCAGGGGCTATGGTGCTAATTTAGCATCAGCATCACTACCAGGGAAACAGTTATACTCTGTATTGACTAATTTTTCTCCTGTGACTGTATTGAACCTGCTCCTCAACCTTTTCTTCACAGAATGCCATCACCATCTATGTAATACATCATCAGTGCAGTTCACTCTGATGATGTATTATACTAACATATCATTAGTGCAACAGCAGAGCAAGGCGCTTTGATGATGTATTAATGCAATACATCATCGGAATGAGTCACTCCGATGATGTATAACTCAAAAGATGGTACTATCCAGGGAAACATGGACATTCAATAAATCAGGAACAACATTAAAGAATAAAATCTAGGACATCTTCTAGGGAAAAACAAAGCCTCAGAAAGCTTTGAATGAATATAGCATGAGGTTTTCCTTAAAAAAAAAAAAAAAAAGAAAAGAAAAAGATCGACTACAAATTGTAATTTTATCAGGAATGTAGATTTCTGTTGAGTACAATTACCATGATCTTCAAATTTGAATTCTCTTCTACAATGACACCAGATATATGCAGGGCATTTTAAGATAGTGTAAGATGGTGTGATACAATTGGCAATATAATCACTTAGACTTATCTTATCCTACCTGGAAGCAGAAAAAAAGTGAAGCAAATGTAAAAAAACCAAGTCCCTCCCCCGCAAAAAAGGTTGAAACTTTTTTCAAACTGCTGAAAGGACCAGTTAAAATTTAGTGTTAAGATTTACTACACACTTTACATAAATCTAACAAATCAGTCTATTGACATTAGTGCAAGCAGAAATGGCAAACTTTAAATAAGTATAGCACTGAGGATTAAAAGGCACTTAGCCATAAATATTGATATCAATATGCTAGTTCTGGTAGATATACTTAAGGGGGGGGGGGAATGCATATCCATTGATTTACATCACTGATTTCAATCTACCAAAGCTCAAATCCTAAATACAGTAACTGTTCATAAGAAAGCTACTAAATGCAATTCTGAGTTACTTGCAAAATTTTACAGGAAATTTAATTCGCAAATTAAAAAAAAAATAAATCTGAATTTCAACATCCTGAACAAACCTAATATAGAACAAGAGGGCTTTCACTGGTCAGAGAAACTACGTATTTTGGAAAAAAAGGACAGATGTTCTTTCTCCCCTGTCCTTCAGGTTTCATGGCAGGGCCAGAAAATAACCACTGTAAGAAACGTCAGATGGCACTTTGATTAAACAATGAAAAACTCCTCTGATGTTACATGTTTATTTCTGGGTTTCTTATTCAAACAAATACCCAGCTTTTACTCACACACACTTGCACGCGCAGACGTCCTGCTCGCCACACACCTTAACGTGCCTAAAAGGGGGTAACTTCCGAGCACGCCTTTTATTCCACTCGAGCTATTGTTCTGAGAACAGCTCTGCAAATCCCCGTTTCCCCCTGCCATGAGAACAAGCAGATTTTGTTGTTGTTGTTGTTTTGTTTTGTTTTAAATTGGCCTCAGCTTTATTTGATTGCTCCAAGCTTGTGGAGATTCTCCAGCTGAGGCCCTGCAATCCCCGTTAGGATTTAACTCCTCAGTCTCGCTTTCCCCAGCTCCCCAAATCCCAGCTCTGCTGATACCAATAATGAATGTGCTCATATGTGCGTGTAGGGCAGACAGAGAGAAAAGCTCGGTGTTTAAGTTGTAACCCTGAGCGCTTGCATTCAGAGTGAAGCCTGACGCTCCCGGTCTGTGATGATTTTGATATGAGATATGAGGGTCTTATCGAGCCCTCAACACGGCGTGAACACGGCCCCGGCAGATGTTGCCAACTGTCCTCACTCAGAGCGAAACTCTGACATTTCAAGACATCCCAGTCACTTTAGGAAAGAAATCACTTTTCTTGAAGCATTTCAATTAATTGCAATCTGTAGAAGGAAAAGACATTTAAAACATATATAAAACACCCCTGAAGATGGAATGGAGGCTTGTAAAAAATCGATGAGAGAGAGGAAGCGGAGCCGTTTGCAGGGGCTCGTTTCCGAACCTCAGCTTACTTCAGCCCGCAACCGCCGCTTCAGGACCAGAGACCCCAACACACCGACCCTACGCGCACGAAATCAAAGCTGTAGGTGTTCTGCGACTGGAGAATATCACTGAGCAGCCCCGGTCAGCTGACATCCATTACAGAGGCAATGTCTGCCTCGGGGGGCACGGTGCCCCCCACCCCGCAGTCAAAAGAAAGAGCAGTTTCTCCCTCCTGTGACCCTCTCTCGCTGGTGATAATAATGTGAGTAAATGTCATAGTCTGCAGCAAGCTGCAGCATTGCTGTTTGTGTTTAAAGTCAGGCATGCTGATTCAGAGCTCCAGGCCAGGCTGATGTTAGCCACAGCACAGTGTACGCCGGGGTTAGGGAAGAGTCCACTCCATCAATAAAACGCAGGCACCCTGAGGGGTATAAAAAGTATACGGGGTTCTTAACTGCCTCAGCATTAGTTAAGAGAAAAACAAGCTTTTACTGTTCTTAACTAAAGAACCTTCCTGTGCTGTTTTAGACTGAACCAAACATATATCCTGCCAATATTCCTGGGGAGTTGCAGTTCCTTATAAGCATTTAAAAGCCTCCCTAAAACTCACCAGTTTTCTAAGTGCTTTTGCTGGCTAACAACCATAGTTCTGCATTTCCTTTTAGGTCCTTGTGCTTTCATGCCACCATATGAACTAAAAATATGTATTTTTGTGCAAAAATCAAACAAACATGGAAGAAACCAGCTAACGTCACTGTGTTTTAACCAACGGTGCCAGGCCATGACTTGCCATGTAACAAAGCGTGTTGAGGCGGTTGTGTCAAAAGAGAACAAAATGCATAGAAACGGCTCCCTGTCCTAGTATACCTTACATTAATACCTAGCCCCTTTTCTATGTATGGAAGTCAAACATACAGAAAAAAGCAAAGGCTGACCTAAAAAGACAATATGAACTATGAAGTAATATCGAGGAATAAGCTTCCTCAACTCCCACTTATTTTGCAGAAGTGCTCTTTTTTTTTTTTTTTTTTAGGTCATGGTACTGTCGAATTATGACTGGAAAAGAAGCCTCTTTCATTTGGCTTAATTCTTAATCTGAACCACCCTATGTGACAATACAGACGGTAGTCAAGAAACAGAGATGAAGACCTTAATACCAAAGTCCTTATCAAATTCAAGTGCAAGTAAATTAGGAGTTTTAATTGCATCACATGTGAACCAAGACCTGGTCATTTCAGCCAGAGGTAAGAGGACTCTATTAACGGGACTGTGGTCTTACGTTTGTACAACAGAAACATCTCTACTGCCTCAATCTGCAGGACAGGAGCACTCAAAATGAGCGCATTTTAAGCAATCGCTCACTCCTGATCCCTTAGTCTTCATTACACAGGGCTGAAAAGTGCCCAGTCCTTTCTTTCTTACTTGTAAGAAAAGGATCACGTTTTAACTTCTATCTCCTATTTTTTATACAATCAACGATCCTGAAATCATGTGAAAGGACAACCTCAAACAAAGAGCGAGAAAATAGTCCATAAGCTCGATCCTAATCATGTGATTTCTGCTAACCAGTTTCTTGAACACTGTACTCTTGATTTTGCTGTTCTTTGGGAGGTCTTTTTTTGTTTTTTTTTCTTGTAATTAAAACCATTGTAATTTGATGTTAAGAAGTTGCCATTTTATTAAGACATTTTTCCTAATAACCTTCTGAGGTAAGGAAAAGAACATCTAGAAAGCAAAATGTAACACTCTCCCTCTTAGTCAGCAGTCTTGTACTTCCAGCTGAGCACACCGTATAACCGTACACTCTGTAGGTGGAGCAAATTTCCTTGGCTTCAAGGAAGAGAATCCTGAATATACATTTAATTTCAAACCATTCTGCAGATAAAATCCCTCTGAAAAATTTTTATTTAGGCATTCAAGATGGGGCGGTAAGTGCCAAGTCATTCAGGGGATTTAGTTCAGAATCATCTTTGGCAGTATGATAGTGTCTTTATGTCAACCAGAAACAGTCTCCTGAAGTCAGACCTTCTCTCTGGGCACGGGTACCTAGAAGTTCAAAAGTTTGGGTTTTTTTTTTACATCTGAATAGAAAATACTAGGGACTCTACCCAAAGCTGGCTTTAATCCTCAGAGAGTTATAGCTGCTATGGCAAGTGTTTAGGCTTCTCATGAAATTACGCTACTGTCACACAATATTTTATTACTATTTTTCATAGGTATCATGGCATCTCCTGGGATCCTCAAACAGGAATGACTCCCCACTGCACTGGCACCTACATTGGACCATAAAGTCTCTCTGCTCTGAAAACTGTGCTTTTAAAAACAGGAGGGGGCACTGGGTCCAATAAGAAAGTAGAAACTCAAAGGTAAGAAGACTAGAAAGGATCTCCTAATTCCACTAACAGTGAATTTCATTACGTGAGAAATCTCTCTTTGGTGAATTAACATAACGAATTATGTAAATGGATGAGCATATACCTGATTCAGTTCTGGTAATACCAACCATTAAATGCACTGAAGTGGTTCTGTGGGAAAGTCAACTTGTTCAAGAAGTTTCCCACTCTTGTAGCAATAGGTAGACAATAAGTTTTTGAGGCTGGATATTCGTAAGCAAGCTACCAGGCAACAGCAATATGCACATCTAACCCTGTTAAACTTTTCTAATGCCATCTTAAATTCAGCTGCAATAAATAAAAACCTCTCTATATTATTTTTTCCCAACAGTTTTACAAGATGGAAGTGCAAGTACTAATAAAATATATGGTTTAATTAACTAAACTTATGCTGTAGTGTACATTAGAAGTGGATGATTTACAGAGTGTTATCCTCTTCAGGACAGAATAATGCAAACAGCATAATTAAAAGTTGATGAGAAGTGTATTTATTGAGCACACAGGAAGAACAGACACTTAGATTTATGATACACAAAGTGTACCTTTCATTTGCAATATTAACATTTTAAAGTCCAAAGCATCAGCATAATGCACCCAAACTGTTCTATGCAGCATCCATACAATTTAGCCCTGTTAATCCTCACACTGCTGACGGTAAATTATGTGACCTGAACGTATACTAGTGTAACGTGATCTATTGTAATATCATGATTATGTTCATTGAGATGTCTGTGGATGCCATACATCACATTTGCCTGTCTGTAAGGACATGCGAAATAGTTGAAGGGCCAATCATTTATTTGCGACACGAATTTCAGGGCTATCAATCATAGACCCATCAATGCAAAAGAAGAAGCCACTGTTTAATTTTAATGAAAGTACTCTTAGAAAATTCCAGTTAACGTTCATGTGGACCAGGGCCTGTTGAGGCTTGGGTACTCGCCATATTATTTTGAGAGTTCAGAGAGCGCATAGACGTTCTCGAAGATAAAACTTGCATTATTACCCTGGGAATTTTCAAACTTGTAAGCCAGGTAGACACAACATCACAAGACACTTATTTTCTCTTCTGTCCTAATATTAAACCCAGTCCATGATTCTCCTATTTGGAAAAATCCATTTTTAGGGGTGCAGAGACAGATACTATGTGCAACAATTATTATCCAAACATCAACACTACTGAATTCTTTAGAGAGAGATATGCACAGATATCATGTACAAAATAATGCTTTTTCTCAATATCTAAATCATGAGGTAGATGTACTCCCAACCAGTTGTAACATGTCTCAGTTAAGAAACAAATGTTTGTCTTCCTTGGAAGTCTATTGTATTTTCTTGTAAGTGTATTGTAATTTGAACGGTTTGATGCACAAAGAAAATTATAATGGGGGCTTGAAGATCCATGTTAAAAAAAATAATAGTGGCTATAGTTGTAAAACCGAATTTGGAGAGAGGGGGCAACTGGGGGGGGGGGGGGGGGGGCTTCTTTATGTAGCACCATCTTCAGATATACAATCTTTTCAGCAAATAATTTTTTGAAAAGGTGACACTAGAGGAAAAAAATCTGCTGGTCCTTTATTATTAGGAGTTTAATTCTTTCTGAAAACTTCCGTGTTTTTTCACTCCTCTTCAAACTCAAAACGTATTTCTAGCAAAATCTTCTGGCTCATTCTATGAACTCAGCAGAACTGGCAAGCAGGTCTGCTTATAGAGATGAAAATGGTTAGTTATTAGAAGGTTTTCCATATATAACATGATTTTCATGAGAAGACAAAAGGTGCTGTGCCCTACTCTAATTACAACTTTGTTTTTCATTACACACATGTACACACACTAGGGCAAATTTACTGGGAAAAGGGATGGCTAGATTTAAAGAACCAGTTTTTGTCTCTCTCATTAGCAATGCTCAATAAAACTTAGGTCCCCAATTATGTGATGAGGAGCACATAACTGTGGATAGGTCCACTACCAAATCACAACTACCTCTATGGCTGTCATATTTATGCATGCGAGCTTACCCATATATGCTCCAGCCTCTCACCCTCGCCCTGCTATGTGCATGTTTACAGTTAAATGATATTTTAAAGCTTTGTATTAAGGTTTCAGTAAAGGTGGGTAAGTAATCACCATGTGCCCAGAAACTCTGCTCAGCACGCTGTCCTTCCTTTCAATAGAAATCTGAATGGCTAAAGATACACACCAGATCTTAACTGCAGACCGTCATTTTTAAATTGGTAGAGTCCCACTGTAAAACAGTTAGTAAATACTAATTACTAGGGACTTTTTCCCTTTGTCTGCCTACAGCTGGTTAGGGGCAATTTCCTCAAAAAATGACCTAAAAACAAGGTCAGAGTGCTCATTTGTACATGATTATTTCAACTTGGATTCATGTGGGGTTTTTCTTCAGGGGGGGGGGGGGGGGGGAGCGGGGGGATGTTGGTGTAAATGCGTAGGACTGACAAAAACTGTGTCGGAAAGAAAAATGTACCACAGACATCAGGCTACGTACTTCCCAGCTAAGCAAACCGGGATTCGCCTTTTACAATATCTTCATTTCTTCATTATAGTTTGCAGCTAGTAGAAAGAATAATTTATGGTTCTGGTATGGATTTGCTGTGAAACCTTGGGCAAACCACTTGAACTTTTTGTATTTTAGTTTCTTAATTTGTAAAAAGCAGGTGATTTCTATTAATTTCTTTTCACCACTTGAAATGAACTAATAGGCAAAAAAATCTCTGTGGATTTTAGGTATTACTATTAAGACAAATATAAACCTACTTATTGTTGATAGTATATTAATTGAATTTTTATTTTCAGCCATAGTTCATTTCAGGCACAAAATAAAATGAAAAAAAAACCATCCCCAAAGTAGTGAACAACGTCAGGAAAGAGGCGTAAAAAATTAAGTACAAAGAAAATAATATAAACTCTTATTCTCAACCTGTTTTATTACCTTTTTTCAGAGCTTATTCAGTCTTGGTTAAATTATTTCTATTCTGTTCAGAAAAATATGAGGATAGAGATGCTAAGGTTTACATTACCAATCCCGTTACGGAATGTTGAGACTTGAAAATTAATTTGTCAGTCTTTTACTGGGAATGGTCAACATCAGATACCTAACATATACAAGCTAAGCTTACTTTTGTTTAATGGGCAATGCCTTCTCAAGGGCAAGTCAGGATGTAGCAAAGGGCAGAATAAATTACGTTTAGGGATGGTCTCTTTGGGATTCTCTTTGGAATAAGGCTAATTTTTCCTAAAGAGATCTGCAAAATGCATGTATATTAATGCAGCAGCTAACCCTATGTCATTTCTCAGGATAAGAAGTTTTCTCTTGGAAGTACTGTCCACGCATCCATTTTAATGGAATAATCTGCTGATGTCTTCTTCTGTGGTTGTGACATTGTTCACGAAACAGACCTTTAATAAAACAAAAAACTTCAGCCAAAGTTTAGAAATTGGCTATTACTCATTCTGCTTGCTTGGAGTTTGGCATGAGGAGGCTGGTTTATAGCATTCTTTTCCACTTAATTTTCTTACGTTAAGGCCCCTTTCCAAATTGGTTTTAAACACCCGGTACTTTGGCAGTGACAGAAATACTGGGCTTTCCATACTTTCTCTTGTATTCTATAGCATATGAGTCATGAGAATCAAGTAAGGGTTTAGGCATGCCAATGGAGATAACCTGACTAACGTACTATGTTATAAATAGGCAATATCACCCCTACGGCACCTGCTTCAAAACCAATTTCACTTCAGTCATACAAAGGTTGTTTTTAAAGTCGTATCTTTTCACATGTGGCCTGCTCAGGACCTGATGCAGCTTGCTTTCCCACTGTGTGTAGCTGGAGCTGTATGGCATACGTTCTTAACTACAAAGTGTTTTAACTTTTCCATCGTGGCAGGAGTCATCTTCCAGTCACTACTACTGATGTCCGTCCTCATTGGTGAACATACCGCCATTTAGTGTGTGACTGGTTTCCTTTGCTGCCACCTTTCCTGGCTTCCATCCATAACCTGAGGTGGCAGTGGTGTCTTTTACCACATCTCCATGCTGCAACGCAAAATTTCCAGACATGCAGAAACTGATCTACAAAACAATAGGTGGCCTATAATACGTTGTGATAGCAAAACTGTTAAAAACAAAAGCAAACAAAGCAAACTGACATAACCACGTTCATTGTTTTCTCCATGCATTACCACCTATGCAAGTGAAAGAAAATTAAAATGAGACATCTAAAAATACTTCTAGCAAACAAATCTGGCGATGACTGAACGATTTTTTCATTCATATGTGAAATTAGGATACATTATTATCTCATCTGTGTAGGTAAATAGAGCTTCTCTCAGGAACAAACAGATGATGCAACAAATATTGTAAATAGCAATGTTTGCCATTCACTCAGCAGCAGCTCAGTTACGAAACAGAAGCGGTAGAGATAAAATATTTTAAATGTTGATAGCAAGAGTTATCTCTGGCAACTGATATCTATATGATTAGCAATATTTGACAGGAAAGTAGGTTTCCAGAAAGAGATAATAAATAGAGCTACTTAATACATTTTCACTAAGGCAGATTTACTCACATCATGGTATATGTATCGTTTTAGACTTCAGTCTGAAAAGTAATAGGCTATTATGAAGGCTACTATCACAGGAGGCATGAACAAGAAAGTATAGGCAAAGTTATAAGGAAATATTTTTGGAGGCTGGGAAAGACAGTGATGGGAACAGATACCTACTGCCAATGGAGATCAAGGGGCAGCCAATCTGAAATGAAAGCTGGTGTGCAGAAGCAAGTTAGACAGTCCATGTTATCCTCAAAGAGGAGAATAAAAGGGTTCACCAATCATCTAGATTAGGCTTGGGTAGCTTTGCATTTCCTTTGATACAGATACAGTGTTTAGCAAATCATGTGCATATTTTAGGGGCCTGATATTGCAGGTCACCACTCAACATGAGGAATATTTTACAGCATTATCTGCAAAAGGGCAGATGCAGAATTACACCATACCTAAACCATAACAGGGAAGACAGATGAGAGATTCTAGTTACTCAGTTAAAAAGGCTTCTATTTGTGATCATCTGGCATGGTAAAAATGCTGGGTTCCCCTTGGTGGTCTAATAGCCCAAGACTATCATTCAGTTTTTCTAATTACACCATTAAAATATCTTGTACCTTCTATAGATTTTGGCTTTGGTTGTATTTAGTCCTAGATATTGGTAGAGCAGTTCACCCTTCTTTTGTTCACTTGTTAACAATTTCCATACACAAAGTCAAGAGTTCACACATTTCTTTAAATATCAGACCTCAAATGAGAATTGACTGGTAGCTAAAAAAAGAGAAGAGACTTCAAAGTCTGCAGAGAACTCAAACTTATACTCTCTACTTGTCAAGAATCACTTAGAAGTGTGTGTATTGGTATGTACCTTTAGTTTACTCAGAGAGCACTGAATCAAGAATTACATTTCAGTTTGAAGAACGCAATAGGTACAACAGAAGTTAATCTGGGCTTCCTGCATCAGGATGGCAACAAGCATTATTAGTTTATTATTAATTTTTTGAGTAGGGAGCCTTCTGGAGGTCAGATGCAGGGATGAGATTCATACAAACAATTACATGTGGAGGGAAAAGAACCCGAATTAATAGGAGCTGCATCCAAGATAGAATTTTACGTATAGATACAAAGTACTTTTACAGCAGTGTAGACTCGCTCATTTTTTTGTTTATAATTTCAGATGATGACTGTATTGTAAGCGGTGTCATCATGTTACTGTAATCCAATTGGGAATACCATTTAAACACAATCATTGGAAGTAACACAAGCCCAGCTGGTGAACAATACATTTATTTTTATTTTGGTCAAAAGAGAGAAATGGTCAAAAAGAACGCTAGATTCAAGCACCTGGGATTTTTCTGACAAAGACCAGTCGGGAGTCTGAACTTGGATACGAATTCGAATGTCATGGCTCGCTCTTGCCTGCATTTCAGACTGAAGTCCTGTGAAGGCAAAGAATGCCTTTACTCTTTGAAAAGTTCAAACTCTGCTCTCCACCCATTTCTGACAAAAAATGAATTACAGATACGAACTCAAGCCCCTAACTCTGTTTATGCTCCTCAATCAGGAGTTAGACTTCACTCTTCCTCACGTATCTGGGTTAAATTTGGTGGGTTTGGTTTTGTCCGATTCCACAACAGACTAATGACCGTGCCTCGCCGCAACTGTTCGTTACGTTCTTCCTATCAACCCATAACAAGTGCTGAGTATACCTCCTGCTGTGATCCCGCAGAAGGCAAACATCACTCTGTGCTTCTGCTCCCTGTATTTGTTCCCATCCCAGGGTCACAGCACACCCTTTTGTGAAAGGACGAGACTGCTCAATGAGAGTCCAGTGTGGTTTTTGGCAGCGGCAACTTGATGTGCTGCATGCTGCGTTCCCTTCTTGTAGCAGGGGCACAAAGCGTGCTCGGGGTCTCCAACCTGACAATCCATTACAAATGCATTCCCAGCTAGAGAGGTGAACTCAACACAACATGTAATTTGAACCACTGATTCATCAGCACTTCTTATTGTTTTATCAAACCTCGTTCAGAAGGAAAAAAAAAAAGATTCTGAGCAAATTTATGAAGTGCAAATGATTTAAACAACAAGGCTAGGAAAAAACCATCTTTGTAACAAACTATAATAAATTAATGTTCAGATTTGTATTGTCTAAAATTAGACTGACTGAAAATCCAAAGGATCTGAGAAACAGAGCACTTCTCAATGAAGCTGAAACGTTTGAAGGCACCACAGGGTAGGAGATGTAGCTAAGCGTAAGTGTTTCAGGTCTTCCTACTTGATGGGCTTAATTCTTTTAAGGCCATTGTGTGGCTGTGGTGACCCTAACCGATAGCAAAACAACTGAAAGCAAAAACAGAAGAAAAGGAAATGAGAGAGTACTGGGGGAGAAAAACAAGCAGCTCCTCAACCCTGGTAAATTGCTGTAGGTCTGTTATCTTCCGTTTACCACCAGACAGCCACTGGCTGTCAGACAGTGGGAAAGGAGGACGAGAAAAGAGTTCATCCATTTCAAGGCTTGCCAAACAATCCTACCACCTTGTGAAACTGAGCACTTCTTACTCTGACTCCCTGCAGTTTGTGTACATTCAGCTTTTCACTTTCAAGTGCTTCCTTCACCAGTCTCTGCAAAGCCCCCTCCATCCCACCCCCAGCTTTCAAGCCCAGGGAACTGCTGTGGGAGGGAGAGAGCACGTTTCCCTTTGTTGTGGGTTTCTCCCTACAGGCTCATCCAGCTTAGCAGATGGTAGTACACCAGACCTTTTTCTTTTTTCTTTCTTTTTCCTTTTTTTTTTTTTTTTTTTTTGCCTCTGATGCTAAGCATGATTTACAGGCCTGAGTTATTATTTATCATTATTCATTTTCTGTCACCAGTGCATTGAAGGTTAATAGAAATGCCAGCATGCTCACTGATTTACTTAGTAAAATATTTGTTCCAAGGTTTAGGTCAGATGATTGGTGTCTGAGCGAGCTTCAGGTTTATGCATTATGAAAAGCAAGCTGACTTGACCTTGAGCCACTAGCACTAGCACTATATATTACTTTAGTGGAGTGACCTTCAGAGACCCAAGACACACTAGATGTATTCAACACATGTTTTCTTCTCCCATACTGCTGACATTGTATACATTCCAGCTGAACTTATGTAATGTAAGATGATACTCACTTTTCATCTAATGAATTTGAGTAGGATGACACGTTCAACTAAAACCCCCCACCTCAGAGGTAACAAACTACCTTTGAATCCCAGACGGACTGAGGCTCAGCAAGTACTTCAAGCTAATTGACACACTTTGTCACGCAGAGCATCCGGTTCACCAACCCACACAGCAGACAGAGGGCCTAATTCTGACGTTCACCTCCCTGGTACAAGTCAGGAGTAACTCCAACAACGTCCACTGAATTAAGAGAGAGAAATATAAAGCCCATGGGCGAGAATCCACAAACCAGCAGGATTTATGCCTGAATTATGATACTACTTAATACTTGAGTTAAAGTGGCATAATCCGGTACTGTATGCCTCCTCTTTCTTTCCTGACTAAATGGACTCTTAAGTGTGGTGTGGTGTTGCCAGACAAGAACACATACGCAAACAATGCTTACGGAAACTATTTTCTTACCCTTGATTTTCACATTGGCCCAGTCTTCTTTCTATTCTCACTTGTGCAGCAGTATATAAGTATCTTCAGATGATTTCTTTTTGTTCCATTTGTTCAAACAAACAATGGCCACTATAACCAAAATAAAAAATCTTAACAACGCTGAGATTTAACCATTATTTAATTTGAAAGGCTCTCAGTTTGCTGTCAGCTACACTGGGACAAAGCCAGACTAATTCCAGAGTCTTTAGTGGATCTACTCCAGATTTACATCAGCAAAAATAAGACCAGAATTTGGCATAATATATATATGTATTTTTTCCAGCTCCGCTTTAATTCTTCCCAGGTATCAACCAGAGAAATAGCATCCCTAAGAAGAATTAAAAGCAGAACCTTTTGGCTCTATACCCTATTAGGACAGAAACACCTTCTTAATTTTTCACTTCCCCCATATATGACATTTTGAGATAGCTGAGATTTATATAGGCAGATTTGGCAGCCTTTTCATATTTACTTACACTCAGAGATAAATCAAATCCAGGGCACTCTCTCCAAGAATAAGTTATTTGTTATCTGACTAAGTATGTGTTAGTGGATCAGACATAGGAAAGGTATTTCTATTATAACTGTGTTGTTTGGCTATGATTTACTGTGGTAGATGATATTATTTTTCATTCTTGATTATACAGTGTATTCTCTTATTGTCTTATGTAGTTCAACACAGTTAGTTACTGGGGAGGGCAAGGGGAGAGAGAGGTGGATTGGTGTTTGACACATTAACCAGAGGAAAGAAACTGAACCCCATCAGTGGGAGGAGAGAAAACTTAATCCTGCTAATGTTGAATCAGGAGCAATTAACCTCACCTGGAGTCTGCCAAGAAAAAAAAGGCACCTCAGGAGAAAACACGGGTGAAATTCAAATTTATTACTGGATATCTGCATTAATCCTGCAAAAGTCCCTGAAAGGAAAATGTTTAAATACTCTGGGTAGTAACTTAAGACCCTTCTACCCTCCACTCTGAAGAGGAACTGGATGAGATAACATCATTGTGTTCTCAAGGTGCCCTAATTCTTAGCGACTCTACTGTTCTGTTTAGAAGAACAGCATGCAAGCATCACATCTCCTGAGAGAAAGGTAGCTAGCACTATGTTATCAACAGATTCTACTTTTAATGAGAAAAGACAGTCTCAGCATCACTCTCTTGCACTTCTTTGTATACCTTTTGACTGTGCTAATTGTCTTTTTTTTTCAATTCTGGAAGGTATGAGCTCTCCGAGTCCCAGTCTAGCTTCACACTTGCCTCAGAGTAGCGGATTCCTCTCCCATAAGCAGACTTAAGATTTCCCTAAGACCGCATCTTTTTCATCTTTCCTCCAAGCTGACATTGCTTCTCATCCAGAGAAATGCAGGACTGCTGATTCCAAGAATTCAAGTTGTGGTGAGTTACTCCTCTTCAAAAATCAGAACGTTAAAAATTTATAACTCCTGTAGCAGCATTAGAAGGGATCTTGTGGAGGGGCACAGAAGTGGTTACTTTTAAAGCTTTTCTTCAACAACCAGGAAAGCCAACGCTATTACAAACCTAAAATGAACTCCAAGAGCAGAGTTTTGGTGAGGATGTGTAATCTCGTAATAAGACTAATTTAGATGTCCATCCTCTTAATATGAATCCTTCAGCTCTCCACGGAGCCTACACCATCAGCATCAACAGAAGTGCTAGCATCATCCCCCATGATTTAGCTGCTACAGTCTAGTACTTTGGTAGACAACAGTCCCTATATGCTGCAGTAGGCAGCACACTACACACCTGTCTCAATTTCCCTTTTCTTTTTCTTCAGCAAGATTTATTTTCCTCCTCTTTTTTGCCAAAGATAGGTTCATCAACCTGCTCACATTATGGTACGTACTAGGTTTTGCTATTATGGGTAACTAGCACGCTCTCCATTAACCTGTTCTCTGTTCCTTTTTTTCCTTAATCTGTTTCCTGTAATTTCAAGAACTGATCTAGAAAGATTCAGAAAAGTAAAGAAAATATATACCAAGAACCAAAACATTTTTAAGCACGCCTATCTTCCAAAGCCATAAAGTATGATAGGTGCTTTAAAACTAAATGTATGTTAGTCTGGCTGCTGGAGACACCGTAGAAGATAAAACACTCCTCTCAATAACAAAAGTGCTAGGGAGAAACTCATATCCTGTGCACGCATGCTGTATTATTTACTGTTTCTATTAAAATCATTCAGAAAAATCCCTTCAGAAACAGTGCTGTACGACCTCACGTGAAAAGTCACTGCCCTCCAAGCTCATGCTCCAAAGAGAACAATATTAGTTCCTCAGTTCCAACTTTAGTACCTAATGAAGGCCAGGTTTTCAAACCCCTAGAATCAACGTCTGTGATATGTACAACCAGATTTCAAAGATCTAGATATGCTGAACTAGTAAGACTTTTTTTCATCTATCCTCCCCCCGCCCCTTTTCCCTTCCATCCTCTGCCCACCATCAGCTTGGCTTCTTAATTAGCTGCATGATAGAGAACCGAGCTTCAGAAAAATTCTGTCATTGTTTGGACATGCTGGGCCCTTCTGACAAGCTAGATCTAAGAAATGCAAACAGTGATGCAGCAAAAGAGGGTCTGAGGTAAAAGGCAGAGGAAATCCAACTCTGATGTGAATGGCAGCTAATTAGACCTAAAGAGGAATATGTTTAAAAATTTACGTGATTATGTAAATTAGTCAGCCATTAAAAAAAAGTAGCTGAAAATCACATCAATTATATTGATGTCTGTGAGCCTCTTTCATCTACCTACTTAATCTGAATTCTTGCCCCTTCCCCACCTTCCTGTTTCTGTGTTGTGTTACTCCGCCAACACCGCTGCTGCTGCGTTTGTGTTTCAGACACAGGGCACTGTATTTTCGAATAGCCCAAGGTTAATCCAAAAGGATGCCTATGCTAGTTCATGATGAAATCCCGGTCGTTATTGTATTATCAGCCCAAATTCACTAAGATACAATGAGTCTGTATGATTTCAATAGTCTCAGTAGTAAATAGCCATAAGAGCTTGGAATTTTAGTGTGCAACTTCAAGCAACAGATAAAAACACATAACACCCTGACAAACACAGAATAAAACTAGATAATATCTCCCATCTTGAGCTAAACCAAGGTGCTAAAGTCATTGGATTCTGCACTTCACTTCTACAAAGAGCTATTTTCAGGCATTTAGAGGATAAAAGAGCAGCAATATCCAAGTAAGTAGTGCCATTAGTTTACCCTGTATATTTGCCTTTCAGGACTATGAAATATCTCATAGGATTTTCACTTCTTTCTTTAGGAATCATTAAAATATACCTAATAAAATTATTATTTAAAACTATTTAAGAATAAAATAAGAACTCCTTCTGTATTTTTGTTAGAAGTACAAGTGATGATACTAGAAGTCTTAGGTAATATTAATTGTTCTTTGACAACTCACCTTCCTGACAAACTGGAAATCTGTTACTTGTTTCAAGCATAGTTGTTGCTCACTTAGCCATAAGTTTTCTACAGTAGCGTCAATGATATTGGCAGTTAGAACAGAAAAGCTGAATTATCGGGGTAGCATCCCAGATGATGGTGGGTAAATTAAGCTCATTTAACTTGCCATTTCGTGCTAAATCACTTGGCTTGTTTATAAAGTCCACTTCACCATGGAACTGAATTTCCCCAGAATGGAGATCAATAGGAGTTCTGCAGAAAAAACAGCGATACT
>NW_008825162.1:5825473-5859291 GCF_000699105.1 Pygoscelis adeliae
TACCTTTATGCTTGAAATTGTTCTTATGAATACAAGGAAAGTATTGAAACCTCCTTTCTATTGAAGAGAAAGTGAGCATTGGATGACCTGGGGCATGAGGACAGTGAAGTACTTTAGCTAGAAATGCAGAAGCGTAGCAAAGAAAATGATGACAGCAAGGCCACTGAAGGGCTACAGAGCTGACCCGCAAAGATTCTGCCAAAATCTTACCGCTACCTTTTGTAACAACTCCTGTGAGCTGTAAAAGGTGGGTCCTTCGGACCAAAACTGAGTTTAATTTATATACACTGTAGTTTAACTGAGATAGTATTGTTTAAACACAGCTCCTTGTCTTCAGACCTTGCTGGGCTGCAGAGTAGAAACAGGATATAGTTCTTAATGAGATGTGAAACAGTTGGTCTTTCCCCTCAATAATACTGAATTTCCATTGCCCTTTCCTACAGACAATCTCCAAGTGCTTAAAAAGACCTTAAATGCATTAATATGCGCACCGCCTTTGCGAGGTGAGCGTTCTCTGTCCCTCTGGCACGGGGGAGCCGTGATGACAGACACGCCGATTTCCCGGCAGTCACTCAGCAGCATCCCTGTAGCAGGGCTTGGAAGGGAACCCAGCTCTCCACCGCTGCACACCTGGGCTTTGCGCACCACAGATCGCTCTCACGCTTTCTCCCGTTCTTCCTGCTAAAACAGTGAGCTGTGTATCCAGAATCTGAAAGCCTTTGTTCCTTGAGAGCTTGATTAAACTAGTTATGGCTCTATTGTCATGGACTGAAACAATGTAGAGACACAGCAGACATGTTTCTGGTTTTAAGTATGGTAAATGTCAGTGTTTATGTTTTTGTTAGCTGGCCTAATTATCGTGTGTCCTCTAAAACTCTCTGTGGTAATTACCACTCACCATACTGACACCTACTGCTAAGGAGTGAGCTGATCAGCTGCAGGATTTCTTTACTCCTGGACCCAGCCAACAAACTGCATGTGACACCAACAGATGTTTCTGGTTTTAAAACAGTGGGAACTTCATGAACTGTTTTCCCCAACCTCCCAGGAGTAAATGCCACCATAGTTGAAAAGTTGGAAACGTTTGTCAGGCTCCGAACAAAGCTGTGAACGAATGCTACAGTAATTTACTACTTCTACAGCTCATTTTTTAAAAGAACGGCGGATGAGACTACAGAAAAGACCATTAGCAAAAGCAGTACTGTGGGGGTTTTGCCAGTACAGGCTTTGTGTTATCTACATATGTATTAGAGCACATGGAGAAACAGCTAAGGAGAATATCACTCTAGAGAGTGTTTGTAACTCGGTGTCTTTTGTAAGGGAATGCCCATTAACTCGCAGGGCTGTTCTGAATTGTGCTTGCAGCATAAAGGGAACAGCTTGGCTCAGATTCCGTAGCTGTAACTGTACAGGGAGAGGGGAGGAAAAAAAATCAATAAGTTCAGTGTAAGCAAGTCAGAGCAACCTTTAAAATAATAAGACAAATCAATTTATTTCACAAATGTCTTTATTTCCAAATGCCATTGTTTGGTGCTTTCTGCTGTCATTGCCCACGACATTTGAGAAAACTTGGCTCCTAGTCATTTAGGTGCAGCAGAAATTATCATGTAACAGCCACGTGAAAAGATTATACATTCACCTCAGTGAAGATCTGCTGTAACAACCTTGTCCTATGGGGTAAAGAGTGTTTAGGAGGTGGGGGAAGGCAAGAAAGACAAGTTTTAAATATGGACAGAAAAGCCCTACTTTATTGCTATATACAATGAAAAGTAATTACAGAGAAAAATGAAAGCTGCTTCTTGCTGTTAGCAGGAAGAATAAGGGAATTCTGTTCCTTTTTAAAGCTTGGAGTCCATTTTGATATAATTGGTTCCAGAATTATTTATGACATTAATTGCTGCATTATCGACTGCCTGTCAGCTCTTCTGGCAGTTAGTCCATCTTTCTTACCACAGAAAGCCAGCTCAGCCCAAACTAGACTGACAAGCTAATTATACCCATCTTCCCCTTCAATGACAAATGCTGCTCATCGGAAACCTTTCTAGAAATAAGCTTTCATTCTTTCCCCTTTTTCCTGAGCCAGACACAACCGATATCTCAAGGTACAGATCACAGCTGAAACTCTGCTCACAGGGCTATTAGCTCTGAACATCTCACTTGAGCCAAAAAACCTAAGCATCTTATGTTATCAAACTGTACGTCATTCCCTGATGCTAGTTTTCAGTGGATGTGCACTGGGCCATAGCTGTCACTCAAAGCCGTGGCAGACGGACCAAACCTGACTGCATTAGCTGGGCCCTTCTTAACAGCTGAGGCAGGCCTCTGACAGCCATTCCAAGGCTCACAAGAAAGACTTTGTATTTCCCTCATGTAAACTTCCAGAATCAATATTTTACAGCTTTTATTTCCCTTTATTCCACAAATGGAGGGTGACATTGCCCAGAAAAAAAATGTTCCTTTGGAGCAAGAAAATCGGGAGTACGGCTGTGAGGGGGGCAGACATCCTGGAAATGAGGGGAAATGCCAGAGGAAAAGAAAGGACCTGGTCAACACGACACTCTCACCTCCATCGGAGCTCAGGATCACGTTAAAGCAGCCCGGTGCCCTGGATTCACAGCCGTTCAGGGCCCCTGCGTCGTTGCGCCATAACGTGAGCTGGTCTAAACTCTTATACCCCACCTAACCCATTGCTCTATTCCATTTTTCAATTTTTTTATATATATATATATATAAAAATATATTTATTCAATATTTTATTTGTAACCATAAGAGTTTTAAGCATCTCTGCCAGGGGTTTTTTTTGTTTGTTTCTTTTTTTTAAAGATTAGACCCTGGAACACCTACACTGTGACAGAATCTGTCAATTCTTAACAAATTTGGGTCCCATTCACATAGAGGCCAGAGTAAGAAAAATGATGATGATCACAACACCCACCTAGGTATGCACTCCTCAGTATCTATTTATTTGCCCTCCAGTTCAGTTCCTTGTCTGTCGAAGAATTCGAAATGGATGCGGTGGCTGGTAACAGGGCAAGGAGTCAATGTCTCTTCCGGGTGGAAATAACCATATACATACCATGTATGTACTATGTACAGCTGATACAGAGTGAATTTCAGTCCAGTTTGTACAGAACAGGCTTCAGCATTACAACCGGTACCAGCAGGCACCCCCTTACAGGTAGTCTCCAAATAAAAAACAAGTACTGAATTATACCCCTGCCTAGATGAAGCTCTTTCAGATCAGAGACAAGGGATGCTGGTGGCAGTACAACGCAAGATAGCTCATCTTACCACTACCTAAACCCACTATCCAATGCAGTCAATCTGACAGCTATCAGCAGCACTAAATTTACTGAAATTGTACTGTGAATTTCAACCAAATAAAATTGAGGTCAATATTTCAGCAGGCCTATAGTCAAAAATGGCCATGGACGTTGCAGTTGCTGTGGTAACTTCTCATTTTATTCAACAGCACAGTAAGAAGTTGCATGGACCTGCATAAATGGTAAGAATGCCAATTAAAATGACCACAGGGCTGCCTTGATTTACATCCTGTCCTTTTACGTCCTTATTTCAGAAAACACTTGCAATTCCTTGCTTGGACTGAACAGGCTCCTGGGGGGGGGTGGGGGGTGTGAACACCAAGTTGCCAAGCAAAGTGGGGGATGTAGTTGAGTAGAAGTCTTATGCATTTTACACTTTTTCTAGGTAAAGTCCACGGGAAAAACAGCACATAAATTGAGTCTGAAGCTTTACAAATTGGCTACTTAAACCACTCCACACCTATAAATTGTGCAGTGATGTAGGCCATCTTTCTTTAGACACTATCTTTCATGACAACAAGACCGAGAGGAGAGAATTGAGAACCTGATAAACAGATTAACTATATGCTAAAATATTGCGGAGAAAGTAAGAAGAAAGGAAGTCATGTAAATCATCTGCTCAGTAGATGATGCAGCAAAGTTTGTGTCAGTGCTTTGTGTTTTTCTATTGCACAGTAGACACTATTGCGAGCAGAAAGCTACTGCATTTATGGGATTCCCAAAATTTTGAAAAGCTATGAAATGTGTCCCTGGTATTTTTATAGCATTTTCGGAATCAGACCAGTTGTGACAAGGATCTCTTCTAAAGTTATGAAATGCAAACATGGCCATTTCACTTTGATTCACAACAGCATGTGCAATATATTATATTTCTGTATATTTTGTAAGGTAATTTTAGTTCTAGATCATGCTCACATTAAACACAAATAAAACTACAGTAAAAACAAACGACTACTCATGTGCTTGAAGTAAACTCTGTGAGATGTAAATTGTTTATAAATGCAGCAAGATTCCTTTTTTTTCCTTGGTGCTGGGCATTCTGGGAGCATGTAAACCATCAGAAAGTGATTATTAATATGATATATTATAATTCTACAGATTCTGTTACTGCTGACTAAACCTAGACATTTTTTTCCCCTATCATCTTTCTTTTTTTTCTATCATCACCTTACTGATCATAATTTGAGTAGCCGATAGAAAATTGTCTACTTTTTTATGTTTCACTGTTGCAGTGGTCTTTATAAAGCTTATCACATTAAGCACTAAACACCGTTGCGGAACACTAAATACTCCAAAAGAGAACAATATGTTTTCCTGTAAAATCATCAGTAAATATATAAAGTAATACTCAGTTAGCATGTCAGCATTTCTGCCCAATAGCATAATGAGGTGATAAGTTACTTCAAGAGCGCTAAGAATAATAGCCTACTGGATTTTCATTTGTTGAGGTTAAATGAATAGCCTTATGCTTTAAAAGAGTACCTTCCACCACCAAAACCGGTGCATGCTTTAAGGACTCATTGACAGCTGAAATAAAGTCACTAGGGCTTGTATACTGCTGACCTTGATAGCTTTTTAGTTTAAAACATTTTAAAGGTACATGTACAACAACATTGGCGAGGGAGGAAAAAAAGAAAGCAACTGCCAGGAGATCTAATAGAAGCAAGATGCATTTGTTTTTGACTTCTAATTAATCAAGATAACATCTCTTTCAGCCATTAGACAGTAAAATCAATAACCTGGGCAGTCTGACTGCCAGTTAGACTTATACACCAACACCTATTATTGGCAAAACTGTGATGTATTTAACCATTTCATCCTTTATTATATTAAAAAAGGTAACCAACCTCTGTGAGAGAGTACAGGAGAAAGTCCAGCACCACCGTAAGTTGCTTACCCATTCATGGGCATATTTCCCATTAGTGCCCCTCCAGATGCTCCTCACTGAAACCTTTTTGTAACTGCTACTTTCCTTTACTGGAGTGACTGTTATAGAAATAAACCAAAACAAAGCACCCCAAACCTCAGCTGCATCACTACGAGATCTCAAGGGAAACTGGAAATTTGATGCTTCTGGGAATCAGTGATACTCTGAGTTAAGCAGAAAATACTACAAATAATGCTGCCATAACAGTGCTGCAGAAAAGGAGATGGCAGCTGACCAGAACAAGAGGCAGATCTCAGAAATCATTACAGTGGCTTCATTTCAGAGGCAGGTTAAATGGATTCTTTTACATAAACTGCCTATGGTGAGGTCCTCTTCCCCTGGTCAATAATCCCATTAAGTCCATGACATTCCTACAAAAGTGCCAAATGCTGAAATCTTTTCTCATTAATTAGTTCATTTCCCAAACAATCTCATTGAATTTAGACTCTTTAATCAATGCAGACAAAAATGCTCAATTCCCAAAAGAAGAAAAGATCCAGGCCGTTTTATCTAGTTTTAGCAAGTCTTTCAAGCTTTGGCCTATCTTAATTTATGAGGCGTAAAGGGGAAAGTTTTTTCTAAGATTGACGTTTGAAGGCCACAAAAACTTTGGAACTCTACTTCTTTTCCCACTCTGGACCTGCAGTTAAGGCTGCTCTGTAGGTTAATGGAGAATCTGGTTGGCAATGTTGTGACTTATTGCTGCATAGCACAAGATTATTTTCCTTCCTCTTCCCTAGCAACGACTGTTTTCCAGCTGCATCTCTGTTGAACTAGGTTTGCCATTGGAAGTCTTGACTCTACAGATTAAATACATAGAGTCATTAAAAACATTTTTACTTAGAAAGTACAAGCCTAGGAAATGACACTGTGGAGTGGCCCCAGCAAACTTTACAGGGTTGTTTGTCTTCATTCCTTCCCACAGGTTGCCATTAAAAAAGGTCTTGAGCCAAAAATGTTCCTAGAAAAGATGGGGGTCTTTGTAATCAGGATAGGATAAGCAAAGTGCGACATAGCTCAACGTATTAAATCAAATTATTTAGAGTATGCATATTTAACAAGGACAATACAAATGGACCAGTAATTATGATATTAAAGTGTTTTCATGCTATATTTGTCTTTTTCTATTCTTCACAGTGATCAGATGTACAGTTAATTACACTTAATAATGATAATTATGGCTTTATTTTACAATGCAGCAAATTAACTCAATCAGGCATTTCATAATGCATAGGACGCTACGGAAGTTATTATAGCAGAAGAGAAATATTTAAAATCAACATTGCTCTCTAGGGGTCTTTCGACTTATCTTCCGTTGCTGTGCCACCAATCTATTGTACAGCACGGGTAACTCCCATTAAGGCAAATGGGAAATCCCTAGCTTACATAAATCCTCTGGAATTATCTAGCAGAAAAGAAAACTGAGTTTCTGTTGCAGAGAGAAATAATGAACTTATATTGCTGTCAAGTATGCAAACAGGTTCTGCAATGACACAAAACTGAGTGGATGGAATCCAACACGATAATTTGAATGAAGACTTTCCCTCCTGCCTGCGCTTTAGTCTCGTTTCTTTGAGATGATAGCTCGTTTATGATAAAGGGAAAGAATAGCGACGTCCTGTCTTCAACAGGAAGATTATGCACAATGAAAAAAGAAACTCAGGAATGGGCTTTCTGCCACAACCTTAACTCTGCCCTGTGGAACACAGTTACTACCAAAGATCGTTAAACACTTACACGTGATTTATAAAGATTGCCAACTATAGCCACCAATATTAGAAAAACTGTTTTAAAAAATATTTTTCCACTCACTATTTCCTTTTATGCTGTTCATCACTGTCATTACTGTGAAAGAATGAGGCATTGCCCATGCCTTTTCCCCTCCACACCTTTCTTCTTACTAGTTTAATTTTCTGTTGTTACTTACTAATTTCGCTGTGCGTAGGAACACAACGCATATAAAAGCTTTTGTTGGAGAAGGTAGATGTGCAGCCACAACATTTCCGCAATCTGAGCAGCTTAACAGGAGGACTTTACAGTGTCACCAAAAAGAGCAAAGAATCTACCATCTCCACTTACCCCACACTCTCCCATTCCAAGTCTTTTGTGCATCGATCTCCATGACACAGAAACAGTGCACAGCCTTGGCAAAGCAATTTCAAATGTTATTCTCTGCCAGCAATGAAGCCACCTTGTGCCACTGTAAATGGGGACAAAGGGATGTGGTTTGCCTCTTGAGATGCAACTTGACTTGTGACAGAACAGGCCTGAGTTACATTTATGCTGTTAGACCCAGCTGAAACATGACCAAGGCTTACTTCCTCTGTGAGGCGCCATTAAGAAAGATGTATTCATAGAATCATAGAATCACTAAGGTTGGAAGAGACCTCCAAGATCATCGAGTCCAACCGTCAACCCAACACCACCATGCCCACTAAACCATGTCCCTAAGCGCCTCATCTACCCGTCTTTTAAATACTTCCAGGGATGGGGACTCAACCACTTCCCTGGGCAGCCTGTATTACCTGGGTTTTGCCCTGGTATACAAGCCCCTGCGGGCCTTGACTGCATATCTTCCAGGAGGAGAATTTTGGAGGTGAGCCCAGTGTTCCACGGGAGCTCCAATTTACCTGTCGCATGCAGAAAGGACAGACCTTCAGGCTAACCTGTTTTCCTCTTCACTGGTACTGAGGGGGACTATCTGCCCTACACAGAGAGTCTCTGTGGGCAAGCCAGCAGCTACCTGCTCTGTTCCTCAGCAACACCGGTGCCTGCTGCAACCTCCCCACTGAACTATGAGCCTCACCGTTCTCTAATTTAGACACAGGAAGAGGTTCATCAGGCGAATACCTCATGAACGTACCCTCCAAGGCATAAGAAATCATGTGAAATGGAGAAGTCCAACTCTGAGCATCCTTTTCTTCCAGAGGGCAACCGAGTCAACCAAGTTTGAATGTCAGTGTAGCTAGTATTAAGGTTGTCAAAGGGAGAACCTCAAAACATTCAGAGTTCGGGTCTAAGTTAGCAGGCTACCTTGACTTCTCCTAAAGCTATGTTTTACAAGAGAGGAAAAAAAAGGGGTCTTTTGGGATATATTATTTTCATATTTCTGACCTAGGATACAAATATAGCAATGTAAGTTTTTTACAATGTTTTCAAGCTTTTGGCTCTGCCGTTGTATGCAAAGATAAAGAGAAAAAAAACTGTTTAAAAAAATATTTTTGAACTTCAGACAACAAAACAATTCAACATTCCTTCCCCAGAATGTAATGGATAGATGGGCGGTAACAAATATATTTGTCAATCCTCTAATAAAACTGCACAGAAAATGTGTATATTAAACACATTCCTTCATTGAACCGTCCCTTCCACCACCATAATGTCTATAATGTTCTGTATGTTAAAACAAGTCTGTTTTAACATACAGAAGGAAGTACTGTTAAACCCATGCTTGATTTATCACCATGCCTAGGTAGCCAAAAGATTTAAGTAGAAACCAGTCCAATAGCCTGTAGGCACCACTGACTTTTTAATACAAAAGATATGGTTTTTTTCAACTTCAGCTTGCCAGGGGAGTCGCATTATCAGAGGCTGATTGTATTTGGAAAATGCTAAAACTGAATCCCCTGTATTCACCTCCCAGGCTGCTAAATGGAAAAGTATCCCCTATGTTAAACTGGAAATTAGATGAGGAGCAGGCACTCGTTCCCTGCAATCAATGACAAGCTAATGGGCTGCTGACTATAAATTCTCTGGAAACCTAGATGTGAAGCTCTTGATTCAAGTGATCTGTGCTGCAGTCCTTGAGCCATTGCAGACAATCAGTTTTATTTACACAAACTTTTTGGGCCAGCATTAAAAGACGCCCTACTTGAAAGAAGATGCCAACATAACTTAAAAAGAATGTTATTTTATGCTGCCTGCACCTCAACTTTACAAGGATATAGTCAGAAATGAAGGCTGTAAAATATCCAGAGGTAGTACAATCAATAAATTATCAACTCTTTGGTACAATAATCATTATTATTGGATGGATTCTAACCTAGTGTAAATAAATATCATGGGCCATGCACGAGAGGTTGCTTCATCAGTGGTTGAAGCCTTTTCGCCTTTATATGTTTTGATTAAAAGGAGTATCTTTGGCAAGGCAGTGCTATTTCTGAGTAAACAGTTCATGTATTTGGGTCACCCTTAGAGAAAGCTTGAAAGACTTATCTTCTGACTTGGGGGAAAATTGCAGAAAAAAAGGGTGCTGACCTCCTGTCTGTCTACTTGGTGGCTGGTAAATGTTAGCACAGCTTGATAATATCAATTAGACTGGGAAGCTTTATTTTAAGTTTTTTGAACTATCACTACCGCCTGTGTCCATTTGTCTTTTTTATTCTCTAGATGTGCCATGACAAGGATTAAACGCGACACACACCAAACTTTGAATGTCCCGCAGCCAGTTCCAATGGCTTGGATGCTGTCATTTCGAGCTACATCAGGAACAGTGGCTCAATGGCTGCATCTGTGACACATGTCAGAAACTTTTAAATGTCTGCTCTTTTTTTCATCAGGATGCTTCTGTATCCTAGCTAGGGAAGAGATGACATTTTGTGTTTGGGTGGAACTTGTTGTGGTTCCCTCTTCCTGCCTCCTCTAACTGTCAGCCTGAGTTTCCCCTAAACATATCAAAATACAGACAAATAAACCTTGTCATTTAGGAATATATTCAGTAGTAACCATGCTTGAAAACAATGTTTTAGGAGGAACTTGGGCACATTTTCTCATAGAATGATGCACTACACAAAACACAGCGCTAGGCTATTTCTGACCTTTGTTATGTGCCGCCTTAGAAGATTGATGTGCACAACTCAGATACAAATGAATTCCTTAACATTTCTGTTCTTTTTCCATTAAAGTGGAATAATTTGGCATATAAAATACACAGTGTATCAGGGTGGTTTTTTCAAGGCTTGGAAGAATTAACATTTTGCTAAGAATACATAGTTTAAGGGTAGAAAATGGATCTGCTAATGGACACTAAGGGGTCTCAGGGCGGGACTCCAGGAGTTGAAAACACAATTCAGAAGAAAAGGAGAGCCGTCTTGTATCATTATCATTTATTTAAAATAAATGCATGTCATTTTAAAGATCAGATTAGGATTTCTTTGTATTTAAAAAAAAAAAAAAAAAAAAAAGCCTAAAACTCTGAACTCCTTGATTATAACATTTTCCCTTTGGGTTTAATTGATATAATAAATAGCCATTTTTCTTCCTTTTCCCTGGGCAGCCCGAGTTCTTCAGATTCTCCTAGAGTTATTTGTGACTGTGTATGGGCAGCCAGACATGTTTCACACAGTTAAACACTGTGTAATTTTACTCTGGGGCTCTCTTTGCCCATTTCAACTGGCCGTGTTTCAGCTGGATTTGACTAGCAGTTGGACTTAAAAAATTTTATCATCTTAAATAATTATTTGGGCTCCTGGTTAAACTTATTTAAAAAAAAAAGTGAAAAGCAATGATGGCACATGAGCTTGCACGTACATGCAAACATGTAGTTTAATCTTGTTTTTTTGAAAATAGATCATATATGCCTATTTCTGTGCTAGTCCTAGAGGGATCCTAGAGAGATGGATTGCTTTTTAGGGGAAACATTCTGCCTACTTACATCTGACTGTGGAGAAAGCTGGGCTCAGATGGAAGATGCTCATTTAGCAGAGGGTTAACCTGAGACATTGCAGAGGGCATTGCCAAACCTTCAAGTAAAATGCAGCCACTCTCCCTCTGGATGGATGAGCATTGCAGTCCTCAGCGCTGTGCCCAGTCTTTGCTGGGAACCCCACACACCATGCATTCAATCCTGACATTCAGGGCCCCCAGTTTTTTTGTTTTGGTTTTCCTCTGACGTACTGCTTCACCATTTCTTTCATTGCTAGATGAAAGACCATACTTCCAAACACAAAAAATCATTAACTTCTATTAAACTCCAGGTAAGTTACTTTAAAAGCGAATGCTTCTGCAGTCACCTTTTTCTGCTGCACTGAAAGCTACATGAAAAAGTTAATACCAAACAAATAACCAGAACTATCACTGCACACAGTCAAGAATTTACTTTAGCATTCCGTATAATTAGGGAATCGGTGAGTGAGTAGCAGAGAGAAAGGTGGGCAAGGGCCAGAATATATTTATTATCCTCAATTACACAGCGATGGCTAGGTAAGGACAAACAAGATTCCCAAACCTTTCGTGACACTACCTTTCTTCTCTGTGGGGATGAGGAGAGGTGGCCTCCCAGCAGGAGATGAGACATCTCATAACAGGTAGCATTCTGCATTCTAGCCAATGAACTACTACAATTTATGCAAGCATGGCACAGCCATGATTGAACAAGAAAACATAGCCACAGCTTTCTGTTGTATTTACAGAAATGTTTTCAAACACACAAGCAGGAGGGATGCACGAAAATAACATTCAGAAGTTATGGCATACTGTGGCCTCAAATTCAAACTGCTCCAAAAAGATACAACTGTTATCACGGCTATTTATGTTGGCATGTCCTTAAGGACGAATTTTAACAACGGCATTAACAGTGACATTTATTCAGGATTTAGTTTTACTAAATACAGAAAAAAATAGGGTTCAAATATAGCATTTTGTACAAAATAAAAACAGAGAGAGCAAACAATTCTTTTGGTATGTTATTGCAATAGAGCTGGCAATGTTTTAGTTAACTAAGTCTCGGCACCCTCTCAGGTAAGGTTATGTTAGCTGTATTATTCCAATAGGGAAACTAGGACGTATATTTTTATTTTAGTAACTTTTAAAAGTAAACCACTGAAATAGGCACAAACTGAAACCACCTATCCTGTCTCATGGTCCTGAAATCTACTTTTCTACCTTCCCGTAAAACATTCATTAGCAGTCTGCAGGTCTAGAGCATTTGTTCAGATTTCAAAAATTTCAGTGAAGCTGGCCTTCCAGTTAGGGAAAACGTGAACTGCTGAGCCTCAAAACCTAAATGGCAAATGTAGCAGAATGCCTTATAGACTAAATCCTTCGTTTTGATTTGAGAAAAAACACAAACCAAACCCATCAAACCTCACTAAATGCTTAAATATAATTACTTCTGGAATAGATCAAAATTTTGTAAAATAATTAATTTCCATTTTGATAGATAACAGAGTGTTTCCACTGTGTAAAGCTCCAGAAATTTATCAGCCAGCAGCTGCTTCAGAACTAACGAATCTGGGCTTCTTTCTTAGCACGGGTGATAGACACTCATTTTTTATATCACATATTTTAATTCCTTATGTCAAAGTCCCTGCTTTAATGTGCATTTTGATGCCCCATAAGAAAATGCAAACCATTCCAGCACAAAGCTGAAACTTGTGCTTGCTTCTGTATTGCCACTAAGTACTTCTTGGTGCAAAAGTGAAGGTACAAACTGAGCAAAACATTCGAAGGTACAGCATCCTATTCCTGGCTTTGTTAGTTTAAGGCAGACCTCTATTTTCTCCTTTTAAACTGGGCGTGTATTCCTATATTTTGTGATATTTGCTCCTGCTGCCATTGATGCTGAAAGCTTCACCACTGACATGAATGGAAAGAGGATAAGACTCAGAATGTGCTTATGATATAAACTTGTGATTAACAGTAACAGCTGGTAGGTTGGTTTTTTTTTTTACTCTTAAGCCTCATAAATACAGCTGAAAAAGCATTTATCTGAAAGTGGAAAATGAGGGCTTAGCTAGAGCTGTGCAAACCTTTCATAATGAAACCCAGAACTAGCCTGATTTGGGGGAGTTGCTAGAGTTCTGACATTCAGGCCAGGTTTGCTAACTCCTCAGTGAACGTAGCTGATTTACAGTTTCACATGAAAACCACATACAGCTCCGTAGTAGTTTTGGCTGAACGATGCTTTCAGCTTTTGCTCAAACTTGAAACTTATTGGGTGTGAACCCACAATAACCAAAACTTATAAAAAAGGAAAAAGAAGGAAAAAAAAAAAAAAAAAAAAAAAAGAGACTGGCATGAGCACCACGTGGACAGAAACCACCCAAGACTCTCCGAAACCCAAGTACAGCAAAGCAGTAGCTGGGGGAAGGTGTGCTAGGCATTACAGATGTTGAGATCTTGCAGCTCCACCACCATCTGAAGTAACGGCCAGAGAGGTGTGCAATCAGTGGAGCTCAAGCTAACCGTACCAGGCACCAGCTGATGACTGCAGTTTATCCAAATCATTTCCCAGTGCACTGACATTTCCATTGCCTTTTATAATATGCGCATTGTATAGTAGGTGGTGATTTGGCGGTTTGGGAAGTAGCCAAGGAAGGAGACTCAAAGTATAGTGAACTTTCTTCCAAAATTGATGTTGAAATTTGGCTACCTGAAACACATTACAAGTCATGGTTAAATCAGTAGGGTATTAAAAAGGAAATGACTCTTGAGCAGAGAAGTTTTGCTTTTCCCCTCTCCTGCGTTGTAATCCTCTGACCAGCCCTAAATCGACTACTAAGCTAAAGGAAATTAAAGAAAAGATGAATAAAAAAATCTCAAGCTGGGCCAAATTCATCCCCAGTGTAGCTTAGCTCAAGTAGAGTTAAATCAATGGAGTTCCACCAGGGATGAATTTGGCTTATTGTCAAAAGGAAATGAAGCAACCGTGCCCTCATTTACAGCTATCAACTTAAACAGAAATTTCATTATATGGGAATTTCTGAAAACAATTCCTAGGTAAAAGAAAATTGCTAAGGTTGAACAGCACGTGTGTTTGAAAATTCCCTGAAGTCCACAACTGTCTGCTCAGTCGGTAGATACACTGAACGCTAGATAATTGAGTGCACGCATTGTTTCAAAGGTCTTATAAAATCAGAGAAGCCTATAAAATGAATAAGCAGATTGTCTTCAGAAATCGCCTTCGTTTTCCCTATATTGAACCTTAAATATTCAATTGCAAAAATAGTGTTAATTTAAAAGTAGGAGGGCAATTACAGATAAAAATTATACCAGCAATATCAATCTCAGTTACCTTGGTATTCTTTATCTGATTTTCCCCGTTCAAATGTAAAAGTAATGTAGACTTCCTTAAGCTGCACTCTTCTGCCACTGATTTTCTCCAGAGTATGATCTGAAGAGATCCTGTGAAGCTCCTCTTTACTTCCAAATATAATACTGAATTAAAACTTACATATAATACTGACATTTCCAAACAGATTCCTTTTTATATGTTTTATTATAAAACTATAATACCATAAGGATTTATTTCTATTCTAAGAGGATCTATGGAATTGTGGATGAGAGGTGAGATGATCTGTTTAAAAACTGCTGGATTAAGATATAACTAGGTTAAAAAAACTCTTGACTTCACAGTTTTGATTTTGAATTGGCAGCAAAACTTTCAATCAGAATGCAAAATATTTGCAAGAAATTTTCAGCTTGTGCTGGGAGGATGTTTTGAACACATTTAGGAACTTGCTCTCACAGCCCAAACTTTGCATGTAATGTGATAACACAGAATATATTTTACATTAAAACCTCTGAACACAACTAACCTAGAACTAAACATATTTTCCAAGATGCTGTTCCCTTAAAATGCTGAGGATGCTGAGATGATGATGATATTTTGTGAATGTGCCATGACCACGACTTAGCTTGTCCTTACAAATATCTGCTCCTTGAAGGCTTGTGAAAATCCTGATCTGAAACCTTAATCTAATTGTCAGCAACTCGAAGAAAGGGTCAGCTTTAGGTTGACAACACCACCAAAGGCAAGTCCATCAGAGTCACCTAACCTAAAAGGTAACTTTCAGAAAGATTCAGCTGCTTCAGTACCGTGCACAGAAAATAGATTCATTCAACCAGTTTTGATGAAGTGGGAGTGCTGGGTATATTCTGAACATTCTCACATAACAAACGCCAAAGAAAATACTCTTAAGACTTCTTAAGAACAGGTTATAAGTGACTGGAAAAAGCCATTTTTCTTGGGCCTAACTCTCATATAATCCAAGATCTTGGTCGGTTATTCAGATAATATTATAAGTAAAATGAGCAGTAACTGTAGGTAAGACAACATTCTCTAACCACCTAATACTGCTCGAGCGGCATAAGGAAATCAAAGGCTCTATCAGCTGTTCACAGTCGCAGGCTAGCTCCAAGAAGGTTCCAGACCAGAAGGCATAAGACACCTCGGTCCTTCAAGCCGTTTAGACATGTTTGTGTGTAATGAAGCTCACCTGTCACACAGAGTTGCTGGCATAGGCATGGTCCCACAGTAGCATCTTGAGACGGTCGTTTTCTCACAACCATATCTTGTTTGTTTTGTTTTGTTTTATTCCCATTACTAAGAGTAGAAAGGAATGCAGGGAACAGATTTTAACTAAACAGCAGAAAAAGGCTAGTCAGTGAGATGTAACAGTTACCAGGTGTATCGATAAAAACACTGAAAAAGGAAACTATGCATTTCAATTGTTGTACTACAAGCAGTGAAGCAGAAATTTCTCTTTAAAAACAAAAGGGGAGCACTCGCCTATTTCTTGCCATCACTTGCTTGCAGAGCAATGACACGAGAATTGAAGCAGACAAGGACACAGCTAGAGATCTTTAGGAACAGAGGACAACAGCTAGCAAGCCATGCAAGACCCCGACCACATCACCTGATTCACTGTCAGATTCCCCAGGCTGAACCTGCAATTGGATACTTAGAAATCTAAGTGCAAACATACAGCCTCAATATTGGCTATATGGTTACACCTCTGGAAAGCTGAATTTCATCTCTTTCTTTCACATATGCCAACCATTTAACAAAGCAGAAAGACACATAATTGTACACAGAGTAAAGAGAATAAACTTTCCCAAACTGGGCAAGCAGAGGCTCGTGTGCCAACTATCACACCACATAAAGAAGAAATATGTGGTAAGACTCAGTCTGAGTCAGTATAAAATGGGCTGATTCAGAACCTCACCACAAAGGCTGCATCTAGCAAAGTTCTGCTGGGGGTAAACGTTTCCCAACATACTCATATTGTTGGCAGGAATAAAAAATATTAATATACCCACTGGCAGCAAGTGAACCCTGTAATTTACAGAAAGAATTTTCAAAAGCACATACAGGTTTGTTTCCTTCTTCTGACTTAAATGGGAGCAACATAAGACCAACATACAGTGATTTTTCATTGGCAAAGAAGATGTGAGAATTGAACATCCAGCAATCACATAATGCTCCCCTCAAAGAACCAAATGTACTAAAAAGGGAGCTGCGTACCAGCCTTCCAATACGAGTAACCCTAACTCTCATGGATAACAACATTGACGTCAAAGGGACTCACGGTTTGAGTAAAGCAAACACCAGAATAAGCATTGTGAAACTCAGCCCTAACAAAGGAGAAAAAAGTGGCTTCAGTAGTAACATACTTTCATCAATCCCATAAATCATTTATGCATGCAACACATGCAATTAGAGCCAGTTTGCTCTAAAGTTACGTCTGTGTATCCGTAACAGTAGGATTTTCACTGAAGGTCATTTATCTTTAAAATTTCACTTCAATATTGTCGTTTGGATTTTTTCCTTACTTTTAATTAAAAGGTTAGGAATTAACACTTTCAATACATAAAGTTAGCGATGTATAGCTGCTATAGGCAGCTCCTCGTAAAACCATTTGCCTCCTAGTCTTCATTTGTGAAGATGCGATGTCTGCCAAAAGCCAAAGTACTGGTCATCACGAGACGGAACATAAGACTCAAGTTTGGATGTATTTATTTTTTTAATTTGTAGTATTTGAAGACTACTTATTCAAGCACACCTCGGATGTCAAACCTTGTTAACCATCAAGAAACATGGCTGGCCAAAATTTTTCTTGTGACAACACAAAGAACTAAGAATGCAGTGGTTCCTTGGAAAGATACACATTTTAAAATCCTTACAGCTTTGTAGGCAAGTATTTTATTTTTGATAGCCTGGTTAATCTTGAGAAGGAAAGATGAGCCATGTGTGGAGAAGGGGGAGTAAAGGAGAGAGAGTGGAATCTCTTCTCAGATTACTTTATTGCAAATTTCATCCTAAATGATACTCAGTTCAGTTGAGAAATTCAGGCGCAGTTCCCACTGAGGAACGAGCAAAGTGTAGATAGCAGCCCCGGGTTTGAAAAGTTTGCCATCTCTTAAAACAGAACTTCAGCAGAAGACATCAGAAAATAAAATGCTCCGCATAGTAAAAAAGAATTATGTTAGCATGAACAGTAACAAACGTCCATGCTTGTTTTTAAATAATATCCTAATGCATGCTAGTAAAATAAAATAATTATTCATAGATTATCCTTTTGATTTTCCAGAATCAGTGACACTTAGTGTGAATTCCCTTTGAGCAGGTTTTAATTAGGGCTTTACCATATTTAACTATAGGTATATAACCCCCCAAGTGAAAACAAAAAACAAAATGGAAGAGACTTTGATCACATCTCATTCCAAAAATATTTTTGCCTCCAAAGCTTTCCTGGGAAGAAAACACTCCTGAAAATGATGCAAACGGTTTTGACATTAGGAAAAGTAAACAAACAAAATAAAGATGGAAAAATCATGCGGTCAGTTTGCAAATGCTGTTTATTGTTTGAGGCAGGGTTAAAGCCTTTTATAAAGACAAGAACATATATGCAACCAGACTGAAAGTGACATTAGGTTATTCTAAACACCCCTATTCAGAACCTTGCTGCTTGTAATATGCCATGGCCAAAATGCGCGGAGGCTTCAAACAGACAATATGATATGAACAAACTAGGATTGCTGTTATTTTGGTAACCAAGAGAGACGACAAGTGCCCTAAATATTTCTAATGATATTTTTGATTAAAAGAAGAGGCATGTAGTTTTCCTTTATCTAATATCTTCTAGGACTTCTAACGTGAATTGGCATTTCATTTGTAGCCATGTATGACATTAGCAGAGGAGTTAACAAGTGGCCAAAACACGCTTTCCAGACACCGATTTGTATGGCAGACAGCTCAGAGCTCAATTTGAACGACAGGTGGTGTGAACTGGATCGTTCTACGCTCATCACTGATTTTAAGTATCTGTTAAAGATTTATGATAGACTTTCAGAGCGAGTGAAGGCTTCCATTTACTCAGTAAGGCCTAAAACGTTCAGCAGCAGCAAGCTGCCAGTCTCGTTCTTTTTCGTCAGTCAAACCTGCTTTCACGATGGGCTTCAATATCCAGTTCGCTTCCACCTGCAACACTAGCTGGTAATAGCCCCCCAAAGGTAGGCAACTTCTAAAAACTGACATTTTTTTCAACCAGGAAAGTGAATGAAGAACACCAAGTAATTTCAAACAAGCCAAGAACAGCCGGACAGTGACGACTCTCAACTGGGGCCGCTGTGCATGGGTTTGGAACAGCCCAGAAGTCAGAATTTCCTTGGCCAATCGCACTGTATCTAGTAGCACTTAACAGAATATACGCATGAGGTATTGGGATCTTTTTTGCGTGCTAACAAGTTCACAATTCTAAATATGTCCAACCTGTTTATCAGAAAAGCAGGAAATATGTGCTTTTCCACTGAAAATTTGACAATAGCCTTTCTTACACAGACATCAAAAGAGATTAATCAGAATTCTTCTCTAGAACATATTATTAAAGCTGTTAATTATGTTAATTCCACCAGTTACTTTTATTGACTTTTTTTCCCCCTCTGAATAATCATACCCATCTGGTGGCAATTTTACTTTATATCACTCTTTTTAAGCACTTTTTTCTTTCCAAATTTAAGCATTTAATTCTTAATGTCATCTCTGTACAAGTTAAAAATATCTTGTGCAATAAACCAGGAATAACACACACTGTCAAATCACAACTGAGGGCTTCCTCCAAGTATATACAGTTAAGCTGCGCCACTATTCTACAGCATTAAAAAATGATCACTTTTCTGAAGGTCAGAGTTAGTAAACGTTGAGATGTAATTTAAGAATTAGCAAATTTTGCTTGTCTGCAAAATTGCTTAAGTCCTTTTCCTTTGCATATAAACAACCATACAAATTGCTAGTACTTTGCATGGGCGAAATATTTTCAGGATATATTTTTTTCCCTGTTGAAAGAAAAAAATAATCCATCTAGGCTCATTTGGGGCTGGGGGGGGGACACACACACCAAACCAAAGAAAACACTGTGAAAGGATTTGTGTAAGCATGTATGAGATGATAGAAACACAAGCACTTAATTCACAGGGAAAAAAATAGGAACAGATAAGGGCTTTTTCATCTGAAACTATAGCCTCTCTCTTTTATAAACACTTTGATATCGCCAGCCACTTTTGCTCAACAGGCAAGCTGGAGATAAACGTGCTGCTTTTGCTGAGGCGCCGACCCATGGAGCATGCTCACTGAAGCCCCAGGTGTGACCCCTGCTCTTCCGCGAGCGGCAACCGGACCAGGCAATCCATCACGGTGCTCCTCCTGTCAGGTCGGGTGCTCGGCTGCAGCTGTCTGTCACACTGGTGGATGGGACCTGCTTAAAGGCAATCATGTCAATCTCTATGTGACTACTCAGACTAAGATAGAAGGATGATCTTGACAGGGTTGGCAAAGTCAGCAGAAGGCACTAGAGGACTTTAGTTACATGCTGAAAATTTAGACACAATTTGTGCTTCTTATGGGGTGGGATGGAAGAGGCACGAAACAACGCTGTGTTTTATAGCTGGTCGTCTCGGATGAATCTGTTGCCCTCAGAATGTTTTCCATAGTAGATGTAGCGGCATTTTCCCAAAATGCCTACAATAAAAAGGAAATTAATTACAATTAGGACAGCAGCGGCATAATACGCAAAGAAAGCACATAGCTAGGGAAATTTGAAGGAGGGAAGGGAACAGTTTTCTCTTGTCCTGCAAAAGAAAGTTTGTGCATTTGAAATACTCAGTATTACCATTTCAATCGGCAGTTTTGAATCCACTGGGAAAACATGTGTTCAAATACCTGCACGACCTATCCTGTTAAACATACATCCACAAATGTCTTCAAAAATGGAATGACATAACCCTGAAACATCATACTCTGTATTTTAAATCACAGTACCTCTCTCCTGCTTTTGCAAACCGGAGAGTCTGGGTTGAAGTTACATTTTGTACCCTCTGTAATCTCCCTGCTACATGTTTACAGGGGTTTCCTGATGATTAAAACCAAAAAGAAAAAAGCAGCAAATAGTTACAGTTTAACGCGGATCCAGGAAAAACCTTTCAAACCTTCACAGAGTCATCCTGCAAGCACCTAAAGCCATCCCTGCTTTGCAGTGGCAGAGAACTGAAGTGACCGGTTGAAATCCACGCGGGAAGTCATCGACAGACATGGGCTAGAACTTGGGACTTCTGCACGGTTAGCCCTCCAGACTCCAGTGTTTTTCCCAGACATACGAATAAACATTTAGTAAAAACATTTCCAAAGTAGCTCTCCAAACAACATCCCATGAGCAAGATACAATCATCAATTATGCTACATATCAGTACATAGAGGATGCTTACAAAAATTAGCCAGAACACTGCTTTTGGGAGACAAGGCACGTGATTCGCAGCGGATACTGGCGGCAAGATGCCTGAGGAAGCCTTAACTGCTGTGGGTGAGACACACACACCTGCAGATCTCACTACCTTATTCAAAAGCATCCCCTCTGGTGGTACTAAGTGGTATGTGAAAGCCTAAGTTCACAGTCACATCCCACCTGTGAACGTCCTCAAAGATGCCAAATTTTACTAGCAGAGTTGTTCTTTATGCCCCCAGGCACATATAGTCAAATTAAAGTCATCTCCCATGCACGGAAGGAAGGTGAAAGAGTCTCCTCTACCTTGGGAGTGTCTTAACACAGCAATCACTGAAGTACCCAGCTCACCCCCGTAAGGGCAAACATAACCTAGCCCAAAGGAGACAAACACCGCCTTACATAAAGGGTAGAGACGGGGGAGGAGCAGATCCTCAACTCATTGCCGTTTTAGCTTTCCAGGACTCACGTAGCAAATACTGTGCTCACCTGCAGTATGAATTAAGTATGCAAGCTTTCATATTCTGCATCTATTTTTCCAGTATAATGTGCATCAGATAAGCAACTAAAGCCTTGGAAGGCATGGGCTGTGCAAGATTAATGTTAACCCATGCTCTTCGTTCCTTCTAAGACATCAGGACGGTAACACATTCCTATGGAAAAAAAAAAAAATTGATAGGCCTGTCATTTGTTGTGAAAAACACATTCCTCTTCAGGATAACACAAATGGGGACTATATGGTACAGTGCCTGATCCCTTTCCCCTCCTCCACGGAGCTTTCTTCAATAATTTCAATTTCAGTAACTTCACTAGAGGAGCAGTTTCCACATTCAAGGGATGATATTATCATTCCTAAACAAGCGTCTAATGAAAAGCAAGGTTTTTTTCCCCCTAAACAGATGATATTCCAAGACAAACTGCAGCAGGCATTAGGTTGGTAACAAGGCCATTTAGAGCTCTAAATGTAAAGGATACGAACAGTTTATTAATGGCATTCTTCAGACTCCTTTTTCACTGGCATTGATAAAAGTCTTGTTTGAGGTCTGCCGCATTTCTTAAGGACTGGAAGCAAGACTGTTTATAGAGATGCTGGTGAGAGAGTGCTGTTTGATGAATGCTGGAGACTGTAGCTAGGTGTCAGCGCTTAGAAAATGAGGCAAGGACATGAGGTATTAATATTGTCAATGATCTCTTGACAGGAAAACAGATACTGCATTCACCGTCAGATTTAAATAGACATCAAGTGCATTAATGACAAAAGGGCAGACTTCAAACAAAGGGGGCTGTATGGTGCTGCGCTGAGCCAGTCTCCGAGTTGGCAATAACCTGATCTGAAAAGACACTGTCAGGACTACAGACAGGCCCGGGATTGTGTGCGGTGACAGAAAACAGAGATGCTGACAGAGATACCGGTGCCATATTATGCCAAGTATATTCTAACACTGTCTCCAGCCCTAACTAAATCTGACATCATTTCCTATCGCTTATAGTATCCTCCACTGCTCCGGCAGAATATTTCTCCCCAGACATCATTACAAACTCCGCTGTAGTTTTAAAGTTACTGGCAGGCCTGTGCTGTCGTGGAGGCTAGGTCTAGAGGCCTAAGGATAACCTCAGTCAATCTAAATTTGGAGTTTGCTGGAGAAGTGCTCTCATTTTCACTGATATCTCAGCTACTTGAGGTGATCTGAACGCTAAAGTGTGAGGAGCTGTCACCTTGAATAAAATCCTTAAAGTAAAGACGCTCAGTTCCCGGGATGTTCAGCAAAGATGTCGGACAGTCTGGCAGCAGGAAATGAAATCCAGCTGCTGCTGCTCGCCTGGGGATAAAGGTGCTTGGGCTAGTGACAGTTAAAGTCAGCTGAAATTTTTGAACTCCTGCAGCCTACAATTGTTTAAATTAAGGAAGTGTTGTCTCCGCAGAGATTCCCTACCCAGGCACACAGCTGTGATTCGATTGCCAGGCATATTACACACACCGCTCAGAGAGTCTTGATAAAAGCACGGTTGAAAATCTTGCCATGAGACTTTATTTGTCATGAAGGTTATTTGTAAAACAATAATCTTGCTCATAAATTAAATGCGGTGACTGGGGGGGGTTTTGTTTTGTTTTCCCTCTCCATTTCCCACCTCCCTTTGGCAACCGCAGAAAACTCTGAGTACTACAAAAGGCTTGGGTGCTGCAATGAGAATTTCGATGCTAAGATATGTCACACGTGAATTTAGGAAACCTACTACTGCTTCTCTCCTGCCTATCTGCTGTCGTATTCATTCCTTGCAGTTCAGGCGCAGGAGTACGCGTGTGTTTTTGCACACAGACAAGGGGAGGAATAAAGGGGAAGCAATACATCTGTGGCTGTTGTGGTGTTTTTTAATTAAAATATCCAGCATTGGCCATAATAAGCTAAGTATACCCCCTATACATCAAAACAACACACAGCATCCTGAATGAGGTTTCTGCTCGCGGTTCTTAAGAAATGACAACACAAGGTCTCTTGAGGGATCATCTTCCCCGAATGAGGCTTCTAATTTTTCTTAAGTAGCTGCTTCTACCATCACCACAAGCTGTTAAAACTATAATTATGAAAAAAATGCATTGGGAAGAATAATTTTTAAATTCACTCTTTATCTTTTAAATGTTTTCCCCCTCCGGAATGGATGTTCTAATTATGCTGGGTAAGTAATGGCCTTACAGTTGCTTGCATGTGTTGTCGTATCAGTCTTTCTTCACAAACACATTGTAATGTCAGCAACACCAGCTTTTCCTTAGCTGAGGGAAAACCCAATTATCCAATTAAATAAATAAATACATACATACATACTAAAGCGCATGAAAAATTGTTCAAGTCATGTTCGCTCCTTTTAAATTTGGCACGTGCTGCAGAGAGCTATGGTGCAGTTGGACCTCCATACGCTTTCCTAGAGGAAAAAGTGTTTGCAGATCTTCATAGATTATATGGAAAATGGTAAAAAGAAGTCACAATGGAATGTGCTAGACCTACAGATCATACAGCCCCAGTCACAGGTCAAAATTCAGCTCAGGCCAACGGTGACCTAAGGGAATTGTTGTCTGGTAGCATCTTGTTGCCTTTCTTGGTTTGCTTTTTTTCCTAGATAATAAATGCTCTACATCTATAAAAAAAACCACCTCTCAGCCAGCACAGCTGGTGCAGCTGTTAGCAGCACAGCCTTCTCCAGTAGCATTCCGTTTTCTTTAAAAAGTAATTACTCAAACTAAGTAATCAAGTCAAAACTTTTGCCACCCCCATCAAAATCTATTGCCACATTTGCCCAAGATCCCCCTCAGGCACCCATTTTAACATCAAATGTTTTTAATAAGCCCCTCTGCAAGTGCAAACAGCAAAGTATTCACAATTAAATTTGTTTGTCAAACACATTGGTCTACGGTGTACATCAGGGATTACATTTCAGCATACAGTCCTCCGCCTGTCTTTCACATGGGCTGACCGCAGGTCCTCATACTAGGAGCGGCGGTCAGATAAAGCGTAGCACTCCATACACAGACTCAATATTCTAGCGGAATTCCACTTTGCCTAACTTTAATTTGAGTACAGTACTTAAATCCTCCACTGCCAATTTGTATTTGATCCATATTCATCTCTTTTTCCACAGCCTGCTGTTGTATAGTTTTGCTATGGGCTATTAAACAGCTGCCATGTTCCACCAAGAAGCTGGGTGCATTTCAGTGTGGTTATACTACCAATCTGTAAATTGTTTTGAGACCCTTCAGGATGAAATATCAATACCATTATCATTTTTTTCATAGGCACTTGGGCATTTTCTACAATTAATGAACAGAAGTTACAAAATTCCCTTAAATATTAATATAAACTTCCTTTAAAGGAAAATAATTCCCTACCTACAACATTTAGAGGAGAATAAATACCTATCTACGAACAGTTTCAAGTCTACAATGCTACTGATTTAGGCAAAACACCTCCATCAGTTGAATTAATTTAAAACTCTTAAAAACCTTTTCATCTAATGGATAAGTAAAGCTGGTTTGAAACAAAAAATCCTTTTGTACAGGAGTTGAGTAATTTTTCGTTTTATATTTATCTTCATGGAAATTCTAACAACTTCACCTAGTTGTCTAGTTGACAACTTTTCATTTTCAATTCCACTTTGACTTTCTGTGAGAAATGAAGTATTAGAGATTTTCAAGAAATTAGGAGCCCAATCCTCTCACCTTCAGTAGCACATAGGTATTTTTTTCTGCTAAATCAGGAAAATTAAATTATATATACTCTCACAGTCATTTTAGTTAAAAAAAACACTCTATCTAATTGTACCTGAGCTATCTATTTTATAGTCATCATTAAGAACATTAAAACAACCAAATGTTGTAAAAAGTATCAAAATATTTCCAAACGCACTCCTTTGAATTATTTGCTTTGTAATCCTCAATGAATCATTAAAACAACAACAACAAAAAAACAAAACCAAAACCAAACCCACAAAAACATTAGATTGCTCTCAACCCTCCCTTTAAAAAAAAAAAAAAGTTCAGAATATTACAATGATTTGACAGTATGAATTTGATAGGAAAAATACAAAAAACTGGACCCGAGTAGTGCACTTTTAGTTCTACTGAGTCTTGTGGCTCTAAAATCAGGGAGATACTTCACAAATAAAAAAAAAAAAAAAAAAAGGATTTTTTTCCCCCCTTCCAAAAATGTTGAGTGTTTGTCCAAGTCACTCAGTCTTCTAAGGTTCATTCATCCGCTTTAATTTGCAGACATTTATTTATTTATAGTTGGGCCTTCATAGTTGTTTATGTAGAAATATATTTTTATAAACAAGAACAATAGTGCGAGCAATTAGAAACAAGAAATCCTTTACTTTCGGAGATCTGTTACAGCCAGAAGCGGAAAAGAACGCTTGTTGAGTTATGTTGTTGGTCTACGTTCTTAAAATGGACCAAATTTAATCAAAAATTTATGACTATAAACTTACAGGACAAGAAGGGAGGGAATTATAGGTAGACTTTTTGTACTTCATGTTGACTTTTGGTGGAACAGAACAATTGTTTCTATTGAATATGATCCAGCCTATGAATTCTCTGAGACAGGAATCTGAGATCACTTGGAAGATAAGAAAAGGTGTAAAGGATCACCTGGGTCACTGCGTCCTCCCAAAAGCAGCCAAGTATGTAACTCCGAGAGGTCCACTCAGACTTTCACCCTGCCCCAGCAAACCAACCACTGTCAGTACGGAGAAGCTCGAGCTCAAAAACTGCAACGTGACACAGGAGAAGAACAGAAGAGTTGCAGCTGCCCTTGCTAATGTGACGGGATCTCTGACTACCACAAGTAAATCTGTTTGTTGCAACTGCAGTTTCCAGAATACCAGATTACAGGTTGGAGCCAAGACACAGGATCTAGACTCCTTAAATCAGAGCAGAGGGAGCAACAGAAAGAGGAGCATACAATAGATAAGGACGTGAATGCCTTTGGTTGTGCTACAGTTGAATGCTGTGGAAGGGTTATCTTATAAAACCCTGAAATATCATACCAGTAAACCAAGACCAAACAAAAATTCCCTAAGACAGTGTCATAAAATACTTACAAGTGTTCAAATAACAAATGCACAAACATTTGTGCATTTCCCTTATGTTATAACTAATTAATCTATTTTTAAGAGGATAGAAACACTAACTGTAAGCAAAAATAATGCGTAATTCCTCCAAAACTATCTGTGCATAAAGGGATGAGGTTGCACTTGAGAAGGCTGAGGACAGAGCTCACTGTGGCTAAAGCAGAATTCCCACACCATGGCCACAATACTCACAGGGTGGTCCCCAAATACTCCCAGAGAGGTCCCCATGGATTAGGGAATGTGATCCATTGCAGGTTTCCTGGAGGAGGAGGACATTCCTTCAGTAGCAAACCGCTGATCCTGATTCTCACCTCCCTCTGTGGGCAACAACACTAAAGGAAGGCAACCTTCACGTTCAGGGGAGATGAGTTACCTCCTTGCTCCGCTCCCTGCACGGGGATGCCAAAAAGCGATAATATTTTCCTCTGGACACCCTACAGCATGGGGCACAAAGTGGTCTTTCAGACTGAAAGAAATTACCGAAAGGCACAAAATCAAATGTGTATCCAGTCTACAGCAATGGTGTTGGAGTTATACACCTAAGCTAGAGCTGAGAGGAATCAGAGCAGGCAAACTAAGACACTGAATTATTGCAAGTATCCTGCACAGACAAGTACTGTGACACGTCAAGTCTCACTGGCCTGTTTGTAGGAAGGGGGGGGGAAAAGGGGGAGCATGTGGGGAAGTGAGAGTAGGGGAGGGGAAGGAAAGCAGTCAACAGGGAGAGGATGTTGGAAAAATTTGCAATGAAGGTGACAGGAATACAAAGATGTGAAGTTTGCATCCCAGGCCAAGGGAGCTGCATAAATGTTCAGTGTAAACTAGCAGTCAAGCTGATGTGTGATAAAGTGCAGCCTGCTGTAAATACACTTCAGGGCTCCCAATGCAGCTGGAGATGAAACTTGTAATTTGGAGGGGGAGGAGGGGGGAGGGAGAAAAGAAAGAGAAAAAGAAAAAGAAAAAAGAGGAAAGAAAAAAATGCACTGCAAGCTTTTTCTCACATAATCTGTTACTGGAAAATTGAGAAGCTTGTCCAAGTCCGTGGGAATAAGCTGATGAGCTGATACTTAATAATAAACCATATTGTGTCATGGTGCGGAGTCATCTAGATCCATTCAGGCCACAAACTATATTACTTTATACAGCCCTGGCTGACATACATTTAAAGCCCTCTACACATTAAGGAGCCATTAGGCTGACAGATTAAAAGTTATCTTGGAGCTAATGTTTCCATTATGCGTATCCTGGCAGTGGAACAATCAACACACTGTTCCTCAGATGTCATACTTTGTTTAAAAAAAGGGTAGGGGGGAGAGAAGGGGGAAAGGAGGGTATCTCTCCCTCCTTGAATGACATTGACATGATCAGCTTTGATCTGGGCATGTGCTGTCTACAGATTCTCTACTGTTGGCTAAAATAGGAGCATTTAGGGCATAATACTTTAAATCATTAACCAGTTCCGTACTCCTCTGGGTATCGTTGTTACAATTTAAGGTCCCACACTTGGGATTTCTTTGGAATCTTTCCACGCTTATTGTAACTATCATCAGAGAAATATGTCGGGGGGGGATGTCTCTCTAGCGAAAATGAAGCAAAAAGCACCAAACAAAAAAACCAAATGCTTTTGTCTCTTCAGTGCATCTTTACCATTTTTGCAGTCTCATATAATGTCATGGATGGAATTAATGCCGACTCTACGATGAAATATTTCTTGTTGAATATGTTCAAATTTTAAAGCAATTTTTTTAAATACTCAGAAACATAAATTGTTTCCTAGTCAGCTAGGTACTGCAGTCAAAGAAACCCAAGTGCACAGAAAGCATCAGCGTGCCAGGTATCACGGGTGAACTGATGCTTACATTTGGATATATTGAATACCCTCGAAGGAGGTGGAGGAAAAGAAGTATGGGTTCACAATTCTTTTAGTCTTTTAAACACTTCCTCATATATCTCATTCTCTCATATATGGTCTAAATAAAAGTGGTAGAGTAAAAGCAGAAGAAATTACTGTAAATACCCGGTGCAAGTCAGGTTACATCTGTTAAAGACCCTTCATCTCTAAACCAATGTCACGAGAGCTTAATTGCTTTCTGTTAATGACCAAATACCCCAAACTGGACAAGCGATTTTAGAAACCAGGCGAAAAGCCACTCCCCGCCAAAACAGACCCATCTCCCCGGCTTCCCTCCCTCCCATCAGGCAGCTTCAAGCCGAGAACATCAGCACTAGAGGGCAGCATGCATTTGTCTAAAAAACGGACCACACCAGCAAACTAAATATTCCGCTACGACAATTAAAGCAATACTGTTTGTTAGTTTTGCAGCCAATTTCTTGTTCTGTCGCGATCAAAGCCTATATTTATACAACCTCTGCTTTCAGCCTTTCGCCCAGGAGCCTGACTTCTGGTGGACTAATCTCAGCGAGCATCAGTTTGTGTATACAGATGGCTACAAAAGGATGTCACTGGGTAGTGGTCCGAACAAAAGGCTCAGAATGTTGTACGGGGGGGAGGTGACCGTCTGCCTACACCGCCGGCTTCCACTGCAGCTGGGGCGGCACTTGCTCTTCTCTCACATTCACAATATAAATTCTAGCGCTGTTTGGACCGATCTTTCTATTACTTTTGGTAATGCAACAGTATGAGCACTGAAGTGACGTAAGAGATACTTTTAATATGTTCAGAATGGTGGAGGAAAAGGAGGTTGTAAAATCCCATCCCTACCGTATATTAAAGTTCAGCTGTTCAGTGTCCACTCACCATATTAACTGAGAAGATTTTCAGTTAATTTGGCTAACATATGCAAAAATGGCATTTCTGTAGGCTTCCCTATACTTTGGGCTACATTCTACTAATACTACTTACATTAATCAGCAACGGAGTTAAACCATAAAGAATGACAGGGTCATTAAGAAAACAGAAAGTGAGTATAATTATATTGTACTTCACAAACTTTAACCATGCACAGATTGCATTAGCAGTAAAATGCGAGGGGGGAAAAAAAGAGGGAAGTAAGCTCTTTTAGTAACTGTGATAGAATTAAACAAATGTACCATGATTTATGGGGCAGAAAGCAAACTTTTGGAATAATTGTTCGGAAAGTCTGCAAGCATTCCAATAAAATTACAAATTCTTATGTGAAAAAAATTTGAGCAGCAGGGCCCTTCTGGAGAGTTTAGACATAAATTTGGCTCATCTCGTGAGTAAAATTTGCTTTTGGATCTCAAATGTGTTCCTGCTGGAGGAGTTCACATTAGGAAAAAAAAAAGCCATACAAAATTCAGTCTGGCTCAATTGGTTTGAAATTTCTCAAGAGAGTCATCTGAAATAAAGACAAGTTGCTTTTTATTTTTAAAGCTGGGAAAGAAAGTCTCTCAAATAAAATTAAAGAGCATAATGAAATAGTGCTGCTGTCACATTATGATACAGTTAAGGGAACCTTCTTTGCATGCCATTACTTGTTCCTTTCCATAAGCCCTTCCTCAGAAACAAAGGAAACATTTAACTAATTGCTAATGATAGGATTGCTATGATTCTTCCTAATACAAAACCAAGCGTTTTTTAAGAAGCTGATACTACAAGGCCCTGGATTCCCTTGATTTCCAGTGGAAGCTGAAGGCATTTGGCACTTTGCAAGACACATCCGGACCCCACACAACTGGTGAGCTCCTTTCCCTCTTCTATAGCGGTTGCTGTATACCACCAAATGAAATCAGAAATGCATCTGGATCCAAACATCCGAAGTGCTCCGCAAATACCTAGTTCTCTGGACTAAGTCTGGGTTTGCCTCTTAGCAGAATTTTGTTCTATGCTATATCGCACATAACACCATCTGCTATTGCTAAATACTTATGGCCATAGTCTAGTTCCCAAACCCTGACTGCCTCCAGTACGGTATGCCAAAACATTGTCATTGTTTCCTATCCTCAACTCTTTTCCCCCCTTCTCAGCCTCCTTTTAAAAACATGCTAATGAGAGGGAGGCTGAAGGTTAATTCACAGTGGACAGCAGAACACAGTTTACAAGTGCGCTTTTAGCCTCCATGGAGGCTTTTGCTAAAGATAAAGATAAAAGATAGGGGGCTAATGACAAGCTCGAGAGAGGCACATCAGAACCCCTCCATTAGTGTCAGAGTCATTAAAGTTTAGTCAAAGCACCGAAGACTTTCTAACAAGTATTATGCTTAGTAAACGTTTTCCACTGGAGCACGGATATTGGTGAGAGCTTTCGGAGTGTGTCAGTTAATCAGTATTCACCCGCTTTGACAGCTTGAAATATTACTCACTTATTTGGCTGGTTCAAATTTGTCAGACTTGACTATGTCGTAAGTTAACATGTCCCCATATTAAAAAGGAGCCAACTGGCAAATGTGCACATTGGACCTAATAAAACACATCTGGCCAAACAATCAAGCAACACTGATCACTGTATCACTCACAAGCACAAATCAACAGCGACTGTCTTTGAAACTACCGAGCTAAACAGGAAGCAAAAACCTGCTACCTACTACTTTACCAAATATCCTTTAAATGGTTAATCGAAGGATAAAACCTCCACAGCATTCTGTTTCCGAGACATTCGTTTGCTTGGTTAAAGCTGCATAAATATTTTAGATGTCTTGGGCCATTTGCTGATACAAATGGAAGAAATGCTTAAGACAGAAGCTGTCCCTCAATCCAGAGAATGTTTTTTGGCCACGGAAGCCCCATCTGCCACCGGAAGGCCATTTAGGCAACGGCTCTTACAGGTAACACTCTTCACCTTTGCGCTCAGAACGGGTGCCATTAAAACAGAGAAGGTGCTCTGAAGGTAGCAGGTAGTCCAGGGTTAGACCATCACGTGAATTCACAGTGGGAAAGCTAGGCACGTACAGTCACTGGTTAAACATATCCAACAGCAGGGTACATGGCTGCTGCTGTTAAGCCTGGGGCAGCACTGAACAGCCTCTGTCCTGGAGGAGTAAGTACTGGGCATGCTGACTTCCACAGCATCCTTTGTGCTCTCTGACAGAAACAATGCACAGCACAACTGCCCTACTGAAGACCTCACAGATCTCAAAAGCAGTAACAAAAAATTATACAAGAAAGATCTTTTCAGGGATAAGGAAAGCTTAACCACTTACGTGTGTGTAGTGAACCCTCTGGTCCTTTCAGAGAGGCTGCTGGGAAGCAGCTATATGCTACTGAAGTATTTCAGTCTTTGGGCAAAACAAGCTTGACATCCCTGTTGGCATCTCTGCTGAGAACAGACACTGGCCTTACTCAGAAAACATCAAACGTGACTTTCTGCTAGCTGTGGCTGTGGCGAAGCTGAATACTGAAGGCAGGGGGAGGAGAGGTCATAGAGGAAGCAGTAGTTAACGGGGTAAAGTGAGTGTTATAATCCCCAAATTGCAGTTGGACTGAATGTTTTCAGACAATTTGCCTGTCTAAACCAAGACAGTATCATTTTTCTTTCTTCTAGGAGAGGGTTAAGAATAATCTGAAGCTTGGAAAATGGCTGCTGTTGATACTAGTGAGGCCTTCTCTTTAACTAGATCCTTCAGGAAAAAACAAATTAATCAACAGCCAGCTGAAGTGGGTTTAATGATTACATTCTGCATACAATCAGCTTTTCCCTTTTCAAGGGCCATCAATATGTCAAGGGAAGACATATCTGAAGGATATAGCTCTTAACATCAAGGTTATCTATTCTCCACAAGGCTCCCACTCCTTACTGGGCTGATACTTTACACTGCCTGTGTCTAACATTTTCATCAACTCTGCAATCAATCAAGGTAATAATGTTGTGCAAAAAATCAATTAACAACGCAATTAAACTTTCCTTATTATCTCAAAGGGCTGAAATAATACCTAAAGGGAAGATAGACTCACTGAATGCAGACATCCATAACCCAATGTGAAAGTGAATTATGAGGTTAGACAGATGCAGGCATGTACTGGCGCTGTTATTTTCAAAGGGATATATCTCATCCAGGCGGTGTATCAGTCACCACCAATCCCATACCCTAAAATTCCAAATTACTTTTAAGAAATATACGACGTGCAATATCCATTTCATATTCTCTTTTAGAGATAAACCCCCCAAAATCTGAACAGGAGTATTATTCAAAGACAAAATGATCTTTCAGAGAGAACATAAAATATAAAAGCTATAATAACATTTACATCTGTATACCACCCATGTCTGTAAATGCAGGTCATCAATTATACATAATCTGTACTGAATAAGGAACAGAAGAAGCACCACAACATTTAAAGCCCAAAGGCTCAAATTTGCAAATACCTTGCATCAAGTACACTGAAGGAAGAGCCCCCATATAAACACACGCAGCAACAACAGCAAGGACTTAAGTATCACTCACTGAAAATAAGACAGAGTGCCTATATTATTTTGTAATTACATTCAACCCTCACGGAAACATCATTCCCAAGAGCTGAGAGTTTTAAAGTGCATTCAAAGCAGACAATTAACCCCTTGCTGTTGGGAAGATTTGGGTTTTAGCATAAAGACGTTAAGGATCAGGGGCACTCAGCACACCAACACAATGGAGTTAATATAGTTAGGAACCCAGGTGCAATAGTCTTGCGTCAGAGATGCCTGGATGAGGATTTGGGGGAGGGAGAAGAAAAGAGTAGAGAAAGAATACATCTAAAATTAACTATGAGTGATCGTACTAGTCCCCAGGGACAAACAAAAAAATGTTGTTATACAAAGAAAATGACCACAACCAAGCTAGGTGTTTCGTGGTTTTTTTTTGACACCTATCATTTTCTATCACACAACCTGAGCATTCCCCCTCAGCCCCCCTTACTCATTTGCCAACACACACACACACACACACACAGAGCCTTCAGCCTCCATTGTTTTAACGTAGGCAAAAAGGCAATGAAAATAGAAAACCTTTAAGGAAAACCTATGTCAGAGTGACAAGCTAGGATCACATCCTGTAATAAGCTCGGGAAAATTTGGAAGCGGAAAAGGTTTCCCTTAAACACCGCACTTTGAATTCCTCTATTAAAGGGCGCTCTGTGTGTCTGTGTTAGCAGAGGTGTTCTACAAAGCAGTTCTCCCAGCAGGGTTTGCTTAAGTACATAACAGCTGCAGTTTAGAAATGGTCTATTCTTACAATTAGCTCATGTAGTGCAAGTGGCTTGTTTGGACCAAGAACTTTTTTTTTTTTTTTTTTAAATATAATTCTCCATGGTTTTGTCTTTGTCTTGCACTTCCTGCTCTTCTCCCCGCTACCCCCCATGCTGCGGAGTCAGTCATGGGTGAGACACAAATAAGTGAATTCAAAACTAAAATTTCCACAATTTTTGAAACGTTACACACTTTTCCTGCATGGATTTGGGGCATTAATATTATTCCAGGATTAGAGAATTCAGCCATTACTATCTTAACCTTTAGGAACATAATTAATATGTTTTCATTTTCAATGACTTCATTTTGTTTCT
>NW_008825162.1:5859317-5877180 GCF_000699105.1 Pygoscelis adeliae
TTTGATTCCACTGACGATGGGGTGTGTTGGATTTTAAATGATGTGCTAGCACTTCTGTTCCCTATATACTCTAGTTTATGTGTTATTCATGACTTGCATTTGGAGACATGGATGATACACAGATGTAAATGTTATTAAAGCTTTTGTGTTTTAGATTCATTGTGAAAGACTTCTTTGTTTTCAGATAATTCTTTTAACCATCACAAATAACCAGCAATACATGACATTGTCTTGAGACTTTTTTTATTTCCTGTTAAGCTTTCTGATGAAGAGATTTTTTTTTTTTCTCCCTAATGTTCTCTCTTCATCAAAATAAAATACAGGATATACTGACAGACAGCAGAGTTACACCTGCAGGATAATGTAGAAGTAAACCCCTTTTTTGTCATACGCTCATTATACAAAATCAGAACCAAAAGTTACTTCATTTTTTAATAGCTGTCAGGGCCGTGGGTCCCAGTTCAAGAAGGCTGCAACTGGCATAATTCTCAAACTGCTTTCACCCTTTAACATCACATGCGTATTCCTGAGGAATTCAAAATGAACATGGTAAAGAAAAAGGTACTTTGCCAAATCATCGTTCCCTCTCTTCTTTTTCACTTAGATTAAAATTATTTTAGATTAATAGTTTTGTATCTCTATTTAAAGATTTTGACTATATGACAGACGTACAGTGTATCCTTGTTGCACTGGTACTATGTAGGAAAAAACCGAAACACAAATATGTACTTAAATGCACGGTACATATCAGCCTTGCAAAACATTATCCAGCCAGTAGTCAGAGGCAATTTTTTTGATGGACAGATAAAACACCATTAAATTTTTTCATCGCCACTTACTAAGGCAAAGGGTGAGCAGGTAGAGTTGTGTGTCTGGGCCGGTAAGTCTTCGAGACAGTTGTGTGAGGCTGCTGTACTTAAGTACATATATACACCCACGTAACTTTGAACTGAAAGAAAAGTGCTCTCAAAAAGCCATGTTTAATCATGAATAATTCTGTCATTTGACAATATTTTTTCATACATCCTTAGACACTTTCTCTCAATGAAGTTGAACCTCACTTCAAATGTGAAGTCTTGGAGTTCTCACATTTTCTGCTTTTTGCTTTAAAAGAAATCTTTTACAGCAGATTTTTTTTTTAAATTTCTGTATTTTATCCATTAAGCCTATAATACATAGCAGCAGCCTCTCTACAGAATTTAAATATTCAGAAACCACGGTAAAAGGGATTTCTTTGTCTGAAATTCCAGCTTCTTCTTGTAAAAATCTAACTTGCAGTAATTTAGTCAAATGGTGTAATGGCTTGACCAAGAAAATAACTTATTATGTCTTCTGCTGTGGGAGTAGCGTGCTGGATAGTGGCAGCTTGCACTCCCCAACGTACCATTTTACAGAGGACTTCATATTTTGTTGTGAATAGTTACTGAAAAGAGAGTTTTCCATCTGACAGAGACAATCAATCTAATGTCACCCACTCTTTACCTCCAATTTTCTACTAGCACCACCTCTGTCTGGTGCGATCTTGTTAATGTTTTGCTGTAGATACCTGCTGTTTTACTTCACCTGACACTAAAGCTTACTGCTTTTGAGCAGTTTTGGAAAAATGCTTTCGAGCTTTATGAAACAGAAGACAATTTTTGAAACTGAACCAAACTGTAACTTAATTCCGCAGGACGCTGCAACCCTGCTTCTAAGTCTTTGATGCTTCATTATGACAACAATAAGGCTCCAAGCTTCCCCTTCACCAGTCACATCAAAATCAGCTCAGAATTACTCAGTTTATGGCCATTTCTAATGGCCATAAAACAGTATGCCATGGCTCAGTTGCCTTGCACTGCATTCCAGGTAAATCCTAGCCATAGTGCGGTGTGGCCATACAATGGAAGGAAGCAACCCACTCCCTACTGCAGGATGTAAGATCAGGAGAAAGCAGCACGTCTGGAAGCATCATCAGATTACGCCATACTGGGTCCTTGAGACCAGGAAGCTACTCTATTTGGGACAAGTGACACAGGGTCAGCAGAAAAGCGGGGAAAAAAGGCCATTTTTGCATGATTTCAATCTTGTGCTGCACCATGAGTTCTTCAGCCTTCACAGACTGTCTGGCCAATGTACTCATTTCGTTCTTTCACTTTTCATGGTGCAAACACATATTTATTTATGGGCTTGCTCAAAAATGCAAACAGTTCATCATCCAGGGAGTAGACAAGAGTGACATTTTCAGATGCTTCTTCAACAGTTAGTTACCAGGAAGCAGTGTATGATCTCTTATAAACATGACACCATCAATCTACAACATTATTTAGCCAAACGTGGCTTTATTCACAATATTAGTAGCCACCTTATCTGAAGTTGAACCTGATGCCACATAACAAGGAGATGTTGAGATAGATGCTGCTGTTAAAATAAAATTGCCTGCCTGCCAAACAATAGTTAGATATGTCGGGTGCCTCTGTAGTAATATGAGATTTCTGCCACTCCCCCAGCGCGCTTGTCTGCCTTAAACAGTTTTTGGTAAAGCCGACCCAATATGCTTGGAGATCATGAAGCAGGAGGTCAGGCATCAAACAGATGACTCACTGCGCTGTTGTTAAGAGCAATTATTTAACTGAATGGAATGTTTTAGAGAGATGATGAAGTCAAGAGAACCAGTTCAACCAATCACCAGAGAAGCAAACAGTGACCCATAGGCTTGAGACCGTCCTCCCTTTCTGAAGTGGTTTCACCTTACCAGAAGCTTCATGAGACCACTCTAGACCATCAAGGGTCCATTCAGGTACGATCAGCCAACAAAGGGGGTACTAAAACAGATTACAGAAAGATGGTAAAACATGATCTTCCCTTTTTCTTCCATTTATTAGAGGTTTTTTTGCTTAAGATCGAAGAAGTTTGTCTTCTTATAAGACCAAATGATATGACAACAACATTTTTCTTTATCTAAAGAAAATAAATTCATGTGGTCTTTCACATAGCCAAGCAACTGTGCAGGCCTGGTGAATCTGGCAGTCTTGTATAGCCTCCTTCCCCATTTATAGTAATGATGGGTAAGTCCTGGACACACATGGCTCTAAAATTTATTGACTTCAAGTGCAATTAATATCCAAGCCTCTGGGAAGCTTACATAAAGCTATTACTCTGTTCAAAGGGGAAAAAAAGGACCATCAAATTGTTATTCCGAAAGTTATTTTTCTGTTTTTCTTTGTCTCAAAAAGGAAAGGGGGAGGGGGGGACGACTGCTCCATAATTATAAATCTTCTGAAATGGTAACTCAGGAAAAGACTTTTCAAATAAAATGTTTCCCAGAAAAGAATATTTGGCAGCGGTTGGCTCTTGTTTTCCCTAATAACCATTAAAAGCCTGCCCTAGTAAACCATTTTACTGCAACGTTTGAAATGGTAGAGTTTACATTTTATTTAATGAATAGTTGCAGAGCATTAAAGCAACATCTCGTCGGCAAAACAGCTCCTTATCCTCGCTTTGTCTCAATTGGTTTTTTTACATTTCATTTTCAATGACATGTCAGCCGTCTCTCACCAACCTCAAAGGAAAGTTGAATGCGGGGCTTACAAAGTTAAGCTGACATTTGCTCTCTTCCAATAAAAAATATTTAGTCCATTAAACATAAATACCTGTCATTATGATACATGGACTGGGTACAAGCCTCCCGTTTCCCTCTGATGTTTATTACATCCAAACAACTGCAGTGCCTGCATGTTTTCAACTTTAGTGTATTGATTAAACTTTTAAATGGCTGCCATATAACCCAGGGACATCAGGAAGATTAATTTGCGTCAATGTTCATCTGTAATTCATTAGCCATTTATTCTTTACAACCACATGGGCTATCAAGAAAATGCAGGCCATTTTTCACTCTGCACAGGCTTGGGAACAGATCCTGAAATTTGTGCTGCATACAAATAAGCTCCCCAGGCCCGGCCACTTAAACTGCTTGGCTTTTCAAAAGTTAAAGTTGGGAATAACAGCAGAAAAAAGGGAACATAAAAAACCAGAAATGGACAAAATATACGTCCTCGGGGTACTAGGGATTTAACTGAGTTTGTCCACTGTCTTTTCATCCATGGATTATGGTTTCTTATTTCAGTCAGATTAAAATAACTGAAACTTGTTTCTGTGCAAAGGCCATAAATAAAATGAGTTGCACCCCCCTCTAATATCTTCTAAGATGCAGTTACTTGGAGAAAGCTAGAAAGCGGCAGTGAAGTATAAAAAGCTCATGCCTCAAGGAGGTTGTAGCTGTGAATCTAAGAAAAGGATGCAGTTTTAACCAACTCTCACATTTATTGTGGATTCCAGTCCTGCCTTTATTTGGTAAAATGCCCAGCTAAATATTGGTATGTTTCCTTAGGGTAGAGGTAAGCCATCTGGCTCCTTGATTTGCCCTACTGACCCCTTGGCACAGTATGAAGTGCATATTAAATAAGGAAAAGGAAAGAGAACAGCTATAAAGCAAACAAAAATGCACATGAATTTTACATTTACAACATAGAAGGATCAATGAAATGCATCCTGGTTTCTTTCCTCCTTGCTACCTATAAATAAAGTAGCGTCACTGTGCTAGGTAGACGCACAGTGGTAGGGCATTAGACTCATTGAGCCTAATGGCAGTAATCTAGATTCCAGAAATGAAGATCTCGCACAAGACAAATCCGACAGGTTCCCCCTTGCAGACAGGAACATAAGCATAATAGCACCCTGTAACAAACAGAGACATCTCCACATACGCCTAATACATCATTTAGGACGTAATGATCTCTACCTAACAGCAACAGTCACTGTGCTGCCATTTTAAAATGTGGATTTATGCATACATTTGAAAACAAGGAAGAATGAGACAATTTGCTTCTAATGTCAGTGATCAGCGTACTGTTAAATATCAACCTGGGTGAAGAGAACCCGGGAGAGAACACCCGAATCCAGCATAATCCCAGCCATAGCAAGAGTGCAACAGAACCAATACAGTAAGCTACACAAGGACGTCGCTTCAGAAAGTTTGTGGGACTGAAGACGACAATCAAAAACACGGCCCTGGAACTCTGGGAGATGATTTGCCAACTTGGCCAAATAAAGATTTTCTACAAAGATTTAGAAAAGGCAAACATTATATGTGTGAACGACAAAACATCTGCTGCGAATGTGTTGTCCTGCTTATTGCAGTCCTCCCAGTGTAAGGCTGAGGCCATGCTCAACCTGCCTGCACAGTCCAGCCTGGCCTCTTTACACCCATAGCGAGTTGTGATCCCACTGCAGGACATTCTCTGCTAAGGCACAGCGGCCAGCAGCGGGCTCTAATCAAGTCCAAAGAATGCACAGGAGGCGACGGTGTATCTGAACCACCTGATCTACGGAGCAGCAAGAGATTTTGGCCTCTGTCCTCCAGCAGCGTAGCTCCGAAGAAATAAATGCTGCCCTGCCATTATCTTATCAGCCAAAAATCTGCCATGTGGTGCACGCCTTTGCAACTTGTATACCAGTAGGTATATAGGCAATCTGCAGGTGGCACTGCTAAGTGGCAGTGCTCTGTCAGTTGACTGCCTTGTAAATGCCCCAAAATAAGTGACCTAAAAATAAATCACCAGATACACAGGGATATACTCGAAGTAACTTTTGGATATGCTTTCGTGTTTTATTACATGCTTCAAATTTAGACTGAGTCCATTGAAAGATTCATTATGGTTCATCAATATCACAAGCAAACCCGAGGTGATTTGTGGTTTCATTTTGCACAAATACTTACTTCTAATAGGCAGGAGAAAATTAAATGGGTTTTGGTCAGATATTTGGATTCCTTTGAATTGGAAAGTCAAGTCAAAAAGAATGTTGGGAAATGAGCCAGTTACAAAGCCATATGTACAAGGAAAAAAGTCCATTTATCCAAATCTGGATAGTTTTACGCTGTACACATAACCTGAGTCACTCCAGTCTGCATCTTGCCCCACTGCACAGCGAAAAGATGAAATCTCAGCTTCAATTTTTTATTTTGTTTTGGTTTTGTCAGCTTTAGTTAGACCTTCAAAATAATTTAAATATAATTTGTTTGTAGTGAATTAATTCTCTACGACGACAGGAGACATACCAGGAACTTCAGCAATGAAAACACCCGGCTAACAAGTGAGTTGGAAATATTGCAAAATCTACCTAGCCTAAGTAGAAAAAAAGAGGCAGTGCTAAAACTGTAACTTAAATTAAGAAAAGCAAAGCAAATTGTAGCACAACCATGGAGCTTCTATCACATCAGGAAAAAAAAAATCAATCTTAGATAGCATGCAAAACAATTGCAGGTGTCCAAGAATGGAGCCATTATAAATTCAGTGGAAAATTTTTCAACCTTACTTCTGCAGATATCAAAAGCTATCTCATGGTGCTCACTGAAGAGAGTGTTTCCTTAGAAACTTTCACCTTTATTTTTCCATTTGCTCGCATTAACTTGCAGGACAACACAGTTAAGATGCAACAAGAGCTTGGGGTACAGTTCTTCAATGTGCCCAGTATAACGTATCTGCAACACCAGTGATACAGTAGAGGAGTAGAAATCCCGAAGGGAGGCTCACCAATCCCAGGATCTAATTAAATCTTGACAAATTAGGTACAGCAACCCAGGGGATCATTTGCCATTGTGCCCAGGCTGTAAAACTTCTTTCCTGGGAACATCCCTCACAGGCTGCGTGCCACGGCTCTGTGGCACAGGAGCCGGCTATTGCGGCTCACCATCGCACCCGGACCCTCTCATGCTGCAGGAATCTCCAAATGGGAAGACTAGGTGGCTTTGAACTCGTGCTTACACCGGGGGGCCTAAAGCAGCGAGCTCAGGACTCAGCCATTTGTTTTCATTTTCATATAATGATGTGTCTAGCTCTCATGGTTGCACAGAAAACTGTATCAACTCGAACCATATGTTAACTGAGGCAGCAATATGTTCTTAAATTGGCAGACAGCTCAAAATGACAGTTCAGCAAGATGTGAACTATTTTCAATCATCTCAATAGGGTGTTAACTCTGAAACCTAAACATTGCCTGTGTATATATTTTGTTAACCATTTCACTACGAACTACTTTGAGCAAGATAGCTAATCTGTTCCTCCACACTTCTCCAAGACAAAATATCCCAACTTCTAATTTGAAAATTGGCCTAGTTACATACTTGGCTCAATCATTTTGAACATCTCACAATCAATGTATTTATCCTTACACAATCATGAGGCAGTGAAATGCTGTCATCTCCTTTTTACAGATGGAGGAAAAAAATGCAAGAACGTGATAAAAAGGAAACAGAACACAGATCAGCTGAGCTTAAGCCTTTTGTCTGAACCAGTAGATTAGCCTTTCCTTTTACACAGAAGTTATGTGGAGACAGCGAAAAATCCACTGAATTAAAGTAAGTAACAGAGGCTGAATATTTAAGAGTAGTATTATCCATATATGTAGCAGATTTAATTTTTGAAAGGTTGTGTGCAGTTCAGTTTAAATTAATTCAGTTCTTTCACTGAATGACACAGAATTTCCAAGGATTTGATCAAATTTAAGGCCAGTTTACCACAGGGCACAGGATCTCGTGCCCTTACCTCTAGCTGGTCAGCTTTATTAATACAGTGTCTTAGCTTTAGGCCATAGCAGACAATAAAATGAATATGAGACAAATGCAAATTTTAAAACCAACAGAAGTTGGTCACATAAACACAGGATCTGGATCAGTAACACTTCTAAAAATCATACCCGCCTAAAACAATGCATGAAAAGAAAATAACAGACTTAAAAATACATTTGTTTAGGTCTCAAGTTCCTTTCTTACACTTTTTTTTCTTAGTTTTGTGGCCAGTCAGGCAAACGGGGTGGCCGCCAGTATAATTGAAACTATTTTCCTACCCAGCAGGTACTTCAGCTTTTGAGTCACAGCAGTAAACGTATCTGAGCCAGGAATGGAAGTTGGCTATTTATTACTCAGGTGACAATATAGGTTACAAGAAAGTAGACAGCATGATAAAGCTTCAGCCTGGCCGGACTACACGGGCAAAGATGGCTATGTGTCCTGGTACCAGCAGAAGTCCCTTTCAAACAACTGACTGCAAAAACTCTATCTAGTTTGTGAAGTATTTTGTGATGAAAGGCACTCTACACATGTAAAATATTATTACTACATTTGCAAAATGAAATTTCTAAGAGAAAAAGCACAGAACACGCCAACAACAATAAAGCAATCAATTGCAATAGGATGCAATAACTTGCAATAAATTGCTTTGTAGACAAGGATTAAATTGTTTCAGCACCAGCCACCCCATCCAACTTAACTAACAAAGAGAAAAAAGAAATGAGAAACATTTGCTTAAAAAGCTCATAACTGTCAATGCGTTCAGAACACCAGCATGTCCTGCTACACCTAATACCTTTGTCAAGGTGGCCTATCTGGAACTACTCTTAATGCAGACTTCAGTTGCAGAGTTTCCCCACAGTCTCTCGCTGTATTTGCCAGCACTGGATCTCTGCTTGGGGTCTGAGTTTGAGACAATCCAGATCCACACACACAGCCCCCCTTACCCTGCCCCCCCCCTTCAGTATCACTCATCGCAGCTTAAGCTTGTCTGGTTTGCACTGGCAGTGACCTGGATGTTGCACATGCTACAGTGCAATAAGAGAACAATATCGGCAATAAGACTGCTCGTGCGATGTTGGTTTTTCATAAAGATGTGCTTAACCTTCTTCCCACAACATTACTGTTATAATATTTTTTTCTGTGCACTGATTCTACAAATCAGCATTACATTATACTGAAAAAGAAGTGCATTTGGTCTTAAATCCTTGTATTAAGCATTCCCTTTGAACAAAGGCTTTAAGAGCTTTGGTTTACTATTCCAGAAGATCTTTTAATAAATCAGCATCTCAATTCCTAATACTTTCTTCTATTAACACATGAGATTGTAACTTTCTCTTCTCCACATAGTTACATGCTATTTTAAGTAACATCAAAACTGAGCCTCAAAATGACAGAGTTAGAAATTCAAAAGGAGGCTGACTGTCCATTTGTGCCATGGCCTTTGCCTTGTAGCACATGTTCTATGTAAGACTGGAAAATAACTACGAATAACATTTGGTAGCAGACTGGAGAGTTACCATTCATCTTCATTTCCATGGGACAGGTCAATTAAAGCCTTGGCTGCCGTATACAAAGCATCCAAAAATTCTTTCGCTTGTTAAGTAACAACATGGCACTGTGATGCAAAGTGATGACTGAATCCCCTTTTGGGGGTGCAGTCATAGGAAGGCTCTACACTTTGACGCAGGGTTGTATGCATTTTAATGGTTGATGACTCTTCCGCAACATGATTTACTAAAACAACTGCATATTATACCATGAGTGTCAAAGAAAATCTTATGAATGCGCATATGATGATACTTTCAAATTAATTTTAAGTATTTTAAGATTAAATTTACAAGAGTCTCTAAATCCTATTTTTAACTAATTTAGGTGCTTGAGGAAAAAAAAAATCACACATAGGCCTAAACCCACGAAGCTATTAAACTGGCAACAAAAAGAACCATTACGCCTTTTTGAGTTAACAGCTAGCACCTAAGGTCCCTGTAACGCGAATGTAAAGAGAAGTAGATATCCAGAGGCTAAACCTGTGTTCTGCAATATACTGCAATGCTGGTCCCCACGCACATCTCTATACTGGGAAGAAACAAGTCTCTGCTCCATTTCCCCAACCATCTGGGCAAGAAGCTGCTGCACAGCCTGTGGTGGGACAAGCTCGAGCCCCATGGTGCTCCACGGGGAACACGTTCCCCCAGCTGGGGTGTGACCTGGGTGCACTTGCTGAAATCAGGTCAAGCGGGCACATCACTGAGCGCTGTGACCCACAGCATAAGGGAGACCTAACAGAGAGGATTCTCAACAGAGGCCATAGTGCGAGAGAGGAAGGTGAAAATAAGTTGTCAGATAGCACTGGAGAGGTAGAGAAAAATCCCGTTTCTCTCCCGGACATTCAGAACACACTCCAACTCTGTGACTAGCGTGCCGTTAGCCTTCTGCCTGGTGTCTTGGAGTGAATGTGTCTGTGACTGCCATGATCTGCACTGAATTGTGTGCCGCCCGCTCAGACATGCACTGTTACTCTCAAGGGACTTTTAGAATTTGCAAATCACAAGGGGCCGGGGAAGGACTCAGCCATCAAAGCCTCAGCACAGCCAAAATGGCAGCCTCCGCTGACATGTGCGGCAGCAGAGCATTAAATGCTTAGGCAACTTCACTAATGAAAACATAGACAGCTAGAGACTTTCAGTCACTTATGCACCTGATCAGCATTTTATGCATTATTCTCTGGCTTTTAAAAGCTTGAACCACATTGATCTTGCCCTTAGAGCCTAGCGCTTAGCCACTTTCAAAACACCTGCCCCTAGAGTTTAGATGCGTATCTATAGAAATGAACCCCGCATACTTAGCTGCTTCTACTGCCTTCACAGGGGGTTGGTGCTAGCATTGGAAATGAGCCCACTTCATTAGTTGCCTAAGTTGGGATTTACAGCTGGAGTTTTCAAAAGAACTTAGCACTACAACTGTGGCTGGATATTCAGAAGAGCTTAACTCCCATTAGGCAATGAAAAGAAGCAGCCAGCATCTCAAAATGCTCTGTGTCCAGCAGCTTACACTGCTCTTCATGGACTAAAGAAATCAGAAAACTGGCTCCAATAAAATTGCCAAATTTACCTTAATTAGTATGTTTCCTTAATGCTCCATTACTCAAATTCAAAACCATTTGAAGTTTATTGCCTGTTCATGGCACCCTGAAGAGGGGTTTCATTTGCTGAGCATTCGGCAGCTTACACTGCTCTCAGTGAGAGCTGCTATATTAATTTATTTTTGAAAATACGATTGTGCAAAATTCATTTTAGGCTCACATTTCGAAAAACTTAACCTTCAAGTACGACACAGGTCACAAACGTAATACACCGAGGGAATACAATAGAATGGATTACCTCTTAAAGCACAGCTAGCCTCTCCTGAACTCCTTTCCCATGCAGTGGAGGGGACAAACTGCCCCCCAAGACAGACACATTCTTAGACAGCATTTTGCACACTTCAAGAACATCCATAAAATGACAGCACTGCAGTACAGATGCACAAATTACAAAGAGGTGTTACGACGTACTGTGCTCTCTGAAAGTAGATTTAGAACAGCACAATTTATATTTTACAGATTTTTGCTTTAGAAGTCCTTTTGAAAAGTGGCTGAATAACTTGAATATTGTTTTTTTTCCAACTTGAACACCTCATTTTACTTTTTGCAAGCAAAGAAGCCTAATCTCTGTTGTAACACAGCATCTTTAAAAATTTAATTTCAAAACAGAGAACAACCCAAAACAAATCCCACCCCAGACAACAAACAATTATTATTTCCTATATTCCTACAGAATGAAGGTGCCAGTATCAAACAAAATGGAATTTGGTACATAGATTTCCTCTTTTCAATGAAAATTGTAATTTCAATGCAGCCTTTGAAACAGGAGAAATATTTTTTTCCTAAACAACTGTGCATAAGAAGGACAAATTTAACGATACAGAAATAGTTGGGAATTGGAGCCAGCACCTTTCATCACTGAATTCAATTGCTTAAATACAGCCTGTTTAGTAATGTAAAAATAACTACATTAAAACCTAATGGCAATCCAGAAGCTTCTAAACAGGATTTTGTGACGTTGATGTGGTTTCTATGAGAAACGGATTCAGTTTTGCAGACACATCAACAACCATTGGTACCAACTCTCGTTATTGGGCAGAAATTACTGGACACGGACCCTTGCCCACAGAGGCTATCCCTAACGTCAGCAATTAGAGCTGTCTATACTGTCACTAATTTGGTTGTACCTACTCAGGGCTAAAACTCATTTCAAGGCAGCTGTATCCCGCTTTTTATATTAATACAACAGTCTCGCAAAAAAAACTGGTGGGGCAGCAACTGGAACTTAATGAAGACTTGCACAGTCAGATTGTTTAACAAGCAGTTAATAGTCCTGCGGTCACAAAAGTGAAATGATATAAAGGTATCAAAAAGGTTTTTAACATCTCTCTAGTACAACATAGAATAAAGCCCTAGTGACAATGCTTTTTTCTTCTGAAGAGTCCTGCCCATAGCCTTTGTGGGCAAGGATTGCTAGTTGTGTCCATGCCTTACATTTTTCACACAGGATGTTTTATCTACATTGCAGACCGCACATTTGAATCTAAGGCTCAGACCACAAAAGCCCACATTACTTGTCAATTTCCTTGTAGTCAAAGTCTATTTTGCTGATAGGTTAACTCTAAAAATTCTTAAATCAGGTTATCACAAAATAAGGCTGTCTCTGTAACACTACTTTGGGAACCACGGATTTGTTTAAGGCTCAACAACTGTGTTAATTTTTTCTAGCCTTTCCTTTTTTTTCCTTTCTTTTCTTTTTTCCATTTAAGCTACAAAAAGCAGTCTCAACTTAGGCTGAGTGCTGAACCATAAATTCTAAGAGTCTGACAAACCGTACACCTCAACTGAGAAATAAAAGGCCGATAGGATTCTGCTTCTATGAAACTTATTTTTCATTTTTAAACAATATATAAAGGGGAAGACAGAATTCTACTTTTCTATTCCTTTACTTACACATGTCAGCTGAGATTCAGCACTTTTCTAATCTTTAGCAAAGACATATAACTGAAGTCTTGTAGGATAAACAAGAATTTTCTTTGGACACGTGCTAAAATTATCCTTATTCATATGAATTCAGCTTCCAAATGTCATCCAATATTTATGTATTTATTTGAAGAAACAAATTATTTGGATGACCTTCCCAAAAAACATTTCTCTTGGTTTCATCTGAATTTGAAGGTTCAAAATCAACTTTGCAATCAACAGCAACTAGAAGAGGAAATACCAGAATTCTTGCAAGAAAGTCTATTCCAGCCCAGCTTTGAGAAAAGTTGCAGAAGGGATATCTAGTTTGGCTGTGGTCTAAAGCATCTATACCTAAAAATTCTTATTCTGACATAGCCTACTGAGTATTTCCAAAACTCAGGATTAAAGATCCAGATATCACCAGCTAAAAACCTTTCAATGGTGTGAAGAAGCAAGGCAAAGAAAAGCAACACAGGACACGCCATAGCAGAAAGAAGGCGGATGCAGCATTGAGGATTTAAAACATCAAAAATGCATCTTAGAAACTGAATGTTCCTGTGGTATCTGTGACATGCTGGTGTTTAAAAAGTGGGGGGAGAAGAGGCCGGTGAGCCAAGAGGAAAAACTGGTCTTTAAATCTACGTTCCTAACTAATTTGTTTCGAATTCTGCCACAGTCTTACATGTGAGAAATGACATAAAGGGCAAAGGGTGACGGTGCAGAGATAAAGCAACAAGAAGGTATTTAAAATACTTGCCAAGAAAAAAGCACTCATCTGATAAAAATTTAGACAGGAAGGATGCCAAAAACCAGGAGAGACACAACGGAGAGATTTGATGAGGTGATTGCTGCTGCAGTTGTCAGGCTTGTCAGTAGAAAGGGGATGCCAGATTTTAACTCAAAAATAGTGTCAGCTTAAAAGTTGCCTCTTTTTTCACCACATGTTTCTAATTAAGATGACATTAGGAACTTACTTCTGGCAACTATAAATAAAACTGTTTGGGATTTTGTGTAAAAGATTAGGTAGAAGGGTTTTTCAATATCTTAAAATAGAGAAAGATAAAGAAACCTGTTATGAAGAGCAAACCCCCAACAACTTGTGCAACTGCCACCGTCCAACAATAATCTCAAAGTGGTTTTGAATTTGAATAATGGAGCATTAAAAAAAAGACACTCGTTAAGTGAAATTTGACAACTTTCGCGAGGCCATTTTTCTGTTTTACCTTGAGCAACTTTTATGAGATGCTCTTCCAATTAACTGCAGTACTTTAGAAAACTACGAAAATGAAGCCTCTCTTACCACTCAAAAAAATGGGACAGGCTGAAACCTAATCTCACTTGGCATTCACAGGTTTTGCAATCCCAGCCTTCAGCACTTCTGCATATTATATTTAAACATCCTACCTCCAGTTCCTCCTTTGAAGAAATTTACTGCATTACGTCTCATACATGTGTCTGCCTAAGTCTTAGTTACACTGGAAGACTACTGCATTAACTGGGAGAAGCCACACAAAACAAGTTACTGAAATGCCCTTTTATGTTAGTATGAGGATGTTTCTAACGCTAGGGTCAGCCTTTGGGATTGGAAGAGGCAACTGGAAAGGACAGGCTTTCAATTTACAGCCTGGATCTTCAGCTGGGGTTAGTCACAATGCTTGGCTGATTTACACAAGGCAAGGATCTGGAGCCATGTTTTCACCCTAATGAGGTCATAATTTAAAAATAAATAAATAAATAAAAAATTAAAATTTAACAGGCATTTCCAGGCTAACAAGACTGAAGGCCCTGGGGACTAATGAAGTCAATGAGATTTATAAATCACAGGTTTATAATACATGCATAGTAAATCTCTTCTATGTAAGAACTGAAAAGACATTGTCATATTATCTAAGCCTCTTCAAATTCAGCAGCCAGCCAGTATTGTGTTTAATTACTGTATCCAGTGAAGCTGTACACACACCCTACACAACCCAAGCCTGTTAAACTTCTATGCAAAATTCTGTAAGCCAAATAGAAACTTTCAGCACTGCAAGAAAGAGATGTCTGTTGTCACATGGTTTCTCATTTTTCATGCAATAGACATCCACATCTTGATCTGGCTCTGGACAGAACTACTGGTGGACTGAAACCACACTGGAAGTGGCTAAAGGCTGGGGATGTATTTACATGAGGCATGGGGGCTTAGAAAGAGTAAGCGCACAATTCTACTCCCCTGATTCCTCTTGGGATGACTTAAAAGCAGTAGAAATTATTTTATTAGCACCTGGAGGGAACGGCTGGTGCACAGAGAAGCTTTCCCTTTATTGCTTGCTAGGGTGGGGACACATCATGTCCTCCTGCCTTTCAGGTTAGCAGGTTACTTCGCTGCCGGGAGCAAAGATTTGTCCATAGCCTACTCACCTACATTCAAAGGAAGAAAGGGAATATACCATGAATATCATGTTTCCTTCATTATGTCTGGAAATGAGATATGTGGAGGCAGTTTGAGAGAGTGAGGAATCACCTGCAATCACCAAGCCCCAGGATAACCCTGAATGTTCTCAGGGTCAGAAGGAAATATATTCTGATTAACGGCACAAACGCAGACTCAAAAATGTGACTGTATCTCTTTTCACGTTTCCTCTTCCTGGAGAAGCCATAAGCACCACATAGAAGGAAACAACAATAGACACGATAACCAATGGAATAAGTGAAGGGAAAGCATAGCTACATCTTGCAACAGACTATAAGGGAGAGATCCAGGTCACTATGCTATTACGGAAACAGCAGCAGTTTTGACATGCACCTAAACTAGTCAGTCTGTCAGTGAAGGAAAGCTTTGAGCTTTGGTGCTGTTCCATTTGAATGCAGCTAAACTGCTTCCAGAAGTTGAGCAGATTTCGACATACTGAGAACACCACCATGTATAAAGGCAATGGGCTTGGAATATCAAGACTTGAGCTAGCTGTTGGTAGTGAACTTTGGAGAGTGGCTCAACTGAGACATCCCCTACAAGCCCTTTCCTCCAATATTTCAGATTTTGCCTATTGTTAAAAATAAATGCTCACAGCTATCCCTGCACAATGGCACGGATAAGAATCAACGCACAGAAGCAGACCATTTGATGATGTTCCACATTCAGGACAATATTGAATTTTACAATGCAGTGTTGTTGCTGAATCTATCAATCCCGCAAGCCATGACAAATGGCCACTAGAGAAAAGCCTGAGCCTATTTAGGATGCTAATCCCCATTTCAGTTTCTAACTGCTTTTGACATCCTTTGCTGAGGGTCACTACCATTACATCTGAGCTAGTGGAATAGCCTGTGCAAGACCCATCATCTGCTCCACTACAAAGTCAGCTGACTGAATTTGCAAAATCTTCAACGGTGAGCTAAGCTAACCTCTTCCAGCTTAGCTGTGACCCAGTTTAACCTTCTGACTTTGCCCATAATTTGTAACATTACAAACCAGTGCAGATGTTTCTGTGGTGACCATCACACCACAAATTTAGCTTATATTGTTCAAGGAGATGCTGTGCCTAGATTTAGAAAAATCCCATCTGTTGTCAGAGGCTCTCTCTTCACTAGAGAGATATATCCATGTTTGCATAGCCATATCACTATAAAAGATAATGCAAGGAAAGGTTTCCATTACAGCCTTGCCACAAAAAGGTCAAGAACTCGCATAGAACATAACTCAGTGGGATATGAAATAACTCCCACCTGAAAGTAAGAAGGCATCTCAACACAGCGTAACACTATAGCTGGGGGGAGGAAAAAAAGCAAGCCTGCAGTAAGGAGTCAGTTATCGCTATTTGCTACATCACGTGTATTACGTAACATTACGCAACGTTAACACTCACTCTCAAGTACTTGGTTTTGGTCCTGTTTGCTAAGTTCCACCACATATTTTATTTCCTTATTACCACACAATTAATTTCCCTTCTTTCCCACCCCCAAACTGAATAACTCCCATGTTTGTTGCATATATTCACATAGCAAACCAAAGAGAAATGTACTTATATGATCACACCAGCATGGACTTCACATACGTTAGTCTGTGAAAAGCCCAGTTTTCTATAGGCATGAAAGTAATGCTCCAATTTTTCAGCATTCGCCCCACCCTCCTCAATCTCCAGATATTTCCTGACACCTAGCTCCAAATATTTAACAGCCCTTGTGCCATCATACTACAAACCAGTGTTCACCCCTTATCTCCTGCGAAACCCCCATAGCAATCTTTAAAGATGCTAATGATGAAAAATTAGAGGCCTTACAGAATGAGAAAGAGAGCTGACCTTTGCCAGTGTGAACTGCCCATGCTTGAATGGAGTCTGTGCACATTCAGCAAAACTTTTCAAGCCTGTACAGCTTTGGTAGATGGCCAATATTATCCTAGCATTGCTTTTCAGAATAAAATTGACAATCTTTAATCCTAATTTGAGTTCATTGCACAGCACAGACATTTGGGACATTTGGGATTGTGCCACTGTGCAGTAAATTGTACTCCTGCTAAGTGAAAAGATGAGAGAAAAAAAATACTTACACTTGGATTTTTAAGGCCAAAAGAGAACAATCTTTTTCCCTTATAATCTAGCTTGTATAAGGATGAACAGAAAAACAACTCAAAGGAAAGACTAAAAAGGAACAAAGGATAGATGACTAATGTAATAAGGATTACTTATGGTCACTGTAAAAGCTATTCTTAGAAATGATGCCACATAACTCAATCCAGAACATTTCCTAGGTTAGAAATATGCACTTAAATCTTACAAAAATGATTTTCAACTGGATGTGACTATAACTAAACCCAGATACAATTAGAATTTAGAAGAAAACATTTAGCATTGCCCAAATTAGTATGATTATTTACAACCATGAGAGCACAGTAAACACTTTCTAACAAATCAAAATGTATCACTAAGATACCAGACCAGAAATATATTTTGGAAAATTGCTCTTTTGAGTATATTTTAGAACATGTAAGAAACATATTGTTAGTTATCATGAACTGTTTGCAAAACTTTGCTATACCTTGGCTCTCAGGTGTAAATTAAAGTCAGAACTTCAACCTGCTGTTCCATTCCCAAAATTTATTTAATGGAATCATAGAATCATTTAGGTTGGAAAAGACCTCTAAGATCAATCGAGTCCAACTGTTAACCTAGCACTGCCAAATCCACCACTAAACCATGTCCCTACACACCACGTCTACAGGTCTTCTAAAT
>NW_008825162.1:5877616-5890159 GCF_000699105.1 Pygoscelis adeliae
GGCCACGATCACTTCCCTGCTCCTGCTGGCCACACTGTTTCTGATACAGGCCAGGATGCCATTGGCGTTCTTGGCCGCCTGGGCACACTGCCGGCTCATGTTCAGCCGGCTGTCGACCAGCACCCCCAGGTCCTTTTCCACCAGGCAGCTTTCCAGCCACTCTTCCCCAAGCCTGTAGCGTTGCATGGGGTTGTTGTGGCCAAAGTGCAGGACCCATGCCTCAGCCCATTTTTGTAGCCTTTCCAGGTTCTCACACCAACACAGACTTCTGTGGTTTCATAAATGGTAAACACTTCAGTTTTTCCAAAGTTGTACTGTCTCCTTCCATTTGTATTAAGTGGAAACAAAGCAAACAAATCTTACATATTAAAAAAAAAAACAAACCCCAAACAAAAAGCAAACAAACAAACTCCAAGGGAACACTAAAGCAATACCCCCGGGAGAAAAAAACAAAGAAAGGGCATTTACAAAGAGAGAAACTTCTTTCCATTTTCAGAATCTGTTGGTGGTAGTAGCTGCATTTTTGGTTTTATATAAAGGCAGGGGAAGAAGGACTTGAGAGCAAGTAGTGACTGACTAACGAAAGAGCCCCCCTTTCTACCACATGCAGTACCAGTGATTGTAGAGATTGATTCAGATCAATTACTTATTCTGGAGACGGTACTCTAGGACCACAGCCTTCTTTACGTAAACACAGTCTGGAATAGAACAAGCAACAAACAAATGAAAGATGAAAGAAATGAAATATTTTTTCTGAACTGTACATATAGGTTTATGTCATGTAAAAATTGTTCAAGGACACATATATTAAGTTTGTCAGAAACCTAGGCATACACATGTTAAGTTTGGCTTAATGATTAACATGTGGAAATCTTGCCATACTAGGTTTAGGCTTAAAATTCCTGAAGGCCTACAGAATTGCAGATGATTTAAAAAAGGTTAGGAGAGATTAAGTTTCAACTGTCTTTTCCAGTTCAAGAGCTGGGGCTCATCAAGAGAAAGCAGTGGGAAACAGGTTCAAAACAAACAGAAAGATATGGCTCTGTACACAAGTAGTAGATCTGTGAAATTCCTTACCAGAGGCTGCTGGGCATAGAAGCTTATATGAACTCCAAGGGAGGCTGGAGATCCTTTACAGGTTAGTAAACAAACTTCGCTGAAAAAAGTCAAATGCTGGAGGAGTACTAAGGGGAGCTATCATATACACTTGCTCAGTTCCTCTCCAGACATCTGCTTCTGGCCACACTTGACGAGAGAATATTGGGCCAGCTGGGCAGCTGGTCTGAACCAGGGAGAGCATTCTGCATGTTCTTATGTTGTGTTTTGGGAAGCACGTGATCATCGAGGTCCTTTACTCTTCACCAGCTTATTTCTTTTTTCCTGGTGCTCTTCCCCATCATGCACAGGATTGGTTACCAATATGAACACACCACTTATAGTCCCTATAATGCTTTCTCAAAAGCATTGAAATTATCAGTCATATTAGGTTTCCTATTTTAACTCAAGAAGTTACAATTAATTCTATTCTTTTGGAGACTATCCATCTTTCTGTTTTCACTTATTTTGGCTAGTGGGCATCATACATCTTCTGTGAAAGAATTAAAAGCTCAATTCCTCAGAATATCATTCTGTTTGCAAAGCAACCTACTATTTTACCAACGTGACTGGTATGCTTTCTTTTTTAGAAATGGCAAGGTAGTAACAGTAGCCATATTCCTACATAGGTTCTAATGATTTCCCAATGCTCTTCTCCAAGGTTGTATTTCAGTCATCTCACAGACAAATATCATGATACAGATACAGTACCATGATACAGATAAACATCAACACCTCAAATGAAAGTGGAGATGACAGCTCTGCTAAACACAAAAGCAATATTTTCCTATACACATCATCCACAGTCAGAAGAGTGACAGACGCTTCTGACTTTCCACCCACTGCAATAATCTCGTAGTGACTTCCTAGTCCTATACAAATCTCTCGGATGCCACAAAGAAATGCCTGGTTGCTACAGCTGTTCAAAGTTGATAGAACATTTAATAGATTATTAATGCGTATGCTCTGTTTAATTTTCTGCCCTGCTGGCACTAATACTTAATCAGATTTTGGATATATTCTTCTCTACTAATTGAGTTTACAAAACCTTGATAATCATATGCAGCTGACAGAAGAAATTACATATTTTTTTTCTAGTCACCCCTGGTTTTTATGCCATAGATTCTTAAACAGGAACATGTTTCCAAAAGGAAATCATAGGCATTTAATAAATTTTACTATTCCAGGCAATCTACTCCCTCTAGATTTCAATATTTTCAAATAGAATTTATTTAGGAGGATCAAAAATCCTCCCCCCCCCCCCTTTTTTGCCTTACACTGTGTTCTTTACTTAACACCAGCTGAGCGATAATTTCAGACGGAGCCTGTCACATAAGGTTTATCTTTTGAATCCTCCCTTTTTCAAGTGCCCCATCCTTTCAATTTCTTTTCTTTTAAAGAACTATTACATTGTAACTTTCTATAAAGTTTTTGACTGAGCTCATCAAAACAAAAAAAACGGGAAATGTAGTAGAAAGCCAATAGCTGCGTTTTTTAAAAATTATTTTAAAATATACATTTCATTGGAAATATTTTTAAGGATTCCAGCAATTCAGATAGAAATTGCTGTCACTATATTGTACGACAATGCCGACTCTCAAATGCCTTCTTTTCCAGGCAGCATTTCTTCCAGCTATACTATTCCTTACATTAAGTATATTTTCCTTCGCTTGTATGTGTCCTTAATATGATTAAAAACTAATAAATGCAACTAAACTAAACCATCTAATTATAACATTCCCTTGGATCATCCATCACATGGGAAATCTTGTATTCACATGATTAAGCGCTACCTTTCCTTACAAGCAGGATTTACCCCCTTTTATCTTTTAGTGCCTTGAATACAGCCAGGATGAACTAGGCAGAACCAGTTTGATTTTAAGCATACAGTGACTTGAAAAACGCAATCCTGCAGGGGTCAGCAATTATTAATGAAGGGTAAATATCAAAATTAGCCACAGAATGATTTAAAAGGCATTTGTGCCTGAACGTTCTTCCTCCTCTTTCTCAAATAAAATAGATTAAGAAGGAAATTAAATTCTTCAAGAAATAAATTTTGACTGAAGTGAGAAATCACACTAAGAAGCTAATTTAAGAAAGACGAAATTAATTTTGGTGACATTTATTCTATTTAGCAAAAATGGCGACAAAACATATAGTAGCTCTGTTACCAGGAGATAAGAGGTTAGTAATTTAAGGCTGGGCATAGCTACAGATTTAATCCTTCTGGTACAACATCCCTTGTGACCTATCATTAAAGGTTTAGAGTAAAACTGACAATTATTATTAGCTGGTAATTGGATTTTGGAGATTCAGTATAAAGTTAGGATAATTTAAATGACTGTTAACATTGGAAAGATTATGTAAACGCTCTGAATCAGCTGTATTTATCAATTTATTTGGTCGGATAAAAAAACCCTAGCTTATCACTATCATCTGAAACAGAATATAAAATGTGCAAGATTACTGCAGTATTCTTTTTCAAATTAATAAATAAAAGCAAAAGAAACAGTAAAAAACTGTTCCCTTAGAGGAAATGTAGACCATATTAACATCTATCAGAACTTTTAACTACAAACCTCAATTACTGTAGGTGAAAAGCAAATTTTTATAAACATGCTACTCTTAAAACAGAAATTACCAAATGTGTGTCAAAAATACATGGTATGCCTAGGGAAAAATGAAAAAAGATTATGGTGTATTATTTTATTATATGGATTTTTAATTCTCTATCCTCAGGATAGATAATTTCTATTATCAGAAACTAATAATAGAATTGAAAACACAGCAATCTTTACAAATTTATAGGGCATTAAAAATGGTTTTCCTTATGGCTTCAACGTTCTGGTTTCTGTAACAGTGACGTATATGTGCACGTACCAGCCCTGCCTATAACTCTGGACATTGGAAAAATCAAGGTTTTTTGCAGGGCAAACCACATTATCTGTGCTTGGTTCAAAAAAACATGGTAGCATCTAAGATTTGCTTTCATGCATCAGCACACGGTATTTGAGCCAAAAGCATGAAGCCACATCAATGTTTGATTATCCATCATTCTTTAATAACCGCTTTCTTAAATAGACACTTTGGCATCATTTTGAAAACGTACTTAGAATCACAGAACCGTTTAGGTTGGAAAAGACCTCTAAGATCATCGAGTCCAACTGTTAACCTAACACTGCCAAGTCTACCACGAAACCATGTCCCCAAGCACCACATCTACACGTCTTTTAAATTCCTCCAGGGATGGTGACTCAACCACTTCCCTGGGCAGCCTGTTCCACAGCTTGACAACCCTTTCGGTGAAGAATTCTTTCCTACTATCCAATCTAAACTTCTCCTGGCGCAACTTGAGGCCATCTCCTCTTTTCCTATCGCTTATTACTTGGGAGAAGAGACTTGCTAATATCTGATACTGAAACAATAAACCCCATCCTCAGAACTTGAAAATGTCTCTTTTTCTGATGTTTCCCTCCCCAGTACATTTTTTCCTTCTGTTACTATTACCAGTGCCCTTTATTTCCTACATGAATGTTACAATAGACCAAAATCTCTGGGCACCATAAATCATATCTGTCCTCCAAGCAGCAAGTACATCATCTAAGAAATACACTCTGAATAAAACTTTCAAGACCTCAGGATCCAAGGTCCATTTCATAACATCATAGAACACAAGTCAAATGCATGAATTCACTGTGCAAAACCCAGAACCACTCCTTTAATGGGCATAAAAGAACCAGTATTGGGGTGACACTGGTTTTTATTAAATAGGGCTGGTGGAGTAGATTACAGCGATCTCCATTTAAAAGCCAGCATTCACACAGCGTTATCACGTAAATGTGTATAACACATCACAAAATCACTTCTTATTCCAGCCGCAGCACAAACAACATTTTTGCAGATACTGCCTTGGCCTAAGTGCTCTCAAACACTAAAGCTAGTCACCAAATTCATTTTGCTGAAGTGTTCAGCTTTCTATTATTCTTGACGTACTCAAACTCTGTTTGGTTTTTGAGCAACTATTCATTTACGAATATTTTATTTATTCTCTGTTAGGCAACACTGCAGAACCAAGTGCTTAAAACTGATCTATTAAATCCTTGTTTTGATTTCCAGCAACTGTCAATGACTTAGCCAAACTGACTAGGAGCTGCTGAGTACCTCATATTTGAAAGTCAGCCTGCTCGTCTAGGTGTCTAAAAGGAAAAGAAAAAAAAAAAAAAGGAAAAAAAAATTAGGAGCTGTCAACAACTGATGTAAATTGTTGCTGGAGGAAGGCATCTGGAGTACAGAAACCATTTTATTTACCCTACAAAACCCAGAAATATACTCCCTGTTCCTGGATGCCATGTATTGCCACTTTTTCTATTAACAACTTACTATGGCTGTATAGGACAAAAACTCTGTTTTAGAAAGGATTTAAATATCCTAAGATCTGTGTTCAGTCTACCTGAGAACATAATCTATAATATTGATATCTCCCATAAGAGCAAATTCCAAAATAAATCCATTTGCATTCAACTAGATTGTCTTCTCTAAATTTCATCTTTCTTAAATTAGCATTGTAATCCAGTTAAAGAAGTCAAAGTTTCACTTAAAAAAAGTTAGCTTTCAAAGTATGCCAAAATGGATTTCAACATTTTGCTCTGCAAATAAATCCAGGTAAAACAAACAATTGCCAAAGCACCAGAAATTTGGAAGAATTTAATTCTCTGGAGTAAAATCACTTACAAAGTTTTCTTAAATTAATATGCAACACTCCTTTAAAATGAGCATAAACTGTAATCACAGTTTATATATTTATTTATAGATGCTGATGCTTCACCGTTTAGGGCCTGATGCAGTGAGGATCTACGGCAAAGTACGGACTTGTTTTTAATGAGCTAATTTCAACCTATGGCACGTATAGATCTGGTTATATAGCTTGAAGACAATCATGCCTGCACACATATGATCCAACTTAATTAATTTGTCAGATTTCAACATGCAGCACTGAAAAGAGCTCAGATCAGTGTGGCTGTGTTATTCACTCCTGTGTGGAAGGAAGACGTTTCTCCCCGATAAGCATGAGGGATAAGGTAGTACAAAACCCTTCCTGGAGAAGAAAAAATAACTATCTTCCAGACAAAATTGAGAGCAGAATCCCAGTGAGTCATTTTTTTCTCTATCACCTGAGAAGTCACTGGTAGGAGAGTTTTCAGATGGACCAAGGATAGATACAATGGTGGCTGAATATCCAAACTCCATTTGGGTTTTTAAAATATCCCATTTTATACCACACCAACAGAGCAATGATACAATCACTGTCTTTACTGCATCCTTCCTACGTCTTGCCAGTTTAGGTTCCGACTTCTCTGGAAAAGTGGTAATCTTTCACAATGGTCACAGAGCATCTTCCACAATCAGACCCTGATTGTGTAGGTACAATGATTTGTACGGTAGGTACAAAGACCCGATTTTGTAGGTACAAATTACAACAAAATTGAAGGAAGCAGATATGGCATCACCCAGACGCAGGGCAAGACACAGTTCCCTATCATCTGTCAGAGGAGGGAAGATAAAAAGAAAGTATCAAACTGATTTAAACTATCATCTGGTTTGGACAAAAATCTCATGTCTTAATTAGGAAGAGCAGGCTAGAAGAGGCCTCATTTTAGCATGAGGCCACAGAAGGAAGCCATATGAGGTGTGTACTAAATTGATATAACACATCCACAGTATGGATATCCCTGATGACCTCACACCTTTGGTATGTATATTGAAACATGTTGCCAGAAAGAAAAAAAAAAAAAAGAAAAAAAGAGCAATAACATGATGACAGCAGTAGAGGGTTGAAGGGTCATAGATCTCCATACTCAAATAAGGAAGGCAGTCAAACAAGCTATGCCAAAGCGTTTCAACATTAAAAAGGAAGAATTGTAAATCAACAGATAAACTGGAAATATAATCTGTACCATTATGAATTTAAAGCAGGAATATTCACACTGATAACAAATTCCTATAATGCATAAAAACAAAATGATAGCGAGAGTAAAAAATATCTTGGGTGAGAATATCTAAATTTGAGATAACTCAAAAACATGGAAAGGTTAGTATCCAGGTAGCGATGGTCAGTAAAGATACAGATTTTGAGAAAAATTTAGAACTGGTAAAAGGGGCCAGTTGTTCAAACCCTGATGCTCTGTCTTCTTTACATACAGAGAAGCAGATCATCGGGAGAGCAGCACACTGCAGGATTTAGCAAATTGGCTGGAGAGGGTAGGGGACACACTGACTTTTCCCACCTTAAAGGGCTGGCTATTATAATATGGCTAACGGCATATGCAGCATTGGATTCCTGCAGCTTTTTTCCTTTCTGTTAGATATCCAAAAAGCTTTTTCTGCCTTTGTCTTTGTTTGGCTAACAGACAGCGTCCTCAGACCTCGCCACTGTTATTCCTACCTTTGTAACTTCAGGAACGTATACCTCAGCATGCTCCTCTCAAGAGCTACTCAAGAGGAAACTAGAAACTTCAGACTGTGTGGAAGTAGGCTACCTTTGTAATTACTGAATTCACAAATAATTTCACAAATGAATCATCTGCACTTTGCAGAGTGCCGTGTGTGCACACACGTTTCCTGGTCCAAGCAAAGATGCTGCCTTCAGCTTCACAGTTCAACACAATTTTGGTAGATGATTATCCTACAGGTCCTCATTCTGTTTCTGTTCTATGCAGACAGGTGACGACTACTACACAGAATACCACTGAATCTTAAAGGCACTGTTGTGGTTTAACCTGGCAGGCAGCTAAACACGACACAGCCGTTCGCTCACCCCTACCTACCCTGCAGTGGGACGGGGGAGAGAATCAAAAAAAAAAAAAAAAAAAAGGTAAAACTCGTGGATTGAGATAAAGACAATATAATAGGACAGAAAAAAAAAGGAATAATAATAATAATAATGATAAAAGAAGAAAAAAAAAAGCAAGTGATGCACAATACTGCTCCCCACCCGCCGACCGATGCCTAGCCCGTTCCTGAGCAGCGGACCCCCGGCCAGCTTTCCCCAGTTTATACGCTGAGCATGATGTCATATGGTGTGGAATATCCCTTGGGTCAGTTGGGGTCAGCTGTCCCGGCCGTGTCCCCTCCCAGCTTCTTGTGCCCCCCCAGCCCGCTCGCTGGTGGGGTGGGGTGAGGAACAGAAAAGGCCTTGGCTCTGTGTAAGCACTGCTCAGCAGTAACGAAAACATCAGTGCATTATCAACATTATTCTCACCCTAAACCCAAAACACAGCACTGTACCAGCTACTAGGAAGAAAATTAACTCTATCACAGCTGAAACCAGGACAAGCACCTTCGCTGCTAGGAATCTGGGACCCACCTTCCTTTTTTGTTTGTTTGTTTCTGCTTGCCCAATTCAATACCACCACCATTTATCTTTCAATGGGCCTTTATTCCATACCATGTGCTTTAGGAACTAGTACTGATGGTAAAGCTGTCTTTGTAGCTATTTGAACCCCTGACTCTTCAAATATAAAACTACTTTTTTTTTTCTTAGCAGGTGATGTGCAGGTTTAGAGATATGAACACCTGGATATCACTACTACTCACTGCCTTATGGCCTTTACTCATTTAATAAATTCCAGTTAGCAAGCATTAAATCACTGTGGTTCTCAGTTACTGTCAAAAGCAAGCACAGACTAAATAAGAACAGTTAATTCGCCCAGATCGGTCATTCAGTGACTTCCCACAAACTACCAAGTCTATATAATTTAGCCATTTACAATTATGCAGGGTAGTTAGCAGTGTTTTCTGAACTGAACAGAAAGGACATGCTCTAGATTGGGGGAGGGAGAGAGGTAGATCTGCATTTCTCTTCCAACTAGTGCTGTTATCAGGCATGGGCAAAACTTCTCAGTCGTGAAATCGGAAGTATCCTTTGTCACTTTATCCTTATAAATCTGCTTTAAAATTTGGAATGTGGTCAGTAATAGCAAAATAAGTCTCTACACCTATAACATGCACAGATATGTGCACCTTGAGATGAAATGGCTATGAATAAAGAACAGTCACCACACATTTTACTGCTCTGCCTTCACGTGCTTGGTGGCACATCCTAGGAGTCAGTAGTTTGGCACTCAGTGGGGAAGGTTTCAAAGAAATGCATATGTAAAATTTAGAGACAGAAAAATATCCATCCAGCTAATCAGTCCTGCCTTTTCCCTCCAACTGCAGGATTTCCCTCCAACTTTCTACAGACTCTTCATAGTCCTAAAATATTAAGAGTGTCATCCCTCCTTCCTCCTGTATAGAAAAGTTTACATGCCTCCAAGAAACTCTGAAATTTGGCACCGATTTTCTTCCCTCCTGATATGAACCTGTAACATTCAGATGTCTTATCAACAGCACTCTCTTTAGTGCAAAACGAGGAGACTGATATCATGACCAACATCAAGCAATATGGTTTTTTTGCTTTCTCCTTAGGAAAGGATATGTGACCTGTGATCTCCTTTAAATCCTCTGTTGGCTTAAGAACATCAGGAGTTCAGGAGTAGAATTTAAGTCTTCATAAATCATCGGCAGTCTTAAATCCCATTTTGTCCCATCTGAAGTGTGCAAAACATAATTGCAGAAACTAAGAAACACACACTGGGACACCAGTAAATCAATCTTAAGAGACCCTTTAAGACATCTTGAACTAACGTCTTTTATGTTTTATATACTGCTGCTCTGTTTGCAACCTCCACCGGGCGTAAGAAATTAGACGTTTTTAGGGTTATTAAGCACAACATTTTCACAGCAGATCAGCATGAAGTTATTTGGCTGGGGCACAGGTGTTTCTTTAATTATATAACATTTGGAAAATTCACTGCACTCGGTGACCTTCAGATCGCACTCCTACTTGTGTGGTTTTGTAGGCTCATGCAAAGTAACAACACAAGGACACAGGTTGTCTCTGGACTTGATTAAGTGTTTTCTTATGTTGCCCCTTATTATGTTTTCAGTGTTTCTGGGAGCGGCTAGCTGTTTCAGTATTCCTGAAACAACATACATTTAAGGAGCTGGTGGCTCCAAGGTGGGAAGTTGTGCTAGCTATGAACAATGACTGTTGCAAAATTCAGACCTATTTTACACTGCTTAGTTGAACAAGATGCAGAAAAATGCTGCCTGAACAAATTTATATACGACATCAACAGCTGAGAGCATAATGATGGCAGAGTTCCCACAGCATTTTCATCTTGAAGTGCTATGGTACAGCTTTAGCTGCTTTCCAGATAAGTATTGAGCTGGCAAGTACCCGTTCTCAAAATACTCTAAGCAGAAGTTACGCTGTGATAAATCATGTTCACGTATCACTAAATCCTGATCAAATGTCTACAGTGGGCTAGGGGAAACCAAAGCTCTAGAGACAGTTCACAGCTCTGTCGCTGATGCTCTTTACATCAATTCACACTGCCACGAAGCTAGATAAAATACAGGTCATGAAGATTAATTCAGTACAATTTGCAAAGTCTGAGAAATGTTTTGCAAAATGTGTTAGATGAGTAAGGTATAACGTTTCATTTAAACCTCCTAATAAAAACCCAAAACCAGATCACTTAAACACACCTGAAGAAACTGAGCCAAAGCCAAAGAGAAACCCACAAAACCAACAAAATCCAACGGAGACCTTGCCAACAGGCAGGCAACAGATTAGCTAGATGCAATGAGATATTCCTTAATGAGTTGCTTAGATAGTTTTATAGGTTCATGTACAACAAGGCAAGATTTGGCAGAATTCAAGAAGCCTTTCTACCCCTCCCTAAGGTGGTATTTTTCTCCTTTTGAACTTCAGCATATATAGTCTAGAAGGTCTGCACTTCAGACACTTGAGGCCAGACAAGGCCAGCTAAGGGATGAAATCAGAAACAAAACGTCACCATTAGGGCTGTGTAAACCTGACAGTAATGGTGACCCTTGGGAAGAAATCTCACATTTTAATGAGAACTCACAAGAATGAAAAGGTTCGGGCTACAGATGTCACAAAGTAAACTCTTCCTTCTCAGTTACTAGTTAAAGATCAGCACCAAAAAAGAATTACTGAACCTCAAGTCACAACAGCCTGATATATTCTAGTGCTAAGAGCTGTCCCCCCCAATTTGAAATGACTAGCAAAGATGTTCATTAAAAGTCTATTTCAATACCATTATGCAATAACACCAAAACAAATAGAGCATAACAATGAGAGGAAAGATTTGATGAGCAAAAAAGTTACTGAGCCTTCCTGAGGCAGATACAATGTAAAACTGCACCTTAATTGTGAAAGAGGCAGCAGAAACATGCACTAGGAACGTTCCCTCTAATGTTTTGCAATAGACAAAAACACGTAATGCCTTTATTAAACAGCATGAAATCTATTTAACGCTTCTTTGGACGCACTAATTAGGTTTTGTATTGTGGGACAGAGTGATACAGTACTAAGGGCAAAATGCTCCACTTAGTTAAATTCCATGCTACTCCTGCTCACACAACGCAATATAAGAGAAGTCAGTACATTCTACGAGCCACAGTAATGAGCTTTTTACTACTATTTTGGTCCCAACATTAAAACACATATACCCTTTTCAATATTAGGAACAAAATATTGACTTGCAGGAACTTAACAGTCGTGGGACCCCCTCTCCTCCAGTGTGTTACTTAAAAAAAAACTACTTCAGCACACAATTTAGCCTTAATTCTGAAAACTGCAAAGTACATGCTCAATTTTACGTCTCCTTGAACTCATTGCATTCCATGAGTGCAGACGAGTTAACTCATGCACCTGACGTTAAAAACTTTCATAACGTTTTGAAGCTTGCAGCTCCACTAACTGTCTCCTTCATGAAGTTTAGAGATAGCAACAAAAGGAAATTCAAAGTGTGTTTAAATGTTTTTTTTTTTTTAATTATTTTGTCGGCCAAGTAAATACAAAATGGGAAGTTCAGAAATGCTGCATTTAACATATGTTAAATAAATGAATAAATCATCCTAAGACACTGTAACAAGCAATGGGCCGTTGCTGTGCTGATTTAGGTAACAAGCCAATTGTCGTCTTTATTCAATATACTAAAGATTAAATGCCAAACGAAAAATGTTTTAAAAGCGAGTCTTCAAGTAAAGATGAAACAAGGTTTGGAAGTTGCAACTTTCACATACTTCGTGAAGTTGAGGCAGCTGCCTTGAAGTGGGGGAACATACATTACGAGCTGCTGCAGGCTGTGGGACGTGGCAGAACGGGCCCAAAATCCCACAGACATTAACAGAGTTCTGCACAGGCAGGTGAGCTTGCCTACACACACATAAAGAAAAGCCCCAAACTAAGATCAGTCTGCTTTAAGCATTCAGTCCCAAAGAAGATTAAATGTTCCTTCAAATATGAACAATTAATTGCAAAGCCACCAGTGCAGCCTATGGTAATGTTACAAACAGTGACACATGTTCCTGGAG